>NC_049908.1:13129200-13446331 GCF_001411555.2 Juglans regia
TTTCATCAAGCGTTCTTCCTAAGATCCAATAATTTCTGACGCGACAAATCATCAAATCTTAGTTGCTTCACAAATTAAAGGGATCAAACAATTACGGATTTGATGTCTAATCTAGCAATAGATTGCAACGAATAATAAACTAGTAGACCTCCTAGTAATTAAACGAGACAATCATGAAAATAGGCATAGAAAAACATTCGATACTCAAATCATAAATTGAACACTAAAAACAAATCAGATCTCACAGTTTTATTGATTCCGAGGTTTCCGTTTCCTTCGACCAATTATGAAAGTTTAGCCACACAAAATCATCATGAAAACTGGAATGAGGAGTTAGAGAAGAGGGGAGAGAGATGCCCTAGTATGATGATTTTCTCCCCCTCTTTAACACGTTCATGCCCCTTATTAGAATCCTATCAAATCTCCTACAATATTCTAAACATTATCCTCAATTAACCATATCCAAATCTGACTTAATTAAGGGAAATATTAAAAATAAAATAGAGTCCTAATACAACTAGGAAAGTGGTGTTTTCCAGCTGTAACTTTCGTGCACTAGATCTCCAAAACATCTGTAATTAAATCGCATATTTAAATTGCACGATAAGGTCGAACGTTCTAAAACGTCAGCAGAGCAGGTGAGTCAACTTCAAGCCCGCTTTCGACCTTTATGCATCTAGTATCTTTCAAAACGCAAAACCTAAAAGTTTTATATATTTGTCTTGGTGTTCCATAGCATTTTGAATCATCTCAATCGGAGCTTGGATGAGAGAGTTATGCCTAGATTACGAAGCAGTGTCGAAACTGTCCAGAACCGCCCAATTAGCTTCGTTTTGCATTAAACGACTCCATTTGCTTCCTAAATAAAAATATAAGAATAATGAGTACATTTAAGTACCAAATAAGTATAAAATACTAAACATTAAGGGAGAAAAATATGACACTTTGCATTCTCATTAGTGTCTTCCCTATATATGGATTCCACAACTTGCTATCACAAGCATAATTAGAATCTATAAAGATTCGCTAACCTAAACTCACGGGTGTTAACATTGATTATTGCCTTATGACAAGTAAAAGATAAGTTCATGTTCATGTTATTTACGTATGTATTTATAAGTATGCTTGTTTTACAAGAAACCTTATGTTTAATATGTTTATTGTATGATGTGTTGTTTATTGAATATTCGACTCATTTTTGTATGTTTTATGTTTTTAAACCACCCCAAGTGATGACATTTATGATGACGGGATTGCCAGATAGGATTTGGCCTAAGGAGGCGAGGCAGAGTCCTAGATAGTTTATGTCATGCTTAGTTTTATGATTTAAATATTAATAAGTTATTTTGATAAGCACATGAGACTATATTGAATTTAAATAAGTTCTTCTGCGAACTTTCTTTTGGATTTTAAGTATTTAATAAGGATTGACTTATTTATTATAAAATCTTTGGTATCTGGCACTACGTTAAAAGAAAAAAAAATTAAGTCAAAATTTGGTTGCAAACTGATTCCCCGAAAATTTTAAAAATTACTTTATTAAGGTGCGGGTTGTTGCAATATATGTGAAGTCAAAATATCTATTAATTATTGAGTATCAAGAATATATCTATTCTAGGTTAAAAGGCGTCTATCAATTATGAACATTGATGAACAATAATCTTTATTCATCCATTTTTTCTTCTTCTTTGTTGTTATGCCGTTTTGTCCTTTTGTTGAGCACCTATCGTGTATTTCATCCGTGTATTGTATGGACATAATAGTCTTTTAATGATTGGGAGAGGGTGTTTGAGTCTTGGGAAAAGGGATCGGTTGATGGGTTTATTTGTATCAATGCGTCAGGTTGAGTGTTGGGGAAGGGATGGCCTTTTGTCAGGTTGAGTCAGGCTTATGGGTTTGTTTGTGTCAGTTGGTCAGAGTTTTTTATTTTTATTTTTTTCTCGTGTACCAGTTCAGTGGTTGAGGGTTTTAGGTTTTATTTTTAGTGTAATTATATTTTTGACCCTCGGTTTAAATAAATGGTGGTGCGTGTTTTGATGTTTAATTTTCTCTTCCTTTTCTTTCCGCCTTCTGTGTAATGTCTCTCTTGCCTTTCTCTCTCACTGGAGCTCATCTTCTTTCGAAATCAATTTTTTTTCTTTGCATATGAGACTCACTCTTGTTTTTCACTCTTTTGTGTTGGTCGATCTATGTTTTTCTGTAACGACCTGACCCAATATCATTAAGGATGAAATAGGAAAAAAATCTAATAAGCCTAAAACAAGTTTAATGGGTCGTACTGGAATAGCCCACAAGCTATTAAGATTCTTGAAGGTATTGGATTTTTATGGGTCATATTGGATAAGCCGCAAGTTATTATTTATTAGGATTTAGTTAAGTCTAAAGGCCCAAAAATTTATTTTAAAGTCGTTAAGGTTAGTTGAAAATTTTAGAGGAAATTAATAAGCCAATTTCTTAGAAACCCAATTAAAATTTCTGAATTCTTGGCCCATGAAATGAACCCGCTAAGCCCAATGCCAATTCTCTATAACTCTGCAAGTTATCTTTTCGTTAAACCTCTTTAACTGACTGTCTCTTCTCAAACTCTAATTCATGCACATCTCCACTTTCCACTATGATTCATGCCAATGGAATTCTCTCCCAATTGGGATACAAATCTTCAAATCATATTTACGTTAAAACTCTTTAACCGATTACCTTCTCAAACTCTAAGCCATGCAAGCCTTCACCTTCTACTAGAATTCATGTCCCAATAAAACTCTCTTACGATTATATAAATCATCTACATATTAAAACTCTTAAACCGATTATTTATATATATACACACATACATTTATTATGCGTGTATACACCCATACACTTATATATATATACCCATACAATTATATACACCCATATATACACATACATTTGTTATATATATACAACCATACACTTTACGTATATCTCATTTATTATTAAACCCTAATGTAATTTTTATTTATCTAAAATCCTCTAATCAAGCACGTACGAAAGCCTCTCTCTCTCCTCTCGGTAAGATCTTCCCTCTCCCTCGATTTCTCTCACCTCTCTCACCGAATAACTCCAGTTTTCAATTGCTTTAATTCCTCTGGCTAGACACGCAGCCGTAAGCTGTACCTTTCAATTCTTTTACTTTCATTTTTCCACCCGAAGGTTTATTCAAAATAAGGATAATACTAGTCTCATTGCTTCCAGCTCTCCCGCTAGCGTTATCGCTGGCATGTTTTTTTTTTATTTGATGATTAAAAAGTATTTTTTAATAATATTATAAATTTTTTTAAAAAATATATTTAAAAATATTAGAAAAATACATGTAAAAAAAAAGTTAAAAAAACATATCAAAATAAATAGTGAAAACCAAGTGATTGTAGTGTCATTCTAAAAATGAAAGAAAATGAAATTCTCACTGCTGATTCTTACCGTTTGTTATTGTTAGAATTTTTTATTTTTTTTATTTAATGATTAAAAAAATATTTTTTAATAATATTATAAATTTAAATTTTTTAAAAAAATTTAAAAATATATAAATATATATAAAAAAAGATAAAATAAAATATATATTAATTATTCCTAACGATAGCTTTCCGCGAAAGCTGTGAGCGGTTGCCGCAGCACCGTCCTTTGAGCGATTAAAATCAGGATTCTCTCTCTACAGAAAGTTTGTTTTCAAGTGTTAATTGCTTTTTTTAACTTTTAGCCTTTTGTCTTATTACAATTATGCCATCGTCTGACCATGTCATAAAACATGATAAGATCAATTTTCAGTAAGCATATGTAGACTTTGGTTTATTACGAATTCGCCCTTAAAGTTGCTTTCATGCTTTTAGACTAGATTTTTTGTTAAGCGTGTGCAGAGCAGTACTATTACAGATTTTTATGCCCTTTCTGCTTTATTTTCTAATTCTAGTGCCAAGTGGTAGACTTTCAAGTATTATTACGCTATTGCCCTTAATTTTGTAACCATGGCAGATTGTAAATGGTCTGGTATATTTCATTACAAAGGGCTTACTTATGGAGTTAGTATCTATTAAGGTCGAAAAAATTTGATTAATTATTAAAGTGATTTTTCTTAGTAGGTATTAAATTAAATAAAACAT
Organism: Juglans regia; assembly: GCF_001411555.2. NCBI lineage: Eukaryota > Viridiplantae > Streptophyta > Magnoliopsida > Fagales > Juglandaceae > Juglans > Juglans regia. The sequence continues at coordinate 13,133,319 of NC_049908.1, forward strand.
TATGACACGCTCTTTTAAATTTAGTCACATATGATACTCCGTATAAGTAACGATTTACGAAACGATACTTTAGATTTAGTGATACGATGTAAGTAGCATGATTATATCCTTACACGTATGTACGATAAACAGCATGTCTTTTATAAAAATATTGTGCATGCATGCCCTTTATTGGAAGCCTCTTTTTTACATACCTAATTCATGATAAAATTATGAAAATCTATGATCTTACATGAAGAATTATGCATTAAATTATTTAAGAAAATTGATGATTTTATGATAGGAGTTATGCATAAAAATATTTACAAAAAGTCGTGATTTTATGTGAGAGTTATGTATTAAAATAATTTATAAAAAACCATGCATGATTTTATGTAAACATTTATGCATAAAAATATTTATGAAAAATCATGATTTTATATGAGGAAACATGTATAATGGAATTTTATGTAATAATTAGGGGTGTAATGAGGAAACATGTATAATGGAACCGGTTCGTATTTTATGAAAACTGGCCGGATCTGGTTCGGTTTCGTTTCCATAGTTTCCGGGACCGGACCGGTTGGAAAAAAATATATATAAATTAATTTTATATATTATACAAAATATTTATATATATATAATATAATTATATATTAAATTTTTATATATAATTATATATCATATATGAAATAATTTCATATTATAATTTATAAATTATAACATAAAATGTTTCCAGAAAAAAAAAAAAAAACATAAAATGTTAATTTTAAATATAAATATTTATAATTTGTTTGATCACATGTTATTAATACAATTATATATAAGATAATGTTGTTATAATTTATCAAATAAAATTTTAATCTTAAAGATGAAAATTTAATTGATCATATGCTTTAAACATAATATATATATTAAATTATTAATAACATTTTATCATAAGAAGTAACACTTTATTATATGTTTTTTACATTTACAAAAAATCTGAAAACCAGACCGGACCAGAAACCAGTAAAACCGGAGGTACCGGTTTAGGAGGGTACTCGAGACGTAACCAGTAAAACCTAGATTTTGTCCAAAACCAGACCGGACCGGACCGATTACACCCCTAGTAATAATGCGATTTCATTTGAAATATGTTATATGACAAGTATACAAGTATGATTATAATAAAGTATGAATGATAAGATATGTAATGACCTGTGTTATGATATGAAGACGGTACCAAATATTATGGGCATATTGCATTGCCAAGTTGTACATGCTGGTAGTACACCCAGTGTGTCTTTCTTATGTATGAATTCCACAACCCGCGGCCACGGGCAGAATCAGAATCTATTTAGATTCGCTAATCCTAACTCATGGGAGTCAACAGTAGGTATCGGCCTATGACAAGTAAAAGATAAGTTCATATTCATATTATTTACGTATGTATTTATGAGTATGCATATTTTTCAAGAAACCGTATATTTATTATGTTTAGTAAATGATGTGTTGCTTATTAAGTATTCGACTTATTTTTGTTTGTTTTTATATTTTTAAACCACCTCAGATGATGACATTTATGAGATTGGGACTATAGGATAGGATTTAGCCTAGGGAAGCGAGGCAGAAGCCTAGATAGTTTACGTCATGCACAGTTTTATGATTTAAAGTTTGATAAGTTATGTTGATAAGCACATGAGACTTTTTTAAATTTAAATGTGCTTTCGGAAACTTTCTTTTGGATTTTTAGTATTTAATAAAAATTGACTTATTTATTATGAAATCTTCCATATCTCGCTTCTTTATAAGAAAAGTTTTTTTTAAGTAAAAGTTTGGTAGCACACCAATTCTCCAAAAATTTTAAAAATTACTTTATTGGGGAGCAAGAGTGTTACATGTATCAATGAATGTGATGGTTTGTAGTCTTGATCTATAACGCCTTTCCTTGTTGTAAGATTTTAGACAATAATTTAAGAAAATGAGATGGAAATTACTAAACTTTTTAGAACTGTTTCCTTTCCTTCCCAAGATATAGAAGATTCTATGTTTAAAATTAAAACCTGTCCATAAATTAAAAGAGATTTTACAGCGAAAATCATTAAATTAAATTAAAAAATCATTTTACAAAAATCTACTTTCGTACATTACATAGAACGTGCCTAGGCTTCTGTCAGTCTTCTCTTGGGTCATGTATGTCCTAACGCTTCTTACTCACTTTGTTTTTTAGAGGGGGAGAGATATACATAAAAGCAAAATGAGTCGAATACTCAGTAAGCATTACTTCATACTGTAAAAATATACAAACATAGGTTTTCATTTATGTATCTGACATTCATCTACATACTTTATAAAAAACATTCACTTCTTTTGGAAACATTACAAGGTAGGATTTGTCTTTAAAAATATTTTCATTTCTCATAAAACATTTCCCGAGCCTTGTACATTTATTCATAAGAAACTAAATCATTCATACATTTAATTACTCTTATCACTTTTCCTCTAGCCAATACACACTGTTACACCCTATATGTTGGGGTTAGCGATCTTTTAGACTCGGACTTCGCTCGTGGGCCACAGTTTGGGAATCCCTTTCAGTTAGGAGGTAGCATTGGGTTCACTACTAATTCTACTTACCCAACATTGCAATCTGCCAGCTAGTCCATTGGTACCATCATTCATTCATTCAGTCATGGCCATTACATATTTTCATGCATTAAAATATTTTTTCATTTCCTTTACTTTCTTTTCATTCATTCATTTCATTCATTTTCTTTTCATTCATCAGTCCATTTCATTTCATAAACATGATTTCAAAGCATAAACTTAAACATAATCATTTAAACATCATTTCATATCATCCATTAAACATTTCTTTCATAATATCATTTAAATATACTTTCATTGCATCATTTAAATATCATTTCTTAGCATCAAGCATAAATGATTGAGCTGAATTATTGCATATTTTATACATTTAGAACCAATATATTTTATTTATTTCATTACATTATTATTGATTTTAGATGAAAAAATAGTTAAAATAAATAAATCCGAGTTGTGATTTAAATTAGTTAATAGCATGATTTATGCTTAATTTTATAACTTGTGATTTAATTGGACAATGTTCATTCACATACACAACATATTTTTTATATTCTATTATTCTTATTTTATTTTATTTCTAATTTCTATTATTTTATTTCAAATTCAAAGGACTTTCAAGTGGGCAGGACGTTGGAACAACCTAAGAACTTTCAACTAGTGTAGGACTATTCAAATAAGGATAATGATGGGGTTTGAGAGTAATTCAGATCAGAGTCTAAAATGCATTAGGAGATAGAATTGACACATTTTACTATTTTAATTATAACTTCTTGTTCAAATATCGGATTGATACGATTCTTGATGCGTTGGAAACTATTTAAAGGGCTACAAAGTTGTCTCTAATAAGGATTTCCAAATTCAAACTCCTGAAGCACGTACGTGGCTGCCAAGTTGAGTTCTAAAATTTAAGCGATTTTGTGTTCGGGAATATGAAGACATTAGTATTTCTTTCCTTCCCTATTTATAGTATATCATTAGCACGAAATTGTAGACTTTTTGTAGAGTAGCGTCGCACATCTGAAGAACTCTTCCAAGGTCCAATTGTCACTCCAATTGCCTCCTCCATTGCCTACTACCTTCATCTCCATTTATTTGGCTTGCTCTTTTCATTCCCTACTTTTTATTTAATTTCAGTTTAAAGTTTATGAAATATTTTTGAGATATTTGGTTTAGACTTTTGGGTATTTTAGTTGCTGTTTATTTATTTCGTGTTATTTATTTTTCTCGCTTATTTAAGTTTTCATTTAACAGTGATTATAATTGCTATGGATTAATTTTGAGAATCTGTAATTTGAATACAAGGATGAACCCTAGAAACTTTATTTTGGGACTTTTCAATTTTCAGTTCGTATTTTTTCAATTACTTTCTAATCTAGTTTAATTCTTAAATTAGTTTATTAATATCTCAGTTCCATTGCATATTAGATCGATTAAAACTTAATTAGGACTTAAATAATTTCTGTTTTATTGTTTAATTTTCAGATTAGTTAAGATTGTTTAGTTTAATTGATTTTCTTTATTGTTAATTTCAATTTGTTAGTTTTGTTTTACGTTTCATTTCGACACTCAAAAATCCAAAAATATGAATCTAGTCCATGACTAGTACCCTTTTCATTCTTGTTGCACTCTTCAAATCATTGCACATATATCATTTTTATTTTCTCTTTGTGAATATTTTCATCATTTTAAACAAGTTTGATTTTAAGTAACTTTCCCTGATGAGACAATTTAGGAATTTATGCCTAATTATTATACGACATCCTTCTGCACTTGGGATAGTTTTTGTGCTGTTCATTTTTTAGCGAGTCAATAAACCTCAACAATTCATTTAATGGAAAATAAAGACAATAGATATTACATATAACATCCATTTACATGCATACAAGTATTACTTTTGGTGCATTAATAGGGGTTTCCAAAGAAGGCATTTACCTACGTATACTTTTAAACATTAATACTTAGCATACTTTCGTAAAACATCATTTCATTTCCTTTATTGCATAAAAGAATATTTTTCATAAAAGCCTTTCATTTTCATTTCATATCATTTAGAAAACTCTATAAGAGTATGAACATAATACTTACCTGGACTCCATGCTATATTCATTTCATGCAGTCCATTCATGTGCGTGTCAGATGACAACCTACATGCATACATAACTTAACGTCATTTCCTTCCTCAAATGCATAAATAACTAAAACTTAGAAAATACATAAATTACCCTCCACTTGAACATTCCTCATTTAGACATACTCTACTATCTAGTTCCATCCTTCATACTTTTCTTTATCACTTTTCTCTAAATTCTCAAGCCCATAGCTTGGGACCCACTTGAGGTCACATTTCCAATACATAACATTTTATTTCAAGTTCTTATCCTTTAAAGTGAACATCATTGATTCACTTTAAAGGTTAAGACACTATCACATTCATCACACTATTTCTACCAAACCCTCAATTCTGATGCATAACTTGAACCAACCAAGTTATACATCTCAACCCTAATCAATACATACATCTCTTCTTTCATTTCATATACAATAACTAACACTTCATCGTAACCCAAACCAAGCATGATACACAACTTTAAGCCAACTTTAAGGCTTAAACATCATGTACTCATACTTAAAACAGATTATTCATTACATATGGTAAATCTATCCGGCACATACGTCCAACCAATTTACACATGTACCCTACCCTTTTTATCACTTGAGGTCAACATATAGTCCACTAAAACGTCCACTTGTGTAAATAAGCTTCATACACACCTACACTAACATCCAACTTAAGCCAACCAATATAACACCGACACTTCACATAACACGTCCAACTACACAGCTTATCCCAACGCTTCACACGACATACCACCACATCACCAACTACACGACATCCAATCACTTCACACCATTCACAACCACCTTCCAAACTGCACAGTGATCCTATCACTTTACATGGCATCCGGCCATTTCACAAACTACATAATCACCCCATCACTTCACACAACACAACCACATCACAACTTCACATTTAATCCTAACATTTCATAACATGCTGCCATATCACAAACTACATCACAACTGTATAACAACCCCGTCACTTCACACTACGCACAACCACAACACAAATTGCACAATAATGCTCATCACTTCAAACTACACAGCCACATCACAAACTACTCCAGAGAGCACCGTTCACAGTAATCACATCATTTCACAATCACAACCATATCACAAACTTCATATTTAATCCCATTACTTCACATTCACAGTCCACAATTCACAAAATACATTTCACAATATTCCATTTCAACTTCACAAACATAATAATTCTTCTAATAAAGAGATAGAGATTTCTACCCAAAATTAAGGGGTTGAGTTGCTGCTACTGCTTGTTGGTTCTTCATGGCAAGCGGCTTAGGGTTGTGAAACAAGGGGGTAAAGAACTCACAGGGAAAGGGGGATGCCGTGAATGGTTGGTTTGCTTGGGATAGGCAGCGACTAAGTTGGTTTTTCTTGTTGTCCGTGGTGGTTTGATGTGGTTTAAGGTGGGCTGTGTCGTGGTGGGCAATGGGCCATGCATGGAGGGGCTCGGTATGTGGCTTGGAAAAGGTTGTTGTGACTAGGTGGAAGACCGTGGTTGTGTGAAGGGCATTGTGGTGTTGAATGGCTATGTATGGTGAGGTAGAGAGATCAATGGCCTTATAGTGTGGTAGTGCATGGTGGAGAGAGAGAGAGAGAGAGAGGAATGGAGTGTGAGCTGGAGGCAAATAGAGGGAGGAGGGGAGAATGGGAGATGATCTATCATGAGGAGTGTTGGGGGCCTTGATTGGGTCACATGGAAGAAGGTTCATGGTGAGGGAAAGGAGATAGCGGTGGCGTTGTCAGCACGCGGTGTTTAATGAGAAAGAGAGCTACGGAGGTGAGCTTTAGTGGAGGGAAAACAGAGCATGAGAGAGAGAGGGATGATCGAAGGTGGAGGGTCACCGGCGTAAGGCGATTGTGGAGGTGATGTCGTTGACAGTGGCAGCGTTGCTGGCTGGCTATGCAGGGGGATAGCATTGGGGAGTTTCTACCGAGGGGGTGGCGCCTGGAAGAAGGGGAGAGAGAGAAGAGTGGAAAATGAGGAAAAATGAGGGCTTTAGGGCAATTAACCTAAGCCCTATATTTTGGGGTTCCTAATCTAGATCCAACGGTGGATATTAACTACTTAGAAATAGGAGAGAAAGACAGAAAATAGAAAGGAAAGGGAATTAGACTAAGGTACAGTTTTGATAGTGAGATGAGATGAGATGTGATGAATTTAGATGAAAGTTGAATAAAATATTATTATAATATTATTATTGTTTTGGGATTTGAAAAAGTTGAATTGTTTATTATATTTTGTGTGAAAATTTAGAAAAGTTGTAATGATGAGATGAAACGAGATGAAATATTTTTTCTATATAAACAGGGCCTAAATGTAAAGATACAACTTTTGATATATTGATCCCAAAAATAATACTTTTCATCATAAAATAAAATGATGAGTTTAATAAATATTTCTAAGAGAAATAAATCTATCTAAATAAATAGAGTTTTCAAAATAAAATAAAATGATGAATACAAATTAATATTCCTAAGGAAATAAAATAATTTTTTAAAACTATATTATTTTGGGACTCCAAAAATATAAAGAGACTTACTTAAAAATTAGGCTTGATTCAATAATACTAAAAATACCCCATTTAAAATAATTTTAGACACTTAAAATATTTGGAAGATTTTAAAATACTCGGCTCGCTTTAAAAATCATTTACTAAATTTAAAAAAGCAAATTCGAGATTTAAAACGCATAGGCGAGACTTGTGACCAATCGATAGAAAAATAAGCGGTTGACCACATGATCTTTCTTTCTCAAGATTTGATAGCAAATAGTTCTGAATACTTTGACCTTAATTTGCATGCGAATGTCGTTCTTGATATTATTATTATTATTATTATTATTATTATTATTATCAGTTCCTTTTCAGGCCGGTGACACCTATAAGCAGCTGTTATCAGAGATGAATAGAGAGCTGCCACGTAGGTGTTCCTAAGTAAACCGTGTAACACGCATAGCAGGGGATCACGTCGCTCTCTCCCCTTCCTGCTTGAGCTACAGACCAAGTCTCTCCCCTTCCTGAGTCTCTCTCTCTTTGTGTACTTGATCTCTCTCCTTCCCTCTCCCTCACGAATACCATAACCGATTTTCAGAATTTCTCTCTCTCATTCGATCTCTCGCCTTCCCTCTCCCTCACAAAAACTCTAAACCAATTTTTAGAATCTCTCTCTCTCCTCTCTCTCTCTCTCTCTCTCTAACGAACGCCATAACTGATTTTCAGAATCTCTCTCTCTCTCCTTCAATCTCTCTCCTTCCCTCTCCCTCACGAAAACCCTAAACCGATTTTTAGAATCTCTCTTTCTCTCTCCTTCGATCTCTCTCCTTCCCTCTCCCTCACAAAAACCCTAAACCAAAAGAGAGGTTGAGTACCTCTTGATCAGCAGTTGGAAGTAATGAATGCAGAGTGAAGTACAAGGTATTGATCTTCTTGCAACGATCACGCTCGCTAGCATTGTGGTCAAGCTTCTTAACCATGGTGATGGTGGGCATGAGCTCGCTGCTCATTGAGGTGGATGGAGTGGAGCGATTGAGCTTGACTCCTACTTTTGTCGACCCAGATGAATGAGGGTAGTGAACCAAAGATTCAGATGCTGCAATATTAATGTCCAAGTTGATCGTGTAGCTTTTACGATCATGGCTTTTGGGATCCTGATGATCAAGAGGCCATGCCATTGTTGAAAAGGGAGTTGGCGGCGATGATGCAAACATGATAGCTAGGTTATTACTGTTCACCCTCGACTGTGTCTGATGGCCGCATTGGCACTTTAATCTTTAATTTGTGTTGTTCAAGGAAATTATGGAGATGATTATGAAAGGTTTATATAGAGAAACAACCATAATATTTTCGTGTTTAAATTAATACAAGTACTAATATTTGATTACTTCATCTTTCACGGGAGGGAGGGAGGGAGTTGACGTTGACAAGTGAACCTAGAGAGAGAGAGAGAGCGAGCAGAGAGTAACCTTCAAAATCAGAGATTATGAGAGAGTGAGGTTCCGTCGAGATAGGGAGGAGGTTCCATCGAGAGACGGAGGGTTTTCGCCTTGAGAGAGAGAGAGAGAGAGAGAGAGAGGGAGTGTTTTACTTTTCGCTTCAGAGATGGGTGCAGGGGTCTCGTTTAAAGGCAAATTCCCTGTTTGCACGCCTCTACCATTCCTTCATCTACTGCACACGTGGCTCGTTGCCATTGGCTTCCAATATGTGCAGGTTGTAGGAGACACCTGCAAGAAGGTTTTCTCTATTATTATTAATGCTATTTACAAGGGTATCCAATAATATTATTTATGTAAGATTAATTTTTTGGACACGTGCAATTCTTAATTTTCACATGTATCGAGCAAATTAATTAGATCATCAGGTTGGGTTTTGAGATTGGTCCCAATAGAATTTATGTCCAAGAGAGATCTTGAACTGATCTTGACTTGCACTATAAGACGTGCTTAACTAATTAACAAGATTCGGCTTAACCGTATCATGATAGGCTTTATCACACAAGATTATCACCTACATATATATATATATATATATATATATAAATGCATCACTTCCTTCTTTTTACCTATGCTATATATGAGTACCATAAACAAATCCAATTTAAACTAGAAGTGAGTGGTTAAACTCCGAAAAAACATATATTCTTCTTTGTACCTACCTGCCAAAAGATAAGGTCTTTTAGATCAAATGACATAAAGTCTAGTCTCCAAATAAGAGAACTAGGTTCGAAACCCCCCACCCCTGTATCGAAAAAAAAAAAAAACTTCACTATTATGGCCGTTATAATTACATGCCAAAACATATGAAGCCCCAACTTGGTTTCCATACCCGATAGAGATAGAATATTTACAAGCCCCATATTGAGTGATAAGAACGGGTAGCGTTCGAGTTGACTCATTATTAATATATTATTGGTGTTTTAACATTTTAATAACTATAATGAGTCACATAATAAATGATGATGTGTTTCGTCAAAATCTAATACGAAATACACAAGAAACAGGATCAAATATACAGTTTTATAAATTTTAATTTGACATGATGCCCTAATAGTTTGAAATATTATTTTAATTTTTAACTAGATCCTCATTCCATCTCCTTCTATCTTCATCAATTAACTCTGCCACTTTTGCTTCCTTATTCAGAATCTGACTTGGTGATTGAATCATGTAAGAAGACTGCTTGGGTACCCATTTGTCTCTCCATATCTAAATATTTTGCCCATTACCAACCCTCCAAACAAGCTCCTCCTTTAACAGCTACATAGATCCCATCAGACTTCGCTAGATCAGAGAAGGTCCTCTGCCTAAACTTGCCTCCAACACCTCAGTTTTTCTAAGATACTTATCTTTTAAGACTCTGGCTGCAATTGAGTTGGGATTTGTGAAAATTCTCTAACATTGTTTTGCTAAGAGAGCTCTGTTGAAACTCTCCAACTCTCTGAAGCCCAACCCACCACCAATTTTTGCCAACCCCATCTTCTTCCAACTCCTCCATTGTATCTTCTTTTCATTTACCCCATGACTCCACCAAAATCTTGACATTAAAGCAGCTATTTCTTTGCATAGCCTCTTAGGAAGAGCAAAGACACTCATATGATAGGTCGGCATTGCTTGGATAACAGCTTTTAACAGGACTTCCTTCCCAGTTGGTGATAGGAATTGGTTCTTCTAATTATTGATCTTCAACCATATCCTATCTTTTATACCTTTAAAGGTATTATATTTTGACCTACCTACCATTGTAGGCAAGCCTAAATACCTCTTATAGTTGTTTTACACCCTTGCGCCCAAGTCTTGTGAAATCCGATCCCACTTTCCCTTTCTTCCATTTTTGCTGAAAAGGATTGTAAATTTTTGCTTATTCAAACATTACCCTGATGCTTGTTCATATAATTTCAAGAGGGAGCTGATCTTCTGCCATTCAATCCAGTTTGCCCTCCCAAAGATGATACAATCATCTGCAAAAAGTAGATGTGTCAATCTCATTCCCCCCCTAGCCATAGCCACACCCCTTATTTCCCTCATTATCTCAGCCATATTTATGAGGTTGCTTAACCCTTCAGCACACAATAGAAAGAGATATGAGGATAAAGGGTCCCCTTACCTTAAGCCCCTTGTAGGCTTAATCACACTTCCAAGGTTGCCATTAACTAGAACAACATATGAAACTGAGTTTATGCATGTCATAATCAACTCAACCCATCTAGCACCAAATCCAAGCTTCTTCATCACTGCCTCTAGAAAAGGCCACTCAACCTATCATAGGCCTTGGAAATGTCAAGGTTTACAGCCATGCATCCCACTCTCCCCTTCAGTCTAGTCCTCATTGAGTGCAAAGCCTCATAAGCAGCTATGATGTTATCCGAAATCAGCCTCCAAGGAATGAAGGCACTTTATTTTTTGATATAACCTCTTCAAGCACCAACTTTAGTCTATTTGCTATAGCTTTTGCCATTATTTTGTAAAGCACGTTACATAGACTTATGGGCCTATAATCCCTTACCTTTTGGCTCAGCACACTGTGGAATTAGAGCTACATAAGTAAAATTCAAATCAGGGACCATCTTACCCCATTCAGGAAATCCAGGGCTGCTTCACATACATCAGCTCCTACTGTGTTCCAACAACCTTAATAAAAACAGGCACTGTAACCATCAGGGCCAAGAGACTTATATGGTCCCATCTGCTTCAAAGTTATCTCCACCTTTTCTTTAACAAAAGGTTTCAGCAATGCATCATTCATGCTACTAGTAACTCAAGAGTCAAGCTGCCATAAACACTCTTCTATTAATAGGCTGGGAGGTTTTGCAGTTTTATAAACTCCCTCAAAATGATCATTAAAAGTTTCAGCAACACCCTTTTGATCCTCTCTCAGTACTGACTGACCATCTTCAACAGAAAAAATCTGATTTCTCTTTTTCCTTTGATTGGCACAAGCATGAAAAAAATTTGTGTTCTTATCACCCATGTTGTACCAATTTCTCTTCACCCTTTGTCTCCACTTTAAGTCCTCCTGCTCCAAGAGTCTGCCTAACTCATGTTGCAGCTTAATAATTTCACTATTGTTCTAAGGCCCCTCATCCTCTTGCAATTCCTTAATTCTGGCAGTCATCTGGTCTATGTGTCCACATCTCTCTCTATCTTTTTTTCTAAAACCTCGACCAAGTGCTTCACCACATATCCTCAATAACTTTTGCACCTTTTCTATTGGTTTACTTGACTGCACCTTTTTAGACCAGGCCCCTTCAACCATACTCTTGCATTCCTCCTCTTTCAACCAGCTAGCTTCAAACCTGAAGACATAACCTCTCTTATTCAGCCTTCTTTTACCTTCCACAAAAGACAGCAACATTGGCTTATGGTCAGAACTTCTTGCAACTAAACCTTCCACCACCACCTCTCTAAACATACCCTTCCATTCTGCATTCATCAAGTAACGATCCAGCCTTTCTTTTGTATATGTGTGATCTGAGTGTCTGTTACTCTAAGTGAAAAGATTCCCCACATAGCTTACATCTTACTCTTCAAGGCTTCTCTAAACTATGCCATTTGATATTCTGCCTTCATTTTTCCACCAACTTTTTCACTTTGAGTCAAGATCTCATTAAAATCACCAGCAACACACCATACAATTCCTTTCCCTGGATTCAATCTTGCCAACAACTCCCAAGAGAATCTTCTTTTTGAAGTATCCGGGTGCCCATAAAATCCAGTGAACAACCATTCTCTTTTGTCATCCTCCCTAAGTTTTGCACTCACATGCCAATGAGAGAAAGATTGAATTTCAATTGCCTCTTCATCTTTCTAGAAAAGAGCTAAATCCCCTCTCCTTCCTATCGGGTCAGTTGCAAAACATCCCTCCATGCCCAACTTTTTCTTCAATGCCTCCATTCCCCTAACTCTGCTCATAGTCTCAATGAGAAACACAAGCTTGGGTTTCTTTTTCTTAACCAAAAGGTTAAGATCTTGAACTGTCCGAGGGTTCCCAAGCCCTCGGCAGTTCCAACTTAATAGACTCATAACTCTTGGCGGGACTGCTTAATAGCCTCTGCCATTGAATTTACCATCCATTCATCTACCTCTTCCCTCTCCCTCCCAACCTTCTTCTCCTTTCCACCCTTCAAATCTCCCCCTTTCCCCAAACACTCCACATTTCTTCTTATAGGAGTAGTAGACACAGTAACCTCACATTGCGATTTTACACCCCATGTCTTTCTTTTCCAGCTACCCCCCTTTTGATCTTTTACTCCAGATTGTTTTACAGGCAACTCCCTCATTGAATCATCCACCTCCTGTACTACCATAGGAAACATGTTTGATCCCTCATTCACTTCCTCTAGCCCTCTTCCCTCTTCTCCTTGCACTGTCTCCAAGACTAAATTCTCCTTCCTGCAAACCTCACCACCACCCTCTCTCACCTCATTTTTCATTTTCTTTCCCTCTCCCTGGCCCTCCCCATCACCATCCACACTTATACCACCTCTCAGAATTTCCCATGATTCCTCTTCACTAGTTTGAGGTTTTGATTCCCCTTTCCTCTCAAAATTCCTTCGATTACCTCCTTGTGCTCTCAACCAGGAACCAAACTGAAAAGTTCCATCCACACCATCAGATTCCTGTTTGTCACATCCCTCCTTATCATGTGAGATGCAGCCACATTTAAAGCATATCTTAGATAGTTTTTCATATTTAAAAGGAATCCACATGCTCTTGCCATCAAAATTGATTGTTCTTCCCTTCGCAATAGGCTTCCTCAGATCACATTCCACTTTCACCCTAAGACATCTTCCCCATGCTACATTACTCTCATTTGCATCCACCTCCACGACTCTCCCTATCGAATTACCAATCTACTCACCCATTCTGCGATTCATTCCTCCCAGTGGAAGATTAAACATCTGGATTCAGAAACTTTCACTATCACAATCCATCATATGTGATTGCGTCCTTCTATCAAACAGCTTCAGTACCAAGAGAGAATTATAAAAAAGCCAAGGACCTCCCTCTAGTACTCTGTCTCGATCTCTTTTGTTTGCAAAGTTTATCACGAAACAGTTTCTTCCAATCTCATGAAATTCTACTGTTTTCCTCACCCGCCACACCTTATCCATCATCGATCTGACAAGTTCCTTTCCTATCATCCTCTTGGAGCAGATTTTCCCTACATGGCTCTTCTCTTCCTCATTTAGCTTCAATTGTTCCAACCTCTCTAACAATCCCTCCATTTCGTCCCACTCCCAACCACCATGGTGATCGGAATCTCCTCCTACCTACTTCTGCAAGAGTAGTAGCAGAGTAAAACTGCTTCACCTCACTCGCCTACGAGAGACGTTTGAGAGAAGAATTTGGCTATATTAATCTGATCTTGACTTGCACTATAAGATGTGCTTAACTAATTAACAAGATTCGGCTTAAATTTATCATGATAGGCTTTATCACACAAGATTATCACCTACATATATATATATATATATGCATCACTTCCTTCTTTTTACCTATGCTATATATGACTACTATAAACAAATCCAATTTAAACTATAAGTGAGTGGTTAAACTCCGAAAAAACATATATTCTTCATCATACCTACCTGTCAAAAGATAAGGTCTTTTAGACCAGATGACATAAAGTCTAGTCTCCAAATAAGAGAACTAGGTTCGAAACCCCCCACCCCTGTATTGAAAAAAAATTCACTATTCTGACCGTTATAATTACATGCCGAAACATATGAAGTCCCAACTTGGTTTCCATGCCCAATAGAGATAGGATATTTACAAGCCCCATACAGAGTGATAAGAACAAGTAGCATTCGAGTTGACTCATTATTGATATATTATTGGTGTTTTAACATTTTAATAACTATAATGAGTCACATAATAAATAATGTGTTTCGTTGAATTCTAATACAAAATACACGAGAAACGGGATTAAATATACAATTTTATAAATTTTAATTTGACATGATGCCCTAATAGTTCGAAATATTTATTTTTATATATATCCCTTTAATTGGGTGCTTTCTTTTCAAACTTTTCAATCACGTTTAAAGCCGAAATAGAATTTCTCTTTAGCTTTATATATCTTGTGGATCATGAGAATATCATGAGGCCGTACGTCCATGCCTATGGAGTAGTATAATCATAGTGTGATAGGAATCATTCGGCTTGAGAAAATGACAATGACTTTTTAGTGGGACAAGCAAATGCATTGATATTCGTACCCCCCAATATTTTTCTCTCTTTAAACCCCCATACTTTGGAATATATAGATGCCATTGTTATCTTGAACCTTTGATAACATGTTAAAATGGTGAAGTGGGCATATGATCATATCATATAATTAATAATATCACTTGAAAGACTAAGAGTAGATCCGTTTTTTAAGATTATTTAATGTTCTTCTAGATAGTGTAAATCCCAGCATTAATTAGAATTATGAACGTCGCGGATCATTTCTATATTTTAGCTATAAAATAAACAAATGAATCTCGATAAAAAAAAAAATAAAGATTAGAATTTTAATAATTTTCTAACCTAAACACTCTTTACATAAAGAGAAATAGACCCAACATGTAGATCTTATTGCATTAAGGGATTGTTTGGTAATAGAAATTGTTTCATTTTATCTCATCTCATCTCATTTAATTTTTTTCTCAAACATCACTAAAATATAAATCATTTTCAATTTTAAATCTTTAGCTTTTTCAGTCAATCATTACCTAATTATTACAATTTTCTCAAATTTTTAAATAAAAAATAATAATTTAACTTTTTCAAATTTTAAAATAAAATAATATTAAAAAAGAATATTCTAATAATATTTAACTTTATAATATTTTTATTTTTATTTTTTTCATTTTTCAAAACTTAATAAAACATTTAAACTTAAACCATTTCAATACTATTTTCCAAGCACCCATAAATGATGGTTGTGAATAACATGGTGTCTAAACATTAAGGTCTTGTTTGAATAGTCAAATAAGATGATAAATATGTGAATACTAATGAAATGATTTGTGAATAATAATAAAATAGTTTGAGTTAAGAATAATGATATACTCCACACTCACATCTTACTTTAATCATATTAAGTAGTATGTGACATATTAATCATTATTAAATGATAAAAAATTAAATATATAATAAAAAATTATTTAATAGTGATAAATGTATCACATTTTATTTAGTAAAATAAAAATAAGATGATAATATTGTATATAGAATTTTTTATTATAAAAATATAAAATAAAAAGATTCTATCAAATTCCAATCTTAATGATTTAAAAATCTCTAAATAATGATTGCCCTCGTATTTAGAAATATTGGTCGACGCACTCGTAAATGGGATATGCAAGAGCATATAAATGAGGGGCGTTTTGGTTTTACTCACTTCGTACGGAGTCAACGCCTGCTCTAGGGGGAGGCGGAGGGGTCTACGAAAGATGCGCATGCATGCGGCCACCACACACGCATCTAATCTCACCTTTTTAATTTATTAATGAAAGAAGTGCTTTCTTACTCATCATTTTTATATATTATATTTTATTTTTATTTTTATTTTTTGTTCTTTTAATTTAATTATTTTTAAATTAATTAATTTTTTTTTATTTATTATCTATATACCACACGTTTAATAAAAAAATAAAAAAAATTATATGTAGTGCGTGATATATTAAAGATGATTAATAGAATTTTTCAATTCTATATACTACATGAATATCATCTTATTTTTAATTTATTATGTAAAATGTGACATTTATTATTTTTAAATAATAAAATATTATATAATGGTGATAAATATATCATATTTTATATTATAAGATGAAAATAGATTGAAAGTATTATGGTGTATTGTATTATTATTTATTTATTTATTTTAATTAATCAATATTGCAAGTCCGTACCCTGAGTACTGTATGGTACTCTGAGTGTAGGGCTACAACGTGAAAGCTAGCCAATCATGATCCTTTATTTCAAGTATGGATGGATGGATCCCATTCTTCCCATTAGATATTGGAATTACCACGCGTCATTAGTACTTTGTGGTTTGGATGTGTGGTCGAGCTTTTACCTTCATCCTTATCAGTTGCTTTCATGCCTATTATCTTGTTTTAGGCCAAGATGAGATAAACGTTTTGATTTAAGATAAATCTATCTGAAATCATGACGTTTTCTACAATTATCGACATTAATTAATTAGTCTATTTAATTTACAATTATCAGAAATCATATGGATTTATCTACATCTTTTCATTTGAATACAGAAAGATAACGATTCCAATCAACTCTAATGGATTTTTATCGACTAGAAGTTTAATTATTTTCTAGATTGTGATGTTGAAACGATATTTCTTTAGTAAAAATATGAGAGCTAGAATTGAATAAATATTAACTTTTTCATCATTATGTTCGATAAGAATGGAAGAATAGTCCAAGGATAAAATCTAAAGTTCTTTATTTTGTTTGGTTGATGAGAAAAAATTAAGAGAGAAATCCGATTTGTGAATTTGCACAAATAATACTACCCTTCCTACGATTGAATTGCATATATATAGGATGCTAACAAGACAATAATGCTTATGCTCATTATAGGTTCTTTTCATCAATATTTTTATTCAACTATGACTCGAATTTATCTTGAAAAAGCGGCGGAACTATGAAGGGACAGGGGGCCATGGCCCCCCACCCCAAAAGTTTGAAAAAAAAAATAAGATATATTAATTTTTTATGATTTAATATAATTATATTAATCTCATATTCTGTTAGTCCTTTCTCTAAAAAAATTATCTTGATTCTTTTTTATAAAATTATTTTGATCTTCTAGATTATTTTGACTCAGAAATAGAATAAAAAATATTTTATTATAATTTTAACTTTGTTCGGCCCCCCTATAACAAATTCCTGATTCCGGCGCCACTGTCTTGAAACACTTCTCGATGAGTAAAGATGCTACTATGGTCAATTCTCAAGGCGCAAAGAGTTCTAACGGCCTCTAACATATAGCCCCTTCTTACCATTTTCTATCAAATCAACTCATTCACGAGAAACCAATATACAAATCCCATTTATTAAATACAGGATTATATATAAAGTTGTTCTATGATAAACAACCACTACATTTTATAATCTTTGTCCAGCCAATCGGAATAACACGTATGGTGGGATTAGAAGTAGGTGTTTGGATGTAATGGGCAGATGATTCCACAATGATGTAGATTATCGAGTGACATATACATATGATGTGATTGGAGACCTTTGTATGTGATTTTAAACACTTAGATGCATGAACAATGACGTGGACTATCGAATGACATTTATTTAGGCAAACCATACAAAACTTGCAAACAAAAAATAGATTCATGTTACAACTTCCTTGGTTTACTATAAGAAAAACGGGTATTTGTGACCATTTGTTTGCGACGAAAATATTATTTATGATCAAAACAGATTCATTTTAACTGTAAATAGTCATTTTTCTGGAATTAACTGATTGCAAATAAGCAGTTTTCCTGTAATGGTTAAAATTACAAGCTCGGTATGATCTTTACACTCTTTTATTTCTCACCTCAATTTTTTGCAGCTCAATTGACAAGATGGTTTATTCGCAAAAATAAAGAAAACAAACACATAATAGGGCTTGAGATCAAGATTTCCAGTAGTATTCTGATGTAAACACTTTCTACAATTTGAAAAATATTGAGACGACATCATGTAAACTCTACTATTATTAATGCTGGAATCCACTTTGTTTATTGGCGGCATTTAATGCTATAAGGTCCACAAATTATGTCTGTTTATGTTCGAATGCTCTTTAAATTGTAGAAAGTATTTGGGTCAAAAAATTATGTAGTATTATCTCAACTTTGATCAATCTCTAGTAAGTTGCAGTTGCAATGGCAGGTCCTACGTTCCTCGTAACTTTAATCCCTGCTACATTTGTAGGGATCAAGGAGGTGGTGGTGGTGGTGGCGGCGGCGGCGGCGGCAAAATTGTAAAGAAACTGACTCACAATCACTACACTTGGTCCTGCAACAAGCTGATCCCAAGCCTCTTCTGCTTCTCTGCCCTGCTTTTGAAACACTTCGGTGGCATCAAACCTGTGCATATTCCACCCTTTCATGTTTCTAAGCCGATGAATTTTCCCCAGTTGACGACATGCTAATCTGCAGGTGTTTTCCTTCATTTGACTTACTGCTTCTTGGAGTAACATCCCACGTTGTTCTCTGTCTAAAAATGGTTCATTTCTAAGATATTGATCAAACTCTGGTACCCCAATTGCTCTTCTAATCCCCCTTGAGTAATCTGCATTGGGATCAAACATTTTTCTCAGCTCATCCACCATGCCATTTTCAAGCATTTGATCAACTCTTTTTGAAACAAATGAGTGGAGCACAGACATTGACGCATCCACCCAGAGGAAGCAACATTCATACTTCGATCGGAACATGTAGTCGTCATCATCAACTAAGGCCTCGATGTAGGAATTCGAGCCCCCGACGATGATCGGGAGCCGGCCTCGTCCCAAACTTGACTCGATGGCAAGTGATGCCTTGTCAATGAAGTTTGTGACAGGGAAATCTGCATTGGGATTTAGTATCCCTAGCAGATGGTGTGGAACCCCATGTTGCTCTTCCTCGGTTACTTTATTGGTGACTATGTCAAGTCCCTCGTACGCTTGCATTTTGTCGGAGTTGATGATTTCTGCTGGAAAATGGGTGGCGAGATTGATGGAAAGTCTTGACTTGCCGGTTCCGGTTGCTCCCATTACAATGATTACCTTTTCTCTGTGTCTCCGAGGATTGAAGACATCCATTTTCAGCATACCAGATGAGAAATTATCTAATAGTGTTTGTGTTAATTGCTTGCACATGAACATGGACAACCCCATGATGAAGAACCTACTGAAAGAAATTAGAAAAAAAAAAAAAAAAAAACAACATTAAAATTGTATAAGAATTTAGGAAAAAAAAAAAAAAAGTAACATGCTCGCGCGAGCGCCAATATATGTCAATGAATTTAGTTAAAAACCTCACCTTTCTAGACTTGTATATCAATGATAACAAGGATAAACAAAAACTTGAAGAAAAATATCAAAGGTCGTAGAAGCTGGAAGTTGAACTATGGGGACAAAGCCTAAGGGGATGAGATCGAATTTATAGAGGGCTCCAAGTGGGTCGTCAATTGGGTCCTTTCTTTGAACTTGGAATTAATCATTGTCAACAATAGGAGGAGAGAGAGAGAGAGAGAGAGAGAGAGAAAGTGGTCTCAACAGTATGGAATTATTATTTTTTTATTTATTTAATGATTAAAAAAATGTCTTTTAATGAATTTGTAATTTTTTTTTAAAAGTTTACAGTGATTTTAAAACGCAAAAGTAATTTTGTACTTATCGGTAGAAACTATCGGGGACCACCGAGACCACCTCTCGGTGGTCGCCGTAGCAGTTTCCCAATAGTATTTTCTCCAAAGTTTTCTTCTATCTCTCCTACCTTCTCTTTCTCTGATTTTTTTTTCCCCCGATTTTCTTTATCATAGTTTAATGGTTTTTGTTGGCATATGTACGTATTCTTATTTTTTTTTCTTTGGGAATGAATGGACTGTCCAGTAACATGGAAGAGCATATAATGTTTTGAAGAAAGCAATGGGCAGAAAAAGTTCTTTGTTTAGTGGTTTCATATTTCAATATGTAGCAAATTGCATAAGAATATGTGTTTCTTTTGATCTCTTGATCATCATGTCCATTTGCCTTGAAAATTTTATCTTTCATCGATCAAAATTTGGTTGGCATCTTGACTAATGTTATATGCCTTTCCACGCATGCTATCTAGCTATTGCACAAGATAAGATAAACAGTTGCAATTTAAATACACCACCCATTTTCTTTCTTAATCATATCCTTTTGCATATTATAAAAATTAATTCTGTACACGTGCGGTGTACAGAAAATTTATTTTAATTTTATTTATAACATGATTGCGGAGTTTTCTAAATTATAAAAAAAAAAAAATAGAATTTTCTTAGTTTTATTGAAAATCTGCTATTATTATTATTTTTTTATGAAGAGTTTTAAACTTCGGACCTATATTTTAGAAATTGAAAATTATGTCAATCACGGTACATGTCTTTGACAAATCTACCATGATTTTTTTAGATCCATTAAGGACAGTCAAATCATAATGCTTGTTTTTTTTTTTAATTTTTTAATTTTATTTAATGGAATTGTAAGGTCACCACTCATGAGCACTGATTCAACCTTAAAAGGTGACAATAATTTCTCCATGATTAATCCACAACGCTCAAGATTCCGATAACTAAAGTCGACTGACCATAGTGTTGCACTCAGCACTCAGCATTGCTAAAAATAAAAATAAAAAAAGCAACAAATTGATTTTTTTTTTTTTTTTTTTTTGTAACAAATATACGATTCCCAGCTCGTGGGGTTTGACAAAATCATTTTTTGGTCTAGTTTTTGCATCTATTCTGACATATAATGATCAGTATCTTTAGTGGCATTTTCAGAGCCCAAATAGGGGATCATGTGGTTGAAAAAAAAAAAAAGAATTGAAAACTTTGTGGAGAAAGAAAAAGAAAAAGAAAAAGAATATTCCCTTTATTTCATTAGAAATGCAATTAAATTAGGAAGAATTATTATATTAGTCTCAAGGGTTTAACCACCTTTTATTAAAGAGTCAGGCTACTTTGCCGTCTAGAGTAGCCTGCTCAACTTTATCGCTAGTTGTATTTCAACTTTTTTTTTTTCATTTTTCTATTCATATTTTTAATAGATTTAAATATTTTTAAAAAATAAAAAAATACATTAATACACTTAAAATCACTTCCTTAATCACTAAGTAAAAAATAAAAATAAAAAAATTTCACCAATCCGTACATTGGAGCGGTTAGTTTGGGGCGGCATAGTAACCTTTTTCTTTATTAAATTTGTCTATGAGGTTGAAAAAGAAAAATAGCTTGCTGTTTTATTCATAAGAATCAATGGAATATTCATTACACATTTTCTCACACATAACTGAATTAAGAATTTGACTGACTAGGACCTTCCCTCAATCCATACAATGTCATCCGACAGTCTAGTTTATAAGCTATGCATTGTTTCCCTTTCTGTTAAGTGAAATTGAGACACTCCAGCTTGGTCTTTCCCAAGCATCCTTCTTGCAATATCTTCAATTAGAACACCATATTTTGTGCAGATTTCTTTCACAACTAGCAACAGCTTTAACTATTACCTGAGCATCTCCTTCTAGAACCACGTGAGATAGTCTCAATTCTATGCATAGGATCATTGCTCTTCTAAGGACACATGCTTCAGCAACAATTGGCTTTATTATCTGATTAAAGGTTGAACATAAAGAAGCTAGAATATCACCTTCTGAATTTCTGATTTTAACTCCTATTCCCACCTTCTTTTCCTTGTTATCTATAGCATCATCCCAATTTTACACGTTCCACATGGCTTCTTCCATTTTATATGTTGTCTCACTACAGTACTTGGTTGATGATCAATCAACATATAGTTTACTATAAGAAGAACGGGTATTTATGACAATTTTTGCGACGAAAATAGATTCATTTTAGCTAGAAATAGTCATTTTGCTAGAAATAACTGGTCGTAAATAAGCAGATTTCTTGTAGTGGGCAACTCCAAATTGCATGAACAATATTCTCTTTTTCTCTTTCACATATTGGGCAAATATATGTATCAATTATCTTCTTCTTGAAAAGGCACTACAAGAAAAATACTTATTTGTTGCTAGCTATTTTCTACGAAAATAATTATTTCTTATTAAAATTAGTTTGTTTTTATCCCAAATGATCATTTTCATCGCAAATAATCTGTCTCAAATGCCTTTTTTTCTTTTTCTTTTTTTATAGTGAGGTTACTTCTAGTTGGAAGGATATCATGAGCTGCCTTCCAAATAGAGTGCTTGACAAAACCTAGAATACTGATATTCTAGATTTGTTGCCAAACAGATTGTATCTCAGAGTTGTTTGAAGTCTCTCCTTTCAATATTCTCACTCTATTTTGTTCTACATGATATACATTTTTATAGAAAAAATACCTGTAGAACTGGGACCCCAAATGATTTTGTTCTCAACACTTAGGGCTGTAAATGAACCAGTCTGTTCGCTAGCCCACCCGGTACTCGTTCGGTTAAACTCGAATCGAACTCAACTCGTGCAAAAAAAAGCTCGCTCGTGAAAGTAGATACCCGCTCGAATTGTAAATGACACATACCCGACAAAACTCGAGTCCACTAGGCTAAGGCTCATTAAGGCTCTCTCGTTTATACTCGAGTCGATTAAAACTCAGTCATATATTGATAAATAAATACATACACCTATGTATATATACACATATATATGTAATAACTAATAATATAAGCAAACCACTTTTATAATTAAATATATGATATGTAATCTAATTACTTATGTCTATATAGTGAATATACTTCATAAGTATATTTTATAATTTGTATAATAATTAGTCGATAAAACTTAATAATTTAATATAGTAGTATGTGAGAACCATATATGAAATAAATATATACTATCATATTAAGTGTATGTACTAATAATATATTGTTATTTTGGATAAATATCAACTAGTTAGATATTAATTATTTATAAAATTTATAAAATTTTATAATTCAATAGAGATTCTACTTGTTAGTTGTATAAATTTAATATTAAATTTTTTTTTTATTTTTTTTTTAATTTATTAATTATTAAATCTTATTCAAAAAATAAAAAAATCTACAATTTGAGCTCGAACTCGTTTGTGGGATGAGCTCGAGCTTGAGCTCAAGTTAAGTGTTTAGCTTATCGAGTCGAGCTTGAACAAAGAATAAAAAAAATCTCAAGCTCGAGTATTTTGAGTTGAGCAGAGCTCGACAAGCCAAAAACGGCTCGGCTCGGCTCGGCTCGATTACAGCCCTATCAACACTAGTGCAGTTATATTTCTTATTACTTCTGCTTCTTCCTTTCTAAATATTTCATCTACTAATCATTCCTTCCACTACCTGGTTCTTCCTCAATAATCTCACTAACTCTTGCATTACTATCCAAAATTTTAACTTGTGATTGAACTCTATTGGAAGTCTGTACAGGTAATCATTTGTCATGCGAGATCTTTATATTTTTGTCATTGCCAACCCTCATTACCATTCCCAACTTGATAAGTTCAAACGATGAGAAAAGACTCCTCCATACAATTTTCTTTTAAGGTTGTCTCTTAGCTTTATTACTTGATTGATATAAATTTTCCTAATATATTTGTCTGTTATGTCACGACCAATTATATGTAGACACATGTATCAAAAAATCATAATTTGCTTTTAAAAAAGAAAAGAAATGACTTATCAACATGCAGCATTTGTTGATAAGATTTAAGAAATAAAAATAATTATATGTAAAATTAATAAACAAATTGAAAAATAAACTAAAATTTAGAGAACACACAAAACCAATTATTGTATCATGTTCTAGGGTTTGATTTTCTCAAAATTGGTCAATGAGGTTAGAAAAAGAAAATGATAATGTTACTAATAAATAACAACTTATATACAAGTAAGTAATAAAATAATATTATTTTAAATTTTATTTTAACTTTTATTTTTGATTTCATGTTTAAATATAATAAAAAAATATCATTATATTTAAAATTGGGATAATGATACTCTTATACCTCTTTTACTACTGATTTACTACTCAACTGTTTTTTTTCCCTTTTTCCCTTTGAGTCTAAATTAAAAATATCATAAAATGACATTCTTGCATATTTTAGAAGAAAATAAATTCAATCAACCAACGTAATTATGTAATTAATTCAAAATAAATTCAATTTTATTGAACTTCTTCAAAGAGAAAAAGAAATTCAATTTTTATAAAATTGAATTTATTTTGAATTAATTACATGATTACGTTGATTGATTAAATTTATTTTCTTTTAGATTATACAAGAATGTCATTTTATGATATTTTTAATCTAGATTCAAATGGCAAAAGGGAAAAAAAACAATTGGTAGTAAATCAATAGTAAAATAGGTGTAAGGGTATCGTTACCCTTAAAATTATCTATCAATTATGAATGAGCTGTTAGCTTATCATTGTCCTAAAAAAAAAGTGTCAAATTTTAGAGTGCTTCCTATAATATATCAAAAGAGAAATGCTTCAAACAAGTCGGGTATTTTTTACCCTTTTACCCCGGCCAATAGAATTTCAATACATATGGGACTTATGTGTATTATGATGTGTGCGAGTTTAGTGAATTTTTTCTTTCTCCCTTCGTCCCATCTCCTTTTCCATTTTTACATTTCCTCTTCTCTCTGTCTATTCTCTCATCTCCTCTCCTCTCCACAACCCAGTTCTCCTCTCCTCTTTCTCCTCTTTCCTTTCACCTCTTTCTCTCATTCCCTTTTTCCTTTCTCCCTTCGTCTCATCTTCATCGAGAGATTCCATTGAGATTGATTTGGAACGAACTCATCTCCCTCCCTCAACTCGTTCTGGAACCTAGTCGATTTTAGCAAGTATCTGTAAGTTTTTTATTTATTTATTCTGCATATTAAGCTGGGTTGTGGTTGTTATTTTGAGTTGCTCTGAAACCTGTTTCCATGAAGTTGAAGTAGGATAGTAACTCTGATGCTTGAAATGGGAGCAAATGAAGAGTGATTTGCAAACAAGAAGTGAAAAAGTAACTAGTCACCAGTAAATAGATATATATGAAGAGATGGGCGCACATCCTTTCACTGAAAAATGAAGAAATCGACTGTGGGGTTAGGAAGCTGTTGGAGGAGGGGTAGAGAGAGGGGGCTGGAACTTATCCTTTAGAAAACATAAAATAAAATGATTCCCTGCATGCTAGTCTATTATTTAGTTTGCTACATCTCATATGTGTCAGTTACTCATTCGCAGGTGTAAAAAAGAATTTCTCACCCGTCTGGCTGGTAGCCTCTCTCATATCAAAAAGGGTTGTGGAGATGAGAGGTCTACCGATTGAACTGACCAATGGATGATAATTTGTTTTTCTTCCTTAAACATTAAAAATATATATTTTTTAATATTTAAAAAAAACAATTTAATGTATTTCTTAATATTTAGAAAAACAAAAAATATATATATAAAAACAAACCTCAAAAAAAATGTTTGGTAGACCATCGGTCTATCAAAAAGTTCATCAATTAAATGATTAGGGCTATAAAAAAAATTTTGTTTGAGTTGATAGATGACTGATGAATAATTTTTTTTTTTTTTAATTGTTAGTAATTAAGTAAGTGAATATTATTGAGTTTATGTATTTTTTTAAAAAAATATTAAAAAAATAATAAAAAAATCTAAAACGTACTTATCCGTTGGATTCTAGGAACATGGGTCCAATAGCATCCTAAAAAAAAATCAATCGAAGTCACTATCAATCACGTGCACACACGTGTAATATGGGAATAATTATCTTGTGAAAAAGAAAGAAGGTGGTTTACTTTTAGAATGTCAAATCAATCAGTTTTTCATTATCAATATAAGCTGATGAAATTAAAAAAAACCCAATGATTGACGCCCAAGATGATAAGAATTAATTTGGGAATGCTCAACCTGTTGAAAGTCACGCACGCCGACGGAATGCCCCATCATAATACAATGCACTCACAATTCAATCATCGCGGTGAATTTTCAGTCCCATCAACCCTAGCAAACATATGTTTATTTATCGAGAAAAACAAAAGTAAAATAATATACAATCATACATTTTATATTTTTTATTATATATAAAAAATATTTTAATAACGATAACATTTTATAAAATTAAATTTATAAATTAACGTAATTTATTATGATACGTTAAATTTTAAATTATATTTATTATAAAATAAATATAATATATTATATAAAATCAAATTTATTTTTATATATTTTTTGATAATATTAAAAATTTATGTGAGCTAAAAAGATAACTAACTTCCCAATCATTTGAATGGATGGCCAGCTGGTGTCGAGAGAGGAAGTTGGCAGTCATGAAAAGACTTGTTGAGTTGAGAGGGTGATCTTGAGATAATCTATGTAGGGTTTGGATGCATAAACAAATGCACCCAGAAAAGGCTTTGAATTAGTGGGGAGGTATTGAATGAGTGGTGACATTGAATTCTACATACCAAATAAGTCAAATTGTAGGTTAAATGCTCATAGATCAAGCATGATTTTGGCATAGTTCCAAAACTAATGATATCCTCATCATTAACTTAAAGACCAATAGCCATGCACCAAAGGATAAATATTTAATTAGTTTTATAAAAGCATGTCAATATTAATTGATAATAATATTTATATTTCGAAAAATCTATTCTTCAGCCTTAATTTTAACACACCATCAACACTTGTCATTCTGCCACAATGAAAAAGACCAAAATACTCCGCTCGAGAAATGAAAAACTCTTCTTCCCCTTCCCATGACTTGCTTTTTCTTCCCGTGACCTAATTTCTTTATATTCATCTATGTTCCTCGCCTCCAACACCCACTATGAACTTGGATGAGAGAGTTGTAAGATTTTTTTGTTTTATTTGGACAAATCCAATCATCCTATACGTTGTTGTGGCTTCTTCCTAGCCGTTTATATTTTGATTGTTTTTATAATTTTAGTGAGTTTCATAATAAAGAATATGAATATTAATTTATAAATAATATAATTAAGATTTTGAAGTTTGGAATTAAGAGCATTCTCAATTATTCATTTATCCTATATTTGAAAATACATCATTAAAATTCATTTTTTCTATTTTGTATACTTATTTTTACAATAAATCTTACATCAACTTATTTATTTTTTTCTATATCATTTAAATATTTTTTTCTTATATTTTTTATTTATTTCAAATATTTCTTCTAAAATCGAATGAATTGTAAAGGAGAGAAAAAATAATTAAAAATATTTTAAAATTATAAATAGTATTCTCTACGGCTACAGAATTATCATAATAAAATATAAAATCAAAATCAAAATATAAAATTTATTGAAAGAGTCTTTGATTAACTTTCTTCATATTTAAAAAAAAAATATTTTATTTAAATCATTGTGAATGCTCTACATTTCATAATTTTTGACAAGACAGATAGATCATGAGTGGGGTGTGTCAATTTGTCGTTGAGTATTGCACGCTGACCCGCATATGGATCTTTTTGAAAGGCAAGCAATTGAGTTGATGCTAGTGAGACTCGGGTCAACTTCAGTACGGCATTCTTTTATGCATTTAAGATCATATTCTCACAATTAATGGAGAAGCTGACTGATGTTAGAGTGCCACCACGTGGGTTGGCCACTTGCGGCAATTATTTTTTTTTTAATATTATTTTAACTTTTTTTTTGTTTTATTTTGTTCAATTTTCCAGTAAAAATACATGAGAGGTTGAAAATATTGGAGAGATATTCTCACCCTTTCCTATGGGTCATGCTTGATTGGGATATTAAAGTCCATCTCGGCCTGGCTTGGCCCGGCTAGGCCCGGCCCGAGTTACATTCTTTCGATGTACTTAGGAACCATCAACACAGTCGGCCCACGAGCCGTACAAGCCCCACCATCAACACCCTTCTATAGGAACACCTAGCATTTAAGGATTGTATCCGTCAAAGGGATAGGAATCGCGTACAACACCCCAACCTCTGACGAAGTGCATGGGAAGTGACTGCTCCGCCCATTTGTCGTCAAAGCATAACCCAAGAGGCCATGCCACATTAAAGACTATGGTCTAGTACTTGTGCTTAAGACGATGACCCTTGACGTAGGGTATGGGTTGTCTCCCGATCTCTAGTATAAAAGTCAAACACTAGGTAACAATGTAAGCTCTCTGATTCTTGGAAGAAATATATGAATAAGAAAATACTAACTTTGGCATCAAAAGTTCCTCGGAACAATCCCAAGCCTACCATTTCCTCTGTGTTGCAGGTGACTGAACCTAGGACCCGGTGTGCGAAACACGTCATCAACAGTGACACCGGTTGTGGGATCTTCATAGACGCACCGTGTCCTTCGTATGCCAGCTACAATGCGAAGAACGCATGAGGAAGATGGCGGAAGAAGTGGAGAGTCCTCGTTGGAAAAAGAAGCCTTGAGAAGGAACAACACTGAGCTGCAAGATGAGGTGTGGCCGAGTAGGAACGAACCGGAAGAATCACGAAGCACATGTGGGGTAGACATTGGCGAGAAAGAGAGAGAAGATGCATCACGAGCTATGTAGCCTCATAGATAAATACGATGAGATGGCAAAAAAGATGAGGGCTTCGTCATGGGTCGACCCGCTCCATACTAGCATGGATTTGCCCTACAATGCAGAAGTGATGGCTACACCGTTACAGCCGAAGTTCAGGGCCCCCAAGATGGACATGTACGATGGGTCTAAAGACCCTCTCAAGCACCTAAAAACTTTCAAACTCATGTGACCCTGCACTAATTCCTCAAGGAGATTGCCTGTAGAGCCTTCCCGCCCTTAAAAGAAGCTGCGAGGGGATGGTTCAGGTCGTTGGAATCCAGATGGATTGACAACTGTCTCTTCAATTAAAGTGTCTCCCAAGTGCAGAAGATATGTAGTTGTTTCTAGGAAGAGTACCAAGGTCGATTTCACAGCGATTAAAACTTTTCAAAGAACTGAACTGTAGTGTTTAAAATGAGGATGTTTATTTATTCAAACTTAGAGAGAATGGTGATGAAAAAAAGGCGGAGACAAGCCTTTAGACTTTCGAGTTTGACCTGGTATGCATTAAAATGAGATGAAGTGATTTAATCTTCCTTTCCCTTCTACTTGAACAATGCTTCTATTCTACTAAATCTTTTTGAAAAATCTTTCAACAATACTTGGTTTTTGCAGATTCAATAAAACAAAAAAAACCTGAAACAACCTTTTCGATATCTAAGGAACTTTTTGTCAAACACTTAGGCTGCGGGTTCCTTCTCACGGATTGGTTCCACAAGGAGGGTTAGAATTTTTCAATTTCCTTCAAACATCATTTCGGTCATGAACAAAATTTCTGGTTAATATATATGATTCACGCTCAAAATAAACTCTGAAATACCTCCAGTAAATTGACACCAAACTATCGTAAGGTGTGCTAACAAAACCAAAGTCTCACATTAACCAAGGATACACCGTACCCTTCAGTCAACGATGGATCAAGGATAGGTAAGTGAGCTCTAGAATGGCATCAAATAATAGCTAATAAGAAAACTTTCTGGATACTACTTGCTAAGCACAATAGAAATCTCAAACCCTAGGAAACTCAAACCGCTCAAAGAAATCCCGAGCCTAAGTTTTTTTTAAGATTTACTCACGCATAGTGTGTTGGTGAACAACCAAAGAGAAGAAAAAATAAAGCATCATCCAATTCTATTCAGCGGAAAAACACAGCACACAAAGAATTTTCCCAAAATCTGCTTTGTCCAAAAAGTCTCCATGTTCACACGAATATTTCCCCTTCTTATGCTCCCGCACCAACCTCTGCTCCACTTTCTTTCCCGAGTATTCCATGAGTTAGTTATCCCCTCCTATTCAGTGCGGTTCATCACTGGAGGCTAAGGCTGGAAAAGAAAACAAAGAGAGAGGAAGAGAACAAGAGAGGGAGAAAGATGTCAGTGTTCTCATGTTAAAACTCTTTTCTTTCTTTCTTTTTTTTTTTTTTTTTTTTTAAATCATGCATCAAACTTTCCTTCTTTCTTTTTAATGTATTAAACTAGCATGTAATGCAATTTTGTTCCAAAATTGACTCAACTTTATGCTTATTTAATACATTATTGTCACTCTATCACACCCCCAACTAGCACTAGCTTTTTGCTAGTCTCTAGGAAATGATGCTATAGATGCTCAAGAATCTCTTTTTCTTTTCAACTATTCAAACTGTCATTTAGAATTCAGCCAATTAAGGACTTTGTCAGAAGCATGGGTTATTTTAACTTCTACAGTTCAGAAAGTGGCTTATCTCAAAAGTTTATATAATATGTACTCACTCGCTCACAGGAAACAGATAATACAATTGCATTCCCCAAACTGTGTTCAATGTGTGACTAGGTCACTAGAGTTGCATGTCATCCTATTAGGCCACTTTCCACATTACAGCTGATCATAACCGAGAATTCTCTTCACTTTAACTCCAAACCACTGCTGTTTGTTGGCTTTCACACTATCACACTCTAAAAGGTTTTTTTTTTTCAATGATCTATGGTTTGTCCCTTTTCTTCTTCTTCTTCTCTCTTCTCTCTCTCTCTTTTTTTTTTTTTTTGGTAGTAAGGATTGCTTGGGTGGAGACTTTAGCCTCTCTTTTATTTCTGTTTTCTTTCTAAACCATTAAGATGTGGTTCATTAAAGCCTAGTCAGCTGTAACATCAAGTGATGCCAATAAGGTAGAATGCTTCTCAGGTGTCCTAAGTTGTAGGGGTGGCAGTTTGGCAGTCGGCAAAGTCTTTCCTATTTCCCCTACTCAAGTGTCCATCCTAGCACTTCCCTCTCAAACTGAAACTTCTAAAGTATGTTCAAGTAGAATAAAGAAAAATTCCATCTCAATGCCAATATCTTTAATATCCTTCACCCCCCAACTAGGAATGGACATTGTCCTCAATGTTGGTACTGATTCAGGTAAGATATAAAAATAGAAATTTGAAGATATTACCTGAGTTGCAACTTTTAAAACATTTGGGTAGTACGAAACTTAAAGGAAAGGAAAATACACAACCCTGCAAAGCAAATTTGTGAGAGCAGAAGAAAGGAAGGTAACAGAAAAAGAGAGAAAAGAAAAAAAGGAAAAACAAAATCAACTGAAGCATTTTTTTTTTTTTTTTAGCAGCAAGCTGCCTTATTAGTGGGGTCCTGCAATGGAATAGTGGAAGTCTCTAATACAAAGAGTCCCAAAAATGGTTTAAGTCTTTGGTCGTTAACTTTGAAAGTATTTCCATTTTGTGGGTTCATTATTTCAATGGCACCATGGTGGAAAACTGTTTTGACTAAGTAAGGCCCAAACCAACGAGATCTCAATTTCTCAAGAAACAAATGAAGCCTAGAGTTGTATAGCAAGACTTGCTGATTTGGTTCAAAAGTTTTTCTGAGTATGCTTTTATCATGTAATGCTTTCATATGCTCTTTAGTTAACTTGGAATTTTCATACGCATCTCTTCTCAATTCTTCCAATTCGGACAATTGTAACCTTCTTAAAGAGCCAGCTTTTTCCATATCAAAATTGAATTTTGTCACTACCCAATAGGCCTTATGCTCAAGTTCCACAGGGAGGTGGCATGCCTTTCCATAGACTAACATATAAGGAGACATACCAAGTATGGTCTTGTAGGCATCAATCAACCTTAATGACCAATCTTTCCTAGTTGGGTTCTCTGTTTTTTCCAGGATGTGTTTGATCTCCTTGTTTGCTAATTTAGCTTGGCCATTTGTTTGTGGGTGATAAGGTGTGGACACCTTGTGATGAATGCCATATTTTTTCAGAAGGGATTCCATTGGTTTATTGCAAAATGTGTCTCATTGTCACTAATTATAGCTCTAGGCATACCAAATCTAGACACAATGTTATCCTTTATGAACTTAAGCACCACTTGGTGATCATTCTTTTTACATGGTATGGCCTCTACCCATTTTGACACATAGTCTACTGCCAACAAAATATAAATGTGCCCAAAAGAAGGAGGAAATGGTCCCATGAAATCAATGCCTCAATCGTCAAAAACTTCCAACACTAAAACTGGTTGCAGGGGCATCATGTTTCTCCTAGTTATCCCTCCTAATTTTTGGCATGGTTCACACCTCTTACAAAACTCAAAGACATCTTTAAACATCTGGGGCCAAGACAATCCAGATTGTAAGATTTTGGCAACTGTTTTCTTTGTAGAAAAGTGCCCCCCACAAGCCTTAGTGTGGCAGGCAGTAAGAACAGATGTTATATCAACATTTGGGACACGCTTTCGAATTATTTGATCAAAACAATACTTAATTAAGTAAGGGTCATCATA
Organism: Juglans regia; assembly: GCF_001411555.2. Classification (NCBI taxonomy): domain Eukaryota; kingdom Viridiplantae; phylum Streptophyta; class Magnoliopsida; order Fagales; family Juglandaceae; genus Juglans; species Juglans regia. The sequence goes on from NC_049908.1 coordinate 13,166,026, forward strand.
AAAAAAATACCTAACCTATGCCTTTAATCTCTTTAAGTCTTGCACAGTCCACTGTGGGGGTGTTTTCCCTGTCACCAAAAAGTTTACAATGTCAGCATACCAATGAATAATTTCAACAGCTAAAATGTGTTCATCAATAAAAAATTCAGAGATTGATAGGGCAGGTTCAGCTTCTGTGAAGGTTAATTTGGACTAGTGGTCAGCCACCACATTTTCTACCCCTTTTTTGTCCTTGATTGTGATGTTAAATTCCTGTAGGAGCAACACCCATCTTATTAGTCTTGGTTTAGCATCCTTTTTTGCTAACAAATATTTTAATGTTGCATGGTCAGTGAAAATAATGACAGGTGATCCAATGATGTAAGCTCTAAATTTTTCCAAAGCAAAAACAATTGCAAGCAATTCTTTTTCTGTGGTGGAGTAATTTTTTTGGGCTCCAAGGTTTTGCTAGCATAATTAATGGCATAGGGAAGCTTGTTCCTACGTTGGCCTAGCACTGCACCAATGGCAAAATCACTCGCATTGCACATTATTTCAAAGGGAAGAGACCAGTCAGGGGGCTGCATGATTGGGACTGTGATGAGCAAATTTTTGAGTTTATCAAATGCACTTTGGTATTTTGTGGTCAAATCAAAAACAGTTTCATGCATGAGTAGTTTAAATAAAGGTTTAGAAATTGAACTAAAACCTTGAATAAACCTCCTATAAAATCCAGCATGCCCTAAGAATGACCTAATGTCCTTTACAGTTTTAGGTATGGGGAGTTTAGAGATCAGGTCTATTTTCAATTTATCCACTTCAATACCCTTTGAAGACACTATATGCCCCAATACTATACCCTACTGGGCCATAAAATGGCACTTTTCCCAATTGAGCAGCAAGTGTTTCTCCTCACACCTGGCCAAAACTGCTAGCAAGTTAGTCAAACATTGCTCAAAAGTACTCCCAAAAACAGAGAAGTCATCCATAAAGACTTATAAGCTATTCTCAATCAAATCATTGAATATACTAAGCATGCATCTTTGAAAAGTTGTTGGGGCATTACACAACCCAAAAGGCATTCTTCTAAATGCAAAGGTGCCAAATGGGCAGGTAAAAGTGGTTTTTTCTTGATTCTCAGTTGCTATTTTAATTTGATAATAGCCTGAGAATCCATCTAAGAAACAGTAGAATGCATGGCCAACAACATTTTCCAAGACTTGGTTGAGAAATGGTAAGGGAAAATGGTCTTTTCTAGTGGAAGCATTAAGCTTCCTATAGTCAATAAACATTCTCCATCATGTAGTCACCCTTGTGGGCACTAACTCATTTTCCTCATTTTTAATTACTATCAACCCTGATTTTTTTGGAACCACTTGTATGGGACTAACCCACCTACTATCACAAATGGGGTAGATGATACCCACATCCAACAATTTAAGGACTTCACTCTTCACTACTTCTTTCATTGAAGGATTGAGCCTTCTTTGCATTTCTCTAGAAGGTTTGGCATCCTCCTCCAAGTAGATTTTATGGGTGCAGATTGAAGGGTTAATACCCTTAATGTCAGCGAAGGGCCAGCCTATGGCCTTTTTATGTTTTTTTAGGATCTCCAATAGTTTCTCCTTTTGTTTATTAGTTAAACAAGATGAGATGACCACTGGAAAGGTGCTATGAGGTCCCAAGAAGGCATACTTAAGTTCTGCTGGCAGGGGCTTGAGATCCAATGCTGGGATCTGCTCCTCTAAGTGTCTTATTGTTGCTGTTACTGGAGCTAGTTGTTCAAACTTGAGTTTCCACTGGGGTTCAACTTGAATCCCTATAAATAAGATAGAGGAAGATTTAGTAAATGTATTGATTGGATCATAATCATCTCCTAAATCAATTAATGAGTCAGTAGATTGGCAAGATAGTGGAAAAGTTTCTGAAAAAATGCTTTCCAATAGGTTTACTTCATGTACTTCTTCCACTTCTTGGGGTTGCCTGCACAGATTGAAAATATTTAGTTCCAAGGTCATATTTCCAAAAATTAATTTTAGAAGACCACGTCCACAATTTATTAGAGCATTTGAGATAGCAAGAAATGGTCTTCCCAAAATTATAGGGGCTTGAAACACAAAATTCATTGAAAGGTGCATGTCAAGAACAACAAAGTCCACTGGGTAATAAAACTTATCAACTTGGACTAGAACATCTTCCACTACCCCCTAGGTATTATAATGGATCTATCAGCTAACTGCAGTGTGATGGAGGTGGGTTTCAGTTCTCCTAGTCTAAGCTTCTCATACACAGAATAAGGCAACAGATTCACACTAAACCCTAAATCTAGCAATGCATGTCCAATTTTTGAATTTCCAATTATGCAAGCAATAGTGGGTGAGCCTGGGTCCTTATACTTGGGTGGGGTGTTGTTCTGAATGATAGCACTAACCTGCTCAGTTAGGAAGGCCTTTTTTTTCACATTTAATTTTCTTTTGATAGTGCGTAAGTCCTTCAAAAATTTGGCATATGTTGGAATTTGCTGAATAGTATCCAACAAGGGTATGTTAATCCTTACTTGTTTAAAAATCTCTAGGATTTCAGCTTGGTTCTTATCCTTTTGTAAGGAAGCCAACCTTGTAGGAAAAGGTGCAGGTACAATGTAGTGTTCTTTTTCAGCTTCTATGCAAAGTGGGTTAGAGACCTTACCAGTGGTATCTTGTTCAAGGGTGCGATTTTCCAAAGTCTTACCACTCCTCAGTGTTGTGATAGCTTTCTTTTGTTTCAGACTTGAGTCCTCAACTATTTTTATTACTTGATGAATTTGGACCTGGGGGTTTGGTTGTGGTTGTGCAGGGAACTTCCATTTCTCCTACACACTCAAAGTAGTTGTTAGCCTTGTTAATGATCCCCTAATATCGTTGATAGCTTGTGAGGTTTGATTATTTATGGTAGCTTGCCCTTGCATGAACTATTGGAGGTTTGCTGCCATTTGATGGACAACTTCCTCAAGGTTTCTCCTCTGCCCAAAAGGTGCTGGTGCAAGATATTGGGATGGTCCCTGCCCACCTGGGGCAGATGCATACTGGTAAGGCACAAATGCATGAGATGAGGATTGAGCTGGGTCCTCATTCCTCTAGCTAAAATTTGGATGGCTCCTCCACTGTGAATTGTAGGTGTTTGAAGATGGACCTGCAAAAGGTTTAGTCACCATGTTAACAACATTAGTTTGGTCTAAAAGGACTTCTTTAAATGTTGGGATTGTAGGGCATTCACTAGTTGGATGCCCTACATCTTCACAAATATTACATTTTGCTGGAACATTTTGGATAGCTTGAAACTCATTTGTTTTATTCACATCTATGGTTTCTAGTTTCCTAGAAATCATTGATAACCTAGCATGCAAATCATCAACCTCCCTCAGATTATACTATCCCCCTCCAATGATATTTTTTGAAGGCTCAGTTCTATCATATACATCTGAAGTGTCCCAAGATTGAGCATTCACAGATAGATAATCAAAGTACTCAAAAGTCTCTACTGGTTCTTTGTTAAAAAATTCGCCATTGCATATTGTCTCCACAAATTGCCTTATTTTGGGTTGTAAACTCTCATAAAAAAAAATGATTATTCTCCAGTTTTCATACCCATGGTCAGGGCAGGCATTGAGTAGGTTCTTGAACCTCTCCCAACATTGGTAAAAAGTTTCAGTTTCTTTTTGTCCAAAATTCATAATCTGCCGTTTTAATGCGTTAGTTCTGTGCATTGGGAAGAATTTTTTCAGAAACTTGTTTGCATTTCCTGCCATGTCCCTATGGATCTAGGCCTTAAGGAGTTCAACCAAGTTTTGGCCTTATCCTTTAGGGCGAATGGAAATAACTTAAGTCTAATCACCTCTTCAGTGCAGGTTCTATCCATGAATGTGGAACACACTTCCTCAAATTCTTTGATGTGCAAGTATGGGTTCTCAGACTCCATTCCAGGGAAATGGGGTATCAAATGGATCATGCCAGGTTTGAAGTTGAAATTGTATGCATTCAAGGGTTGGATGATGCATGAGGGTGAACTAGTTCTAACAGGCTGCAAGTAATATTTAAGGGTCCTGTTGTGATTGCCTACCCTTCTCTCATCTTGATCTTCCTCAGCCATGGTACTTAGACTCTCAGAAGATGACTCAAACGAGAGTGATTCATAGTCTGAGTGTATTATAGACTCTGTTCTGACCAAACGAGATGTGTGGTCTCGATTCCAAACAGACTTACAAATACTCAACTGACCTCACCCAACAGACACCAGAGGTGCACAGCAACAAGCAGCAGATAAGAAATTAAAGGAATATCAACAAGCAGAAGAAGAGAAAGAAAGAAATAAAAATAATAATAATAACAATGTAAATGATTGAATCAAATGTCACCAGAGTGTGAAGAAGTTCACAACTCAAACACTCATCCTCACAGCAGCATGATTGTTCTATAAATTGCCTTTAATCCCCGGCAACGGCGACAAAAACCTGTCTCTTCAATTAAAGTGTCTCTCAAGTGCAGAAGACATGTAGCTGTTTCTAGGAAGAGTACCAAGGTTGATTTCACAGGGATTAAAGCTTTTCAAAGAACTGAGTTGTAGTGTTTAAAATGAGGATGTTTATTTATTCAAACTTAGAGAGAATGGTGATGAAAAAAAGGCGGAGACAAGCCTTTAGACTTTTGAGTTTGACTTGGTATGCAATAAAATGAGATGAAGTGATTTAATCTTCCTTTCCCTTCTACTTGAACAATGCTTCTATTCTACTAAATCTTTTTGGAAAATCTTTCAACAATACTTGGTCTTTGCAGATTTAATAAAACAAAAAAAAAACCTGAAACAACATTTTCGATATCTAAGGAACTTTTTGTCAAATACTTAGGTTGTGGGCTCCTTCTCATGGATTGGTTCCACAAGGAGGGTTAGAATTTTTCAATTTCCTTCAAATATCATTTCGGTCATGATCAAAATGTCTGGTTAATATATATGATTCACGCTCAAAATAAACTCTGAAATACCTCCAGTAAATTGACACCAAACTATCGTAAGGTGTGCTAACAAAACAAAAGTCTCACACGAATCAAGAATACACCGTGCCCTTCAGTCAATGATGGATCAAGGATAGGTAAGTGAGTTCTAGAATGGCATCAAATAATAGCTGATAAGAAAACTTTCTGGATACTACTTGCTAAGCACAATAGAAATCTCAAACCCTAGGAAACTCAAACCGCTCAAAGAAATCCCGAGCCTAAGTTTTTTTTTTTTGAAGATTTACTCACGCATAGTGTGTTGGTGAACAACCAAAGAGAAAAAAAATTAAAGCATCATCCAATTCTGTTCAGTGGAAAAACACAGCACACAAAGAATTTTCCCGAAATCTGCTCTGTCCAAAAAGTCTCCCTGTTCACACGAATATTTCCCCTTCTTATGCTCCCGCACCAACCTTTGCTCCACTTTCTTTCCTGAATATTTCATGAGTTGGTTATCCACTCCTGTTCTGTGCGGTTCATCACTGGAGGTTAGGGCTGGAAAAAAAAAACAAAGAGAGAGGGAGAAAGATGTCAGTGTCCTCGTGTAAAAACCCTTTTCTTTTTTTTCTCTTTTTTTTTTTAAAAATCATGCATCAAACTTTCCCTTCTTTCTTTTTAATGTATTAAACTACCATGTAATGCAATTTTGTTCCAAAATTGACTCAACTTTGTGCTTATTTAGTACATTATCGTCACTCTATCAACAACTTCCAAGAACTGGCCCACCTGTTTCTCACACAATGTAAGCAGAAGGAGGAGACGTCCAGCTGCATACCTCCTGACTGTCAAGCAGAAGGTTGAAAGCCTAAAGGTATACCTGGCCAGGTTCAATAAAGAGCGTATAACGATAGATGACCAGGACAAGAAGATCACGCTGACAGCACTCCTGGGAGGCATATGGCATCAAAACCCATTCATGGCAGAGCTGGTGAGGAAAACTCTCACCATGATACAGGAGTTCATGGACCAGGCAGATGACTTCATCAACACTGAAGACACACTTCAGGCCTTGATTGCCTCAAGGAAATTCGAGTTGGAACAAGTTGAAAGAAGTCCCAACTCATCGGGATGGACCAAGGCCCCAGAAAGGCACAAAAAGGGACAGCAGAGCGGGGGGATATACAAAACCACCCCCTTAGGAGGCCTAGGTACCTGGCATGCACAAGTTAGTTTGGTTGTGCAGGAAGAAGACAAACCACATACCAAGGAAACTGACAACCATGACAAAAGAGGTTGTCGCTACTATACCTATCACCGAATCGACACTCACAATATCGAAGAGTGCAACACCCTCAAAAGATGAAGAGAAGAGGTGGAGCACCTCACCACCCAATGTCATACCGACCAAAGGAGCGAAGAAGAACAGAGTGGGGGAAGACTCGAGAGGTCAAGAAGGAGTGAAAGCCCCATAAGATAGCGGGTGGATCGAGTGCTTGTGCGGAACAGCCCCCGGACTCCCGCCCTTGAAAATAGCCCCCTGGGTGAGATCCGAGCCATCGCTAGGGCACTCACTAGCGACAATCCCACCTCTTCCAGCAAGAAAGCGCAAGCCAGGAGTGCATGATATGAAGAGGTACACACGGCCAACCATCGCCCATCTAAGCAAAGAAGAAACACCAACACACCGATCAACTCCTTTGGAGAAGATGATGAAGAGGGAGTCCTTTACCCCCATGACGACGCCTTGGTAGTGACTATGTTTGTCACCAACTTCACAACCAGGAGGATCCTCATCAACAACAGCAGCTCTGCAGACATCCTCTTTTAATCCTGATCGCTTGTCGTTAAAGGGGTTCTAAGGGGACATAGTTTAGCCGGTGGGAACCATCACCTTGTCAGTCTTGGCTAGCAGGGCACCTCGAACGGCCACAACGATGGCCGCCTTCCTAGCGGTGAAGGACCCCTCATCATAATGTTATACTGGGGCGACCAACCCTCAACAGCCTAAAGGCGGTGACTTCAACTTACCACCTAAAATTGAAGTTCCCGACAACTGTCGACGTGGGAGAAGTTCGAGGAGAACAAGTGTTAACACGAGAGTGTTATGTGCAAGAGCTAAAATCGGGGGTGAGGGAAGTTTGCACCATCAAAGGCCGAGCAGCAACACCAGGCCACCACCCACCCCAGAGTTCACCACCAAAGAAAAAGAAGTTAGGGATAAGCAGCCTCTCAGACAGGTCGAGCCAAACGAGCCGTTGGAGTTAGCTTCCCTAGACTCCAATCACCCCAAAAACTGAGTTAGAATCAGCACTAGAATGGGCCCGACATGAGGCGGGCCATGAAGTAGCTCTTGGCTGAGCACTAAGATGATTCTCCTAGGGTCACGAGGACATTCTCAGGATTGATCATGCCATAATCGAGGAAGGTCAGACGTAAATGCCAGAGCTTCAGTGCCTAGAAGTGCATTGCCATCGAGAAAGAAGTTGACCGTCTCCTAATGGTTGGGTTTATCCGAGAAGCACACTACTCGGACTGGTTGTCCAACGTCGTATTGGTGAAAAAGTCCAACGGTAAATGGAGAATGTGTGTCGACTTCATCTACCTAGACAAGGCATGCCCAAAGGACAGCTTCCTACTGGCATGTATCGACTTAATAGTAGACTCCACTGAGGGCTATCGCATGCTGAGTTTCATGAATGCTTACACAGGGTAAAACTAGTCTGGATGAACCCCGACGATTAGGCGAAGGTGTCATTCATTACGGATAGAGGTGCTACACAGTTATGCCTTTCGGCCTCAAGAATGCGAGAGCTACCTACCAGAGGCTAGTTAACCGCATGTTCAAGGAGCAAATAGGGTATAATATGGAGGTCTGCATGGATGACTAGCTCGTCAAGAGTAGAACCCCTGAACAACACTTAGCTGACTTGAGCGAGGCCTTTGCGGTTCTACAGAGTTACCAAATGAATCTCAATCCATCTAAGTGTGCTTTTGGTGTCGGGGTGGAGAATTTTCTGGGTTTCATGGTCTCAAAGCAAGAAATAAAGGCAACTACAGAAAATGTGGAGGCCATCTTGAACATGGCCCCACCTCATAACATAAACGAAGTACAAAGGTTGTCCAGGCTAGTGGCGGCCCTTAACTGGTTCGTTTCTCGATCAACAAACAAATGCTTATCATTCTTCAAGATGTTGTGGAAGGCTCAGGCCTGGGACAACAATTGCAAATGGGCATTTGAGAATCTCAAGAAATATCTCACAAGCGCCCCCTTCTTAGCCAAGCTGAACCAGGAGAAGCCCTGAACCTCTATCTATTCGTCTCTCCACATGCAGCCTTGGTACAGAACCTGAAGGGTTCCTAGAAACTAGTGCAATACACTAGCCGAGCCTTCCAAGGAGCAAAGCTGAGATACCCCTGAATGGACCAATTAGCCCTTGCCTGGTAATGATAGTAAGGTGGTTGAGTTCATACCTCCAAGCCCACCCAATCATGGTCATGACAGAAGCCCCCCTAAGGAAGATCTTATAGCGGCCAGATGTCTCAAGTTGACTAATGAACTGGGCGATAGAGATGAGCAAGTTTGATATTGAATACCTCCCCAGAGTCGCTGTGAAGGGACAAGTATTAGAAAATTTTGTCGCAGAATTCACCAGCTTCCTGGAAGAGGTCCAACATGCACCTCCGATGAAGTCTTGACAGGTCTTCATTGATGGCTCGTCTTGCCTGGCTGGTGGGGGAGTGGGGGTGCATATTGTTACGGACATTGGAGAAGAACACGACTACATAATCAGGCTGGCATTCAAGACCACTTATAATGAAGCAAAGTACGAAGCATTGTTGGTTGGGTTAGCAATCGAAGAGTCACTGGGCACTAACAAAGTGGAAGTGAGAGCCGACTCCCAAGTGGTCGTCAACCAGGTTCGAGGAGAGTTTAACACAAAGAGCGAGAAGTTAAAGAAATATTTGCTTATGGTACGGGGGAAGCGCGAACACTTTTGGTACTCCCAGATTTGGCAAGTGCCAAGGGGTGAGAACCAAAAGGTCAATAGGCTAGCGCGAGCTGTGTCTGAGCAGAAGGATGCCCCTTTGCCAAAACAAACGATAATCAGAATAGTTGACATGCCCGCAGGGTCCTATACAGGTGGGGTTAGTCCACGCCCTTCCTAACATGCATCTCGTTCAAAGAAACTCAATATATACTGGCGAAGATACATGAAGTGGTGTGCAGGAACCATTCCAGTAGGAAGGCTTTGGCAGGAAAGGTGATGAGGGCATGGTAGCATTGGTCTCATGCTCTCAAAGATGCAGAAGAATTCGTTCGAAAGTTCCATAAGTGTCAAGTATTCGCCCTGATACCCCATTATCTGCTGGAGGAGCTGACATCCATCATGTAGCCTTGGTTGTTTGCACAGTGGGGAATCAACCTGGTCAGGCCCCTACCTTCGAGTAAGGGAGGTGTAAAATTTGTAGTTGTCATCGTGGACCACTTCACCAAATGGGTCAAGGCTGAAGTCCTGGCAAAAATAACGACCAACAACATCACTTGATTCCTATGGAAGATGTAATTATGTTCGGAATCCCTCACTGCATCATTTGGGACAACTGGGTGACAGTTCAACTCGAACCACTACCGCAACCGGTGTAGAGACTTGGAGATCAAGTTTAAGTACTCATCCCCGGGACACTCCCAGGCTAATGAATAGGTTGAAGCAACTAATAAAACGCTGCACGGTATACGCAAGAAGAAGCTCACTAACAAGAAAGGGGCCTAGGTTGAGAAGCTACCAAGGGTTCTGTGGGCCTACAAGACTACGGTTGAAATGCCTACAAGAGAGACCCATTTTGCCCTTACTTACGAAGGCAAAGCCACAGTTCATAAGGAAGTAGGGATGTGAACCTGCAGGGTTCAACACTTTGATCAAAGCATTAACGATGAAAAGCTAGAAGAGCAACTTGACCTGCTGGAAGAGAAGAGGTAAGAGGACAAGATGAGAACAATGATCAACAAGAGAAAGGTAGAGCACTACTTCAATAAGAGAGTTCGACCAAGATCCTTCAAGGTGGGCGACCTATTAATGAGACAAACAGGGACAACTACTCAGGAAAAGGCAAAGCTGAGGCCACAAAGGGAAGGCCCCTACATCGTCACGGCTAGTAGGGGTGTAACGGGTCCAATTCGGTCCAGTTTTGGGCATATTTTATAACTGAACTAGTATGTACCAGTTTTGAGATTTGAAGAACCGATACCGCATCAGTAACACCCTTAAACCAGTACTTCCGGTTTTACCAGTTCAATCAGGTTTTTTTCAGTATATTATATAGTATATATAATATAGTATATTATAGTATATATAATATAGTATATTATAGTATATATAATATAGTATATTATAGTATATAATAATACAGTGATAATATATTGTAGTATACTATAATACATATTATAATTGTATTATAGACTATAGTGATATGGTATTAGTATAACTATTAATACAATAGACTATAGTGATATAGGATTTTAAAATTTAATATTATATTAATTATTAATTTATTATACAATACAAATTTATTTTATATACTCTTATATATATATTATATATAAATTATAGATAATATGAAAAATTATATAAAAGTTATTTTATACAATATAAAAAATGAAAAAATATATATATAAACCTGTCTGGTTCAGTCCGGTATTAGAAATAGAAAAACTAAAACCGGATTGATTTTGACCGATTTTGAGAAAAATGAAACTAGTACCAGTACCGAAGCTGTGGTTTCTTCCAATTTACCGGTATGCCCCCTTTTTTTCACCCCTAACGGCCAGCAATCTGTCGGGATCTTCCTGACTCTATGACTCGCAAGGAAAGGAACTCCCGCACCCATAGATTACAGAGCATTTACAAAGATATTTTGATTAAATGTATTTGAGAGATGTTTATACAACCTCCAAAGATTATGAATAAAATTGTCTTCTCTTTAGAACTATGTGTTTAATTTTACAAAAAATAATTTGCAAAACCAAATCGACAAGAGCCAACAGAAGGGTCCAGCCACTTGACTACCTGACCACCCTCACGATAAATTCATGGTAGGTCTAGCCACTCAACTGCCCGACCTCACTTATTTCTCGCAGAGGATTAACAGGCGCGTCTAACCACTCGACTCCTCAACCTTCCTCACGACAAATTCAAGGAGGATTAAAGACTACGGTCTGGTGCTTGTGCTCAAGACGATGACCCTTGACACAGGATAGGGGTTTTCCCTTCTAGATCTCTAGTATAAAAGCCAAACACCAGGTAACAATGTGGGCTCTCTGATTCTTGAAAGAAAATATACTAAGGAGAAAACACCAACTTTGGCATCGAAGGTTTCCCGAAACAACCCTAAGCCTACCATTTTCTCTATGTTAGAGGTGACTGAACTAGTATCCGATGTGCGAAATACGTCATCAACATATATGTTGGATAATTCTCACTTGGAAGAACTTTTGTGTCCTTAGAAATACGATAGTTGGCATATGCATGTTTCTCAATGCAGACTTTCCAAATTTAGGATTCTTCTAAACTAGTATTGCAAGGTAGGAATGAAGCAAAAACTTTAATAAAGAGAGACAATTTTAAGAATCTTATCTCTGTCTCTCACACATTGAGACTGCATTTGGGTGTTGAAGTGATTTTAGATAATTTGAGTTCATCTATAAATGGTAGTCTTTTGTGGGTCCCATTGAAATGTGTTTGAATATATGAAGTAGGTTGAAATATGTGTTTGAATGTATGAAGTAGGTTGAGATATGTTTACATTTTTATAAGAAGTTAAAAAAGTAGTGAGTCCCATCAATGGTTGGTTTAAAATAGGTTGATATGAGTTTGACACCCAAACATAGCTTGAGTCTTAGACATTGCTAAACCTACCACTCATGTTAGGGGTACGGGGAGTGGCTCCTTGCTTCCCTCATCCCATTAAGAATAATGCTAGTTAGCCACATTATTTTGCTTCCTGAAAGTTACCACTAGTGTATTTGATTTTTTTTTAATGGTTAAAAATGTTACCACTAGTGTGTGTATTGTTTTTCTTTAACATTTAAAAAAACAAAAAATAAAAACTCACAAAAAATCAATTTAAACTAGTGGTAACTTTGAGGGGGCAAATTGATGGGGCTGAGTAGCAACACCCTTTCATGAAACCTCCTCTATAATCGATTTTCGTTACTGCTCTTGTTCATTTTCTATTGGAGCTTCTAGGTCAAATCTATAACGTTCCACCACCTCATGTCGTTGCCCACATGCCCCTTCAACTGTAATACCGTATATTGAATGATAAAGTGATAAAGGTAGGTGGCCTATGGATCCCACATTGTTTGGGAAAGAGAAATTCTTACTTTTTATAAGGTTTTAATGAGGTTCCAATTGTAATATTGATTAGTTCTTTTGGAGTATAGGCCATGTGGTTTGGATCCTTCATTGGAGCATTACAAATTATATCAGAGTCTATCTTAACAAAAAATGTGAGACTTGAGTCGTGCTACCTACGAGGCCCAACAAGGACATCGGGAATGTACGGGGGGAGATTGTAATACCCCATATTGAATGGTAAAGTGATAATGGAAGGTGGTGTATGGGGCCCATATTGGTTGGGAATGAAAAGTTTTTACTCTTTATATTGTTTCAATAGGGCTCCAATGGTACCATTAATGTAACATTCGGGCTCTAAGCCCAGTTCTTTAGAAGTCAGCCCAGTTGCACGAAGCCTGGCCCACAAGCACTTAATGAGAGGCTTGAACGACGTCGTTTTGGTGAGTGTTAATTCCCTTTTCTGCTGCATTTTTTTTCTTCTCCACGGTTTCTTCCCACTGCACTGCATTTCCACATATCGCTCAAACCGTGCGCATCAACCCATAACCCTTGCAGTTGATTTTACCTCTTACCACGCTCAAGAAACGGACTTGCACATTTCTGCAGACATTTCAATCGGCTCCTCTCTATTTCTCTATCCCTTCACCATGCGTTCGACTCAAGGTGTTAGAGCTTCAACTTGTGACTCCACTGCAATTTTTTTCGGCATCTTGAACAACCGTTGGTAACTTCTTCCCTCAATCCGGCATCTCTCTCTTTCTTTTTATTTTTTTCTTTCTTCTTCTTCCTTTTTCTTCCGGTTTTACTCGCGCAGGCCTCTCTCCTTTTTGGGTTTGCTCTGTTTTGATTACACACACAAACCACTCTGTTTTGCTTGCCATACGCACACACTCAAACTTCTCAAGCCTTCATTGCGCAGGTCACTTTCTCTTTCACTAGAGATTGCTGTGAATGTTTCTCGGCGTAGACTACAGTGGGTTGTGTTGGTTTGAAGTGTTTGAAGTTTTCGTGACTCTGTTAGGTAAGTCACTTCCGAAGCATTTGGTAGGGTTTGGATATTGTGGTTGATTGTGAAATGTAGTAATGTTGCTGATTTGTTTGTAGTGTGGGTAAGATTTTTGCACTACTGCAATGACTTTTGGCAATCTGTTACAGTTATAAATTTATATTGTGTTGATGTTTTATATGTTGGATTGTGGTGGAGTGTGATGGAATTCTTGAAGTTGAGGAGTATGATTTTTGGATGGCTTTGTGAGACTGTTTTGGGCTATTAATTGAGACTATTTGGTGTAAATTTATGGGTATTTTGAGCTAGTGGTATTAGATATTTTGATGCAAGTCTTGAATTGTTGAATGACTAAAATATTGATACTGGCACTGAAAATTTTATTTGAAGGTTGGAGGTGAAATATGGTTTGGGTTATGTTTTAATCATTGGAGTTGCTGTTATTGGTTTTAGAAATATTTATGGTTGGTTTGGTGTTAATAAAAGGTAGTTGTTTTGGGTTTTAAATGCGAATGGTTTGAGGAGAGAGCTGTTCGGGTTTAATTGTTATGATAGTTATTGAGTTAAGAAGATACTGCTTTGATTTATTACTCAATAAATAGTTGCTTACTAGATTGGTTATTAAATGTTGGGTATATATTTTTTTTAGGTGGTGTTACTACTAGAGTTCCGACTCAAGGTGTTGATAATACGAGAAAGTTAGGTAAGCGGGGTTCATATACTTTTTTTTTTTTTTTTAAAGAAGAGACGAGGGCCACCTGTCCATGAGTGACCCCCTCCCAATTTTATTAAGAGCCCTCACTTGTGGCGGAGGAAAACCATGGTAACATGCAGTACCTTTGGGATTTACAGATAAACAAATAAAACATCCCAAACGTCAATCTATCAGAATAAAATAATCAAAGAAACAATACAACCACCTATAAAAAACCAGAAACGCAAACTAAACAAGCCTAAACAAACAAAAAACTTAAACTTAAAACTTAAATCCGTAGACATGGTAAACCCAATTTATCAAGACGAAGGATACCTCTCAACGGCCGTGGCAAATTCTGAGAACCTTCATAAGTCAAATTCCAACCCAACTCGCCTTGTCGTGCTAGAAAATCTGCTGCTTGATTGGCTTCCCGAAATTGATGTACAACCATAAAATTCATTCCATCAAGAGCCGAAAGTAAATCTTCCCAATAATCCCATAAATACCATAACGGACACTTACCCGCACGAAGCCAATCCACAACCACCTTAGAATCACTTTCAATAATGACATTAAACAAATTAAGCCGTTTACATAGCCGAATACCCTCTATAATAGCCGAATACACTTACCCTCTAGTTTTGCATAAAAGAAATAAAATGAGGTTGACTTTGAAAAGAAGTATGGTTGTTTTTGAAAAGAAATGATTTGAAACCAACCTCATATATTTATTCTGCATATGTATAAATTCAATATAAGAGAAAGTATTTTCTGTTATGACTGGTGTAAACATGAGCTAATTTTGTGCATTTGTTTCTAAACTATGCAAAAGAGCGAATATGAAAATCTAAAAGTTTTGTTATGAATAAACGAAAATATTTTGATTTTGTTTATTTCGAATATGTGAAGTGATCTAAAGCTATTCAGTGTTTCTATTTTGATATGATGTGTCATCTGAAAACCTTGGCATGAAGTTCTGATTCTGTATCTGAATGTGATATGTTCCGATAATGTTTCGTTCTGTTTCTATTAAGGCCCAGCCATGGGTATAATGGTGGTTTATAACCCTACCACGGGGGTGAAACATGGTATACGGCCCAGCCACGGGTATAATGGTAGTTTATAACCCTACCACTGGGGTGAAACATGGAATATGGCCCAGCCATAGATATAATGGTGGTTTATAACCCTACCACGGGGGTGAAACATGACATATGGCCTAGCCACGGGTATAATGGTAGTTTATAACCCTACCACGGGGGTTAAACATGGTATTTGTCCCGATGTGATGCTAAGAGATGATATGATTATAATGTTTCAGTTTGGAAATGCCAATGGATATTCTTTTTGGGAAATAAGTTTGTCTCTTTGAAAATTTTGATCTAGTGTTTTTGTGCCAAGTTTGTTTATGCATTTCAAGAGTACATATGTGGCTTTTGCATTCTGAAAGTAAAATATTTTATTTGCATATTGAATGTTATAAATGCTCATGTTTACATGCTACTATATGCTTTTTGCTTGCTGGGTTGTTGATAACTCACCCATTAATCTTCATAATATTTCAGATGACATTGATAGTTCAGCTGAGGATCGGTATTAGAGTTTATGGACAAGATTAGCAGTGAATTGTTGTTGGGTATCTCGCGGTATTAGTGCTAATGTTGGATGTTATTTATTTATCAAGTTGACTTCAATGGATTTAGACGGTTTATGGAGACTTATGTCAATTTTATCTTATTCTAGTTTGTTATTTAAGACATGAAGAAGAGTTGATATTTTATTTGGGTTGTTGGATTGAAGATTGGATAAATGGGTTTATATGGTTTATTAATTTGAAGTATTTACGTTTAATTTGAAGTTTTGGAAGTATATATTCTTGAATTTAGAAGTACATTAACTTTGTTGGAGTTGATTATCAAGTATTTTGAGTTAACTCTCTGGACCGCGTTACAATTAACTAGTCATTTTGGAGTATAAGCCCATATGGCGCTTGAGCCTCCATTTGGGCGTTACAAATGGTATCAGAGCCTATCCCAACTGGAAATGTGGGACTTGAGATGTGTCACCTAAAAAGGACTGGATTGACGAAGGCATAAAAAATTAAGGGGAGATTGTGATACTCCATGTTGACCGATAAATGATAATGGTAGGTAGTGTATGAGATCCCACATTGTTTAAAAATGAGAAGTTCTTGCTTTTTATAATGTTCCAATCAGGCTCCAATTAGGTTCCAATTATATTATTGACTAGTCCTTTTGGAGTATAAGGCATGTGGATTGACCCTTCAATTGGGGCGTTACAAATATTATTAGAGCCTATTCCAACCAGAAATGTGGGATTTGGACTGTGCCACCTACGATAAACAGGCCCGACAAGAATGTCAAGAATGTAAGGGAGGAGATTGTGGTACCCCATATTGAATGATAAAGTGATAATGTTAGTTGGTATATGAGATTCTACGTTGATTGGGAAAGAGAAATTCTTATTATTTATAATGTTTCAAAGGGGCTCCAATTATATTATTGGTTAGTCCTTTTAGAGTATAGGTTATGTGACTTAAGCTTTTCATTAGGGCATTACAAATGATATCAAAGTCAAGCACAACCAGAAATGTGGAACTTAAGGTGTGTCATCTAGGAGGATGGTCCAACGAGAACATTGGGAATGTAATGGGGAGAGATTGTGATATCTCATATTGAATGATAAAGTGATAAGGGTAGGTGGTATATATGATCCCATATAGCTTGAAAATGAGAAATTATTACTTTTTATAATGTTCTAATGGGGCTCCAATTGTATCATTGATTAGTCCTTTTAGAATACAGGTCATACGGCTTGGGCCTTCCATTTGAGCGTTACATGAACACCACCCCCACCTCACGTTCCACCAATTCTTTCATCTCCCACACCAAAATCCATAGTTGTTGGCCAAATATTCCTAAAAGAGTTGGGTTGGACGACATGACCCAAAGGCCCATAGGCTCGAAAACCATAAGCTTGACCAACGAAGGCATGGATCGCCAAATGCACAAGGTATGGAATTCAAAAATAGTTGTCATTAGTGTAGACTGACTTAATGACGTAACGAGTGACAAGGCATGATACTCGCCCACGATATTCACCCGCTGTGCATTAATCTCCAATATGTTGCTCTCCCGCACAAGTAAAATTAAAGCCCTAACAATCCACATCACAGGAGGGATCACCGGGAATCGCACCAGAAGGTAAGCCCAACTAAAGGAAAATGCTACATGCCCCGCTGGGCTCCTGCTAGGGCTGTAGAATTTTTTTATGTTTTTTTTTTTAATTTATTTTTATATAGATATTTTTAATAATTTTAAATATTTTAAAAAATAAAATAAAAATTATAATATTATTTAAAAATATTTTCTTAATTACGAAGTAGAATAAAAATTAATATTTAATGATTTTTTTTTTACTTTCTGATTAAGAAAGTATTTTTTAATGATATTTTAAATTTATTTTATTTTTTAAAAATATTTATAAGTGTAAAAAAAATCTATATAAAAAATAAATTAAAAAATTACATATAAAAAAGTACATGTTAAGCTCAACGGGAGCCCCCAACGGGAGCTGTAGTATGACTATTTTTAATATTTTTTTAAAAAAATTATAATATTATTAAAAATTATTTTCTTAATCATAAAATAAAATAAATGGAAAAGAAAATTAGAAAAGCAATATATCCACTTTGATATCACTGACTTAAGTATCAAAAGTGTCGCTCACCACCTCAAATCACCCTTATTTTCTGGTTGCAGGTTGCTAAAGAGCGTCCTGCAGGAGGACGAAACAAGTCCATCACACTTGGTGTCATAAATCATACGTGCCGCTCGTTGATGCACATGGGTCTCATGGTTGTTGAAGTACGCTACGGTTTTTTTCTCTAGAGATCATGCTCGTTTTTTCCATGAATGTAGGTTGGTTGTTCATCAGGCTTCACTTCCGTCCTCTACAATGCGCCTCTAAAATTTCCTTAAGCGGCATGTCTTTCTCAAAAAGTCTGTAACCCCACCATGCGAAAATCATTTATTGTTTCATTCTCTATTTGAGATTTCTGTGATGGCATAATTGTTGAAGGCAGCTTTCCACTCTTTTAACATAACATTAGAAATTAATAGAACGATAGCCTTACATGATGATAAGCCCACAATAAGAACTCAAATCTTATAAGCATACCCAGAACTTACAACAAGAAGAAAATGTAAATTTATTATGTTAAATACGACACAATGGAATTAAGATATTATATATATATATATAGATCTCTCTCTACCAATCCATAAATCTTACAAATTTTCAAGGACATGACCAGATAGTTTTACACCTCGTCACAGTGTATCAAATCTAAAACTTAAGTCTTTCTATGTATTATGTTAAGATGCGTGGTGCCATCGATCAATAGAGAAAACAGCCAGCATTAGAATTATATTTTAGTGTGGAGCTTAAGAAGTTTAAGAGGGAGCAATCTTTCACTCTAAACATGAAACGAATAGCTCACTCGTGTGTTCATACAGCAAAGGTAGTAATACAAAACCAAGTACATGAAATGGAAACTGCACAACTAACACTGTCAAATTTCTCACTTTTTTGAGTAATTTTTGCAGAAGAATCACTCAAGAGAGAAATTTCAGTATCCGACACAAAGCCACGAAAAGGTTAGGGAAAGAGAGTAATATAAGCAAAGGCTGAAAGTCTAGCATATATGAGCCATCCCAATTGTCCATACTCTATATGATTTGGCATAATCCATCAGCCAAATCAATGGGCATTACGAAAAGACCCTTACTCTCCAAGAGCTGGGCTGCAGCTATTGGGTTTTCCTCCAGCAATTTTCCCACCATCTCTTCAAGAGGTTCATTCAGCATCTGCTGGCTAAGGTAGTGGCCATATCCCTGAATATCATTAAAAACGGACAACATATCATACAGAGTTTGAGATAAAATGAACTGCTTTCCATAGATGACTGGTTACCTCGCGGAAAATGAGAGGTTCAGCACTTGATTCACCTCCCAGTCTGCTTCGACTTAAGTCCTGCAGATTAAAGTTCCCGGCAATCAGTAGTGTCTCACATAAACTAACATGCCTACCTGTGCCTGATTTCTAAGATTGGAAAGGGAAAAAAAGAACCACCTTTATTTGAAGCTGCAAATACTTGATATAGTCGATGATATCATCCAGTACAGATGCTTGACCACCCTAAAATCAAAATTAAAACATGAATTTTGATAACATTTTCGAAAGTGATCAATTGGTCTTAGAATCACATTAAGCCTCCATGCTGACGTGTTATCATACAGCTATGAAAAGCAACATGCATATTACATTATGACGGATTTGCCTCCAATGCAGGCCCATTTTTAGAGTGTTGTGCAATATTGAATGATGCAGTTATATTAGCACAATTGTAATTGTGAAGTTCAAGACCTTCATATCTACAAAAACAAAAATGCTGTATTCTTGTATATTTGCACAACTGAGTCTTTTCGCATCATAAGCAGATATTACTAATCAATGCGATGTATTTTCAGGTCTACTCTATGGTTTACAGGCAACAAGTTCAGATGCCTTCTCTTTCTTGACAGCCAGCTAACATTCAGTCTACTTTTGATGACTGTGATGGTTTATGCATCACATTTAATGATGCTTGAGGGAAGATAAAGAACCCATTAATCCACTGTTTGCGCTAGTTCTATAGTGGCTACTGAGAATTGATTACAGATGAAAGCATCAGAGTAAGAAGATGCAAAAAGATAATGAGGTAAAAAAAGGCATATTCCAAACAAAACAAGCAGCAGTGAGAATACATACATATTACAAGCCATCGCTTACGAAAACAGATTACCTCTGCAGAATATGGAAGCAGTTCTTGCAATGCATTGATTCTCTCAGCAATTCGTAGCCTGCGATTCTGAATTAAGAAACACCGAGTCAAAAAGGATTGAAAGATCCAAGAAATATGTGATGTAATTGAAACAATTTTTCAAAAAAATTAACCATATTTTTTGAGTATTCTTAACATTTTCACTTTGACTGACACAGTATATGACACATGTTTTTTGACCTAATACGGTTTTGGGCAAAGTCAACTAGACTGTCAAGTGGTTTGTAGACATATTTTGCTTACTCGATCAGTTGCCATAGCTCCCTTTCTGCGAAGTGATTTGGACGAGAAACCAGGTGTTGTAACAATTTCAGGATCAAGTTGAGAAACATTATCGTTATGTCCAACCAATTCTTGTGCCCAAGAAGTATGATTCTTGAGAGAATCCTGTAATGCTTGATGCTAATTCTTAAGAAATGAGCAATCTCTAACTGATAAAATCAATTGAGGCAACAACCACAGCTGGAGGTCACACTAAAAAGAAAGTAAAGATAAGGAGATTCACCTGAACATGGATCTGACATTGGTTGCTAATAGATTTATTACCGGGTTCCCCTTCATCATGTGGCCTAAGAAACCATACCTACTCAAAACAATGAATTTCAATGACTTTCAAAACATGTAATCGTCGGAAAAGGAATTCAATATGAAATACCATAAACTCAAAGGATAATTGATGTGAATCCATGCATATGAAACACAGTTAGGGGCAGAACTTAAGACATTGAAACTATTGCCATCTTTTTTCTTATGAAGGCCAGAACACGAAGGTCCAGCTACATATTCTGAAGTTGTAGGTTGGTTAGGCTACTATACCTTAGAAGTATCCATGTCATGTAAGGAACCAACAGGTTTTGAAGCAGGAGCCATTCCAAAGTTGTTGTACATTATATCACTTTGGATTTTAGAGACACCACCGGGAACAGACTGTATTCCACCAACACTTGAAGGAACGCTCTCCAACACGTCTTCAGTAGAAGCCTTGGGGAAAAAAGTTGAACTTTCTGTGAGATAGTCGACATAATTGTGACATAATCTCGGGGTCTCAATCCACTCAGCTAAAGGCAGAGCATTAATCTGGTTGCCACATTTTCCATCAGACAAAATGAAGTTCTGGGCCGGATCATCTTCAGGTAAATGAGAGACTTCATTGGCTTTTCCGCTAAAATTCGTAGACACCAAATTCAGAGGATTGTCATTTCTGGTTCCACTTTCCTCTTCCATATTTCCCGGGGCACAAACTTCCTGAACCTAACGGTCACGAGAAAGGAAATGGCATGAACTACCATCCACATGCTATTCTCATAGGCCTAACAACCAACTCCTCATAGAATACAAACATCAGCACAGATTAACAATAATAAGCTTCTGAATATCATGTATCTACAAGTAACTGATAAAAGTAACAGGGTTCTTCGTAGGTGTTGATTAATAATTGCACAACTAGGATAAACTGAGGCTGCGATGAGGCAATTGGAAACCCCATCATGTTACTAATGCCAACCCCAAAAAAAATGAATATGAAGAGACATACCAGAAAATGAATCCAGTGAAATCAAATGAAGAACTGTTGAAGAGGAAATTAGAAACCCAATCTTTGTGCTACTGCTAACAGACAAAGTGTAAGGCTTACACGACAAAAATCCCTAACAAATACCGTAGTAGAATTATACTACCAAACATATTTGTGTAGGAAAATCCATTAGTTTGGTTCATTCCTTTACTGAGTCAAAAACAAATTAATTTTAAAGGAAAAAAAAAAAGACAAGAACCCATAAAACCCACACTAATATCAATAAATGCAATACTCAATCCAAAAGTTTCAAAGAATAAAATTAATGGTACCATAACTGACAAGTAAAAACAGTCCATGCCCACCAGCAATGCTCTCACTGACGACGGATAAACAGAAATAACTTTCCCATAATAACAGAGAACAAATTGTTCTGAAAAGAAACAGACTAAAAGGGCTTTGCTTAAATTCCAAAAAAAAAAAAACTTTCGTTAAGATTTGGAACTTACTAGTGTAAAGACACAATACAAATTAGCTACTCGAGGTGGGTGAGCTTGGAGACGCTTGAGGCTCAATACACAGAAAAAGAAAACCAAATGTGAGGGAATGAAACGCAGAGAATGAGAGACA
The DNA here is from genome assembly GCF_001411555.2 of Juglans regia. Classification (NCBI taxonomy): domain Eukaryota; kingdom Viridiplantae; phylum Streptophyta; class Magnoliopsida; order Fagales; family Juglandaceae; genus Juglans; species Juglans regia. The sequence goes on from NC_049908.1 coordinate 13,188,081, forward strand.
GAGAGAGAGAGGATGGTAAACTGCGGGCGTACCGTAGCTCACGCATTCTTACTGGTACGTACATGTAATGAGAAGGGATTTGTTATCATTGTTTATTGTTATTATTAGTTTTTTGCCATCAGGTGGTCTGGATATAAAAAACCAATTTTAGTATTTAAGGTTGTTGAACAAATACAATGAACAAAACATATTGTCCCGGTCCAAGAATTTCTGACAGGATGTATACCATCCACCATCTCCATATATTTGCACCCCACTAGTGGAAGTGCTGCCACTCCTGCACACTTCCCTCCACCAGTGCATGGTGGACATGTGAACATAGGGTGACATGCATTTTATTGTCCAGTTTATGCTTTTGTAAGCAGTGTTGTTTTGTCCAGTTGGATAGTGTACAGTAGAAATTGGGTTTTACCTTATTCCTTTGTATTACATTTTCCTCGAAAAAGAAAAAAAAAATTAAATAAAGAAGAAAAGATAAAGGAGGATTTGAAAAATTCAATCACACTTTTTAGCATTCTTTCTTTTAATTTAGGCTATTCTTGACAACTCATTAATTTTCAATGAACAAACTATTGTGTGAAAAATAAAAATAAAAAACTAGATAAAGAAAAACATGTTTTTTTTTTTTTCAAAAGTACGGAGGATCACTCATCAATTTTGGAGCTTTAAGATGATTCAAATTCTCGTGTTCTAATTATCGCAGTTTTAGGTTGCATTTGGATGTTGAGTTGAACTCAATTTTTTATAAATAGTAGTGAATAGAGTAATAAAGACAGTTATGTGGAGCTCATCTAAACTTAGTTTAAAGTATGTTTGGATGATAAGATGAGTTTAGTATTTTTTATAGGAAGTTGAAAAAGATTGTAGGTCCTACGTATAAAGATGTGTTAAGTTGAAAAAGGTTATGGGTCTCACATGTAAGGAGATTTTGAGTTTAGATGAGTTTAGTAATTTGATAGTTGGATATTTGGATGTTAGACCCAACTTAAAATTAAACTAAGTTCAGCTGAATCTTACAACCAAACGCAGCTTAATGTAACTCATCACTTGTAATAAAATTCAAAATATGATCACAACACATCTTGCAGAGATAGTTAACATCCAATGCACTAAACCTTACATGTCTCTTCTCATAATCAACAGCAACGTTATTGAAAGTAGAATTATCAAATTCATCTCCTCAATTATTTGGAATTAAGAGATGATAAGCAAGTCTCCACATGTTTGCTAGTGGTATCTCCTCACTTAAATATCTGAAATTTAAACAATGATTTGTATATGTATCATTCATTGACATAGAATGTGTAGTGAGACACGTATAGTTAGACTCTATATTGAGTTCAATGAATGAATAACAAAACAAATTCTACTAATAATGGACCTAAGAACTTTCTTCAACTTCATCACCCTACAAAATTTCCTAAAATCCTAAATTTCTAAGGCTCATCACAAATAATCATTTATGAAAGTATTATTCTTATACTATTAGGATTAAGTTTGTGAACCACCAAATTTCAGGAAGCATTTATCCCTGGTTTCTAGTTTCATCTTAACAATTATAAAAGTTTGGCTCTTATCCAATTGTCCGTGTGAGTATTTTTTACAAGAGACCAAGTGTGTTGCCATGGATGATGTACCATTTCTCTAGAATCGAAATTGCAATCTATTGCAATGACTGGATCAATAGCAAGAGATGATAATGCAAAATCCATATACCAAACATAAAAAGTTTTATGAGAGAACAAAAATGCTTAATCTACAAAAGAATATGACAAAAAAGAATTTACAAATTGATATGACTTAATATGATATGTTAGGCTGTTAAATACTTTTTATATACAGTACACCTCAAGTATCAAATTAAATCACACCGATTTGTGAATTTATTTTTACAATATCTCTTTATAAATCTAGTATTCTCAATTGAGAGTATTATGTAACCAAATAAAACCAGCAGCTACCTTGGATAATTGCAAACACTAAGGTTTCGTTTGGATTGCAAGATGGTCTCATCAAATCTCATATCTCATCTCAATATCACAAACACAAACACTTTTCAATTTCAAATTTTTTAACTTTTTTTTATTATGAACGTGTAAGGGTGTAAACTCAAACCGGAAAACCGGTCCAAACCAGAAAACCGGTCCGGACCGGACCGGTTTTATCGGTTTTGAAGCGGTCCAGTCCGGAACCGGTTTTTAAAATATAAAAACCGGCCGGTTCCGGTCCGGTTCCGGTTCCGAAATTTTTTGGCCATGACCGAACTGGACCGGACCGATTGATTAAAAAAATAAAAAATAATATTTTTATATATAAGTTTTATACAAAATATTTTCTATATATTAAATATTAATATATATGATTTTTATATATAATGTATAATTATAAATTTTATGTGAAATTTTATATATACTATATATATTCATATATGAAATAATTTCTTATTATAATTTATAAATGATTACATATAATGTTAATACTAAATCACTAAAAGTTTATAACTAATACTAATATATAACTTATAACTATACCAATAGTCTAATATTAATATTATTATATAATCTAATATATTAATAAAAGTATAAAACAGTTTTTTTTAAATCAAATTTTTTTTTTTTATAAACAAATTTTTAATGACAAGTTGTGAAACTTACATTTTAAAAAAAGGGGACCGGAAACCGGTAAAACCGGAAGTACCGGTTTAGAAAGGTAAACGGTACGTAATCAGTTTTGAAAAATACAAAACCGGTACATACCGGTTCAGTCCTAGATTTTATCCAAAACCGGACCGGTTACAGTACCCCTATGGACGTGTTTCGTATTCCTAGGTGACTCACACAAACCTGCAACCAAAGAAACAAGAAGGCCTAAAGGGTACAGAAACAGCTCTGATACCTAAGTCAAATGTGTTACTCAATCTTTCCAGTACTGGATAGAGGTAATGTTCACTTGCTTGATGGATGGGCATCAATGAATATATATATATTTATATATAGCAAGAAAGATCCTCTTTGCACATCATAACCTAATCTCTTATTTGAAATCAAGTTCCAGTTTCATCATTTGAATCTCCCTATTTATATGAATCTTATCTAATCTTCGAGGAGGTTGTTGGAATACCTTGGCCGGTATGGATTTGATAGGCTCTTCTCTCGTGGGCTACATAAATTGTTACTACTGTCCACAGCCTTTTTGGGACATTGGCCCAAGCCCCCCCTCCTTCCAAGCCTAGGGGCTCCTAGACCACGTAATTGGGCCCATCAGGTCAAAAAAGGGATTTTGGCCCTTCCAATTACCTCGTGAAGTCTCATCATGTGGGGTGTGATGAAACTTTCACTCATTACCTCACCTCGTGAACTGGGCCGCCGTCCTTTCAGATTCTGCGAGTCAAAAGGTGGGGAGTGTCGCTTCACTTTCGTGCCTCCTTGGTTTCCCCCTTTTTGCGTTCGATACGTTTCCACCTTCTCGTTGTTTTGAGTGGTGTTGTCTTTCTTAAGCAAGTATTCCATATGCGTCTTCAACTATGTTGGTCAGTCCTTTTTTCATCCCAATGTGCCCCTTTGTTGTCATATCTTCTATTCCTTGTTGGTTCATTTCCCTCTTTCCTTTATCCCCAGCAATGGCGTCCCAGAAATCCTCTTGCCCAACCACTTCTTGAGGGGTTAGGTATTCCCAACCCTGCGATTCTCCTTCTCGTACTGACGAGGTCGGTGCCAGTCATCCCCCTATTTTTAAGGGGCATCAATTGGTGGCGTCGACGTCGCGTTCTGACTTGGACTCTATGAGGGATTGTTATGGGGTTCCTAACTCTGTGGTCCTTAGTCTGCCTGAACCTCGTTGTGGGACGGTTAATGTCGAGGGTCTTGCTGCCCAAGTGTCGCGGTACTCGGTGATGTTTCTAATGGGGTTTCATTTGCCGTTATGTTGGCCTATGCACGATGTGTTAGACTTCTTAGGGCTTGCTCCTTTTCAACTTATGCCCAATGCTTGGAGGACACTGATTGTTTGATGCGTTGTCTAGAGGCAAGTCTTGAGACCACTGGTGAGGAATATTCAGATTTGACTACGCGAAAATTCCTTTTTGTCCACTAGGAGTGCTACCCGCCCCTTACGGGACGAGGCCACCCCTCCCCTGCCCCCGCTTGGGCGGGAGTGTCAAAATTTTCACCATAGCCCGCCCCCTCCTATGCGGGGGTAGGGTACCCCGTCCATTCGCCGAGGTGTAGAGGTGGACCCCATCCGTCTGCCCCCTACTAGGCCCTAAATGGCCCATAATTCATTTTGGGCCACTTTGGACCCAGAATTTAACTAAAATAAATAAATATATTTAAAAATTGAAAAAAAAAAGCTACATATATTATATATAGATAGAACTATTAACTATATACTAAATTTTAATTATTAACTAATTAAGTAATAATCATCACTAAGGCACTAAGCTATTACAAATTACAATTTTCAATTATACAAATTAAGACTCTAAGAGAACTAATAAACTTAAATTATTACAATATTACAAACTCCTCTAAAAATATTAAATATTACAAATTGTACTATTAACTATTGTAGCAACATTACACTTAATTGTAAATTAGAAATTATAACTAATAAATTTTTAATTTGATCAATTTGGGATGGCACTGTGGCGGTGAGTTTACTAAGTGGTGAGTTGTATCGACTGCTATGAGACTGAAAATCAAGATTATATACATTAATAAGTTATAAAACCTGAAATATTAATAAGTTAAAAATAAAACAAATTAGAATTATAAAGTTATAAAGTTATAAAATTATAAAATTAAACAAAAATTAAAATACAAAATATTAAAAGTACTAACCAAGATGAGATTAGGATTGGACAATTGGAATTTGAGATGAAGATGAGGTAGATGAGTATAGATCGGTCATTAGGATTCGGCATGTGTATATTGAGAATATAAAAGCTAAAAAACATACAAGCAAAATAATTAGATACTAAAATATAATATAAAATTATAAATGCAAAAAATAAATAAAGGATAAATTGTGCAAACCATGGCAATGGCAGGTTCAATACAAAGTTATACTGCATCGGAGGTAGCCATAGACGACGTCTCATATATCACTATAACAATAAAATTTGAAATGAAATTAGTGAATACCAATTAAATGAAAATAAATTAATTAATAAGAAATTAGAAAATGAAATTAAAATAAATATCAGATCCAGACTGATCACCACCCTCCTCCTCAACGTCGGCCTCCTCATACTCAAGAACATCCGAAACATGAATTGGAGTTCCCTTGATCCCATTCTGCGTGCAAATCAAAACCTCCACAGTAGTAAGAGCTAATGAACTCCAAAATGAATCTAATACACGTCTTCTGGTGTTAAAGGTCAACTCTGAGGCTACGGTGCTAACAGGGATGACCAAAAGACTGCGAGCTATCTTTCCAAGGATGTGATACTTCACGGCATTCACCTTCCACCAACTTAATATATCGAAGTCTCGTGAAATGGTATTACCTCTGCTGCTAAGTATCTGCCTATCTCTGACTAAGCCTCTACATAACTCTGCATTAAAGGGGTCTACTCAAACCTCTCACCCCAGTCCAATCTACGTCTTTTGCTACTATTGACTTCTTGAACCGGTGGGGGTAGGTGTAGGTGCCGCAATATTACCATCCCGCAGGACAGTAAACTCATTAAATAATCTACAAAGGGTTTCCCGAACCCTTGTTGCAATAAGTTCCGCCCATGCTTGCCCGTATGCACGGCCCAATTCAAATACCATGCCATCCACCTTAAACCTCGGGTCAAGGACGACAGCTACATATAACAAAATATTAGCCATAGTAAAATCTCTCCAATACTTGTTCGTACTTTAACCTCATAACCAATGTCATCTCCCGCAGCCTATAGTGACCACCCGCGACCATGCCATCTAATTCTTCTTTTACCCTACATATTTGCTGACATAATTGATCGGATGTAGGATACAAAGTTCCAAATATCATTATGGTGACCTCATAAAAAAGCCTAAAAAATTGTACAAAAATATATACATCTCCCAATCATCATCTACGGGTTTCCCCAATCCCCCGTGATCATCAAAATATTTAACATATTGGATATCTTCATCACCCAATAGTGCAAATGCCAACCTATATTCTTGGGCCGCCTCCAACATAAAAAATGTTGAGTTCTATCGTGTTGGCATATCAATACAAAGACCTTTCTTGGAGGTTAGGCCAGCAGACTTTGAAGCAATCTTGAATTTCTCTAACCTCGAAGGAGAAGATCTCATCCATCTCACAGCAATCATGACTCGAGCAATCGAGTCATGAAGATCCTTCAAACTATCAGTAACAATAAGATTCAGAATATGTGCCATACATCTCACATGCAGACACTTACCACCCAAGATTATCTTATTTGCCTCTATAAGATAGGTCTTCAAATGTCCCAATGCGATATCATTAGACGAGGCATTATCAACTGTGACTGTAAGAACTCGGATCAACCCCCACTCCTTTATTGCTACCTCTAAGGCCTTCCCAATTGTCTCACCCTTATAATCGGTGATTTGACAAAATTTTATAATTTTCTTATGTAATGTCCAATTAAAATCAACAAAATGCACAATTAAAGACAAAATTTTAGGGTTTCAGATTGGAACCCTAAATTCTTGAAACCCCTAAATTATTTTAGGGTATTTCAAAAAAAATGAAAAAAAATAAACCAATCACATTCACGGAGAGATAAGAGATTCACACACGAACACACTTTACACATTGTTCATCAACCATTCAAACCAGTGAACCACATGCACAATCAAGCCTCCACAGCACACAATTCACAAAATCTCATTATCCATCTCCGATTAAATCTCATCCTTCCTCCAATCTCCATTCCATAAAAGAAATTTCACAAAAAATTTCAGTAGATTTAGGGTTTCTTACCTTCAATGACGGAGGTAAAGACGGAGTCACGGAAGGCTGCAACGACGGCTACGGTGACGGCGAGTGACAGAGCGAGATACAAAGAGAGAGAGAGAGAGAGAGATTATGGGTGAGTGAGTGAGTGGGAGGGTGATCTTTCCAGGGGGAGGGGATTCTAAACAAAACATGAAATGACGCTGTTTTGCCATTGACGAAATGATGTCGTTTCATGCCTGGGTTTTTTTTTTTATATATAAATACTTGTATATATATTTATATATATATATATATATGTGTGTGTGTGTGATACGGGGCAGGGTGGGGGTTGCCCAATCCCGCCCCCGCCTAGGGGGTCAGATACTGGTGAAGCCACCCACCCCCCGCATCTAACGGACGGAGTGCTCCACCATGTTAAACGGGGGCGGGGCGGGGCCCGCTGCCCACCCCTATTGTCCACGATGTTTCACGTTTAGAAGGGAACCTGTGTAGTTTTCAGGCCCATATAGGTCAGTGGCACACTTGGAACGTCGTTATTCTCATATGAAGGAATGGCAGTGGAAATTCTTCTTTGTTTCTGGCAAGGGTTGGGAGTTTCCGTTGGGTGAGGCCAGCCATCGCAAATTCCCCGTTTGAGCAGCGTGGGGTCTCATTCCTGAAGATTGTGATTTCGCAAGCATCCTCCCTGATCGAGAAGAGGCTCATTTTCCCCTAGTGCATGCTTGGGTGGAGTAGAACGATGGCTCTACTTGGACAAATGCCCCTTTGACTCGTGTGAATATTAATAGGTTTGTGGTTTTGCCTAGCTGGGCACTAGATTTTGGGTGCTCCGTCACTATGTTGAGGGCAAAAAAGAGCATCTCTAGGTGTGAAGGACAAGAAGGGGAAGAAAGCTCGCTCTGAAGCACCCCCCATTCATGCCAAGATTAATCCTTCTGATGAGTCAAGCTTTACCAAAGGAGGTCCCCTCCATCCTTCCTCCTCGCCTAGCGAGGGGAATTTAGTTTGTCCCCAGGGGTCTTTGGTTGATTCTCTTGAGGACATTATGGTGCAAGCTGAGGTAGACTTAGAGTTCGTACTAGAGGCTGAGTCTGCCATGTTGCCTGGTCGTGAGGTCGTTCCTCCAGTTTCTCCTTCTTTGGGAGACCAAATAGAGGTCTCTGGTTTGAATGTGGGTGAGGTAGTGGTGACCCTTGACCCTACTTTCTTGGGGGTTTCCCTAGTCATCCTAAGCTATCCCTCAATCCCTTTTGACCTACCTGGTGAAGTGTCCCTAGCTGTTGATGGTGAAGTCCTGAAAGAGGGGGCTATGCTTGCCCCGTCAACCTTTGCTACAGCTTCAACAATTTCGGGAGGGGTGACCCTTGAGATTCCTTTTATCTTCCCTGACTTTCCTCACATTGAGCCTTTGGGGACGGACTTTAGTGGTGGTAGGGTTTCTATCCCCTCCTCACCCTTTAGTGTCTCGCTAGCAAGAGAGGATGTTTCATCGCTCTCCTTTCCTATCGATCTACCTTTTGTTAAGGATTTTTTTGTAGAAGCTCATATGGCCTCGCCCGATAGAATGGGGTATGGCACTTCATATGTCCCTTTGTCCCCTCCATGCCCTCACCGAAGCCCTTCACCACCAAGTGGCATGGGCGAGATGGGCGAGATGGGCGAAATGGGCGATTTTGTACCCTTTGTCAGGAGATCCTTTGCATCTTCTGGTCTGACTGGCTCTTCAAGATCCCAACCTGAGTATCCCCGTCAAGCGATGAGCGATCTTCGACAAGAGGCTATTCGGCGATGGTACGCAAGCTTCGAGGCATCTTTTCCCCAATAAGTCCTTTTTACACTTCCTCGTCATTATTATTATTATTATTATTATTATTATTGTACTTGCTTGTTTCCTTATGGTGTGGATCACTTGATCGCCATTCTGGTTGGTGGCCAAATTGATTTAGAGGAAGAGAACTCGTTAATGCGTATTTTCATCGGCTGCGCGCATGGTGCTGCCCTGGTTACCCTTGTCGAAAGGGAGGAAATGGCCGAGAGTAAGTAAGTTATGTTCCCACTCTCTGTAGGATCAAATTGCTTATCTCCATGAAGAGGTCAACAAGCTCCGGCTGGACTTGGAGAGATCTCAAGAGGAGGTGGATTGATGCCACCATGACAAAGTCCTAGGTGAGGAACCAAGGGCTTGCTTAATTGCCTAAACCGGCCAGAGAAAGAATTGGAGGAACTTAGGGGGAAGAGCACTGACTATGCCACTCGCCTGGCTAAGTCTGAAGAGGACCAGCGGAAATTGAATATCCCGCTCAGCATCACTTGAGGTGAGAAGGTTAGTGCCGAGGCTCGTTTGGAGAAGGTTAAACGAGACCATAAGGACCACGACCGGTGCTATCTACAACTACATGAAGTCTCTGTGTCCTGTAAGGAGAGGCTGTCAGACTCGTAGTTAAAGGTGACTAAGTTGGCCGACAAGTTGGCAGTCTCTCGAGATGAGTTTGTCTATCTTTCTCCTCAACTAAAGGCTACTCGCACGGTCCGAAATCAAGCTTGGGGTCTAGGTACAAGCTTGGTATTAAGCAGTTAAGGGAGTACATGCTCGCCCATTACGATACAGACTTGCATGAGTTGAACTGGAAGCCTATCAGAGCCAATCATGTTGCCTACCATATTCTTGACTCCTAGGGGCGAGAAGATGATGGATGCCTTTCCTCCTCCCGCTACTCACCCTTACCTCCCTATCTTTTCTTTATTGTTTATTTGGTTTGCTTGGGAGAGGGATTTGTGTTCTTGTGCTCTGAGGTTGGGAATACTTGGTTGTATTGTGTATCTCCTTTGCTTTGATAGTCAGCATGAGTTGGAGATGTTTCTACTACGCTAAAGAGAAATATTATGTTGAGTTGTTTCTTCCCTTGGGTCGCCAAGTGTGAGTGGAGGAGATACTCGGCTTATGTATGGCAGGAGGGTGCCTCGACCGTGCTAAGTGGGCGAGGAGAGAAATACTTCGTTGAGTTGTTTCTTCCTTTTGTCACGAGGGGCGAGCGGAGACACTCGGCTTATGCATGACGGAAGGATGCCTCAACCGCGCTAAGTGGGCGGGAGAGAAACACTTCATTGAGTTGTTTCTTCCTTTTGTCGCTAGGGGCGAGTGGAGACACTCAACTTATATATGGCGGAGGATGCCTCGACCACGCTAATTGAAAGAGACAAAGTATGGGATTTAATGGACCTTTTATTGCATTAAATTATTACAAGGAGGGTCATAGAAAATATTTCTTCAAGTGTTCGGCATTCTAGGGGTGGGGTAGCTCTTTTACGAGTGCGTCTTTGAGGTGGTACGATCCTGGTCTGTGGCTAGCTGTAACAACATAAGGGCCTTCCCACCGAGGTCCAAGCTTCCCTTTTTCTGCCGTAGTGACTCCTGTCTCTTTGAGGACTAGATCTGCTACCTTGAAGGATCTTGGCCTAACCCTTTTATTAAAATACTACTCCGTCTTTCTGCTGTTGGCCACTGCCCTAGTTTTTACATCGTCTCTTTTCTTCAAGTAGGGCCAAGTTCTCTTCTAATGTTTTGGTGTTTTGCCCCGTGTCGAAGTGCTGGGTTTTATGGCTTGGCATCCCAATTTCGAAAGGTATTACTGCGTCGCTACCATATGCCAGGGCTAAGGGCGTTTTGCCGGTTAGGATTTTTATTGTCGTTTTATAGGCCCATAAGGTCCCTAGGAGCTCCTCAGTCCAAGCCCCTTTCTTTACCTCCAGCCTTTTCTTCAGCATAATCAATATAGTTTTTTTCATTGCTTCAACCTATCCGTTTGCTTGAGGATGTCCAAGGAAAGAATATTTTACCTTGATCCCAAGCTAGACGCATTAGCTCTGGTAGTGCTTGGAATCAAGCTGCCTGCTATTATTTGAGATGATGCTTTGTGGTATTTCAAACCGGCCCACCACTACCTTCAATAAGAATTTGGCAACATTCTGGTAAGCTACTGTCACCATTGCTTCAGCTTCTGCCCACTTCGTGAAATAGTTGACGAGGACGATAATGAACTTGGCTCCCTCTTTGCTCGGTGGCATGGGACCGACCAGGTCCACTCCCCATTGGGCGAATAGGCAAGGGGAGGTGATTGATGTCAACTCTTCAAGCGGATTATTTGAGATTGGTGCAGTTGACATTGAACGCATTGTTTTGTGAACTCCCTAGCATCTTTAAGGGCATGTGGCCAGTAGTATCCTACCCTAACAATTTTGGCCGCCAAGGCCCTTCCTCTAGAATGGTTCCCGCATATGCCCTTGTGCAATTCTTCCATGACATAGTGAGTTTCTTCTTTTGAAACACACCTTTGGAGGGGTGCTGAAAAGTGTCGCTTGTGTAGTGTTCTTGACTTTCCTTGCCTCTTCTTTGCCTTGTGGGAGTTCCCTGTTTTTCCAGAACTTGATTATGTCGTCTGCCCATGCGGGGGTTCCTGCGTTTATCTCCAAAACTTCAGCCTTGTGGCGGGAACTTCTATTGCTCACGTGATCACCTCCCATGGTAACGCCGCTTCATCCTTGCCAGACGCCGCATGTGCTAACCAGTCGGCCTTCCAGTTATCCTCTATCGGGATGCGATCAATTTGGAAGTAACGAAGGCGATCACGTCCTTCATATACCAGTTTTTCACCTTTTGTGAGGTACTCTTCTGTTACCTGACCAACCATAACTTGTGAGTTTGCCTCCATCTCGACTTTTCTGGCCCCCAAGGTCCTGGCTATGGCGAGTTCTGCTAATACTGCTTCATACTCAACCTCATTATTTGTGACCTTGAACCCCAATCTTGTCGCGTAGTACATTTCAATGCCATCTATTGTTACTACGTACACCCCTACTCCCCCTCCTGTTAGGCAGGACGACCTGTCGACGTACACTTGTCAAGACTTCCCTATAGGGAGGTTCAATACTTCCTCGGGAAACTCTACCACAAAATCGGCTAAGACTTGTCCCTATACTGTTGTCCAAGGGACATAGTTGATATCGAACTCGCTTAGTTCGATGGAACATTCAACCCAGTCGGCCTGGCGTGTCTGGTCGTTGCAGTATCCTCTATAAGGGTGCTTCTATAACTACCTTTACAGGGTGTGCTTGGAAATAAGGTCGCAGTTGGAAGGCTGCAGTTACTAATGCAAATGCAATCATTTCGATTTTTGGGTATTAGATCTTGACTCCTCTCAACACCCAACTCATGTAATACATGGGCCTCTGTACAGCCCCTTCCTCACACATCAATGCGGCAAATACTACGTTTGGTGTGACCGAGAGATACAATAGTAAAGGCCCCGCTTGCCTGATCTAACTTAATAGCAAGTGGCACGCCAAATACTCCTTAAGCTGTACAAACACATTCTCACACTTGGTATTCCAAATTTGTACCTTTAGTAAGACTTGAAAGAATGGTAGGCAAATGGTAGGCACCTGTCGGTCAATCTGGACACAAACATATTAAGTGCCGCTATTTTTCTAGCTAGTTTTTGTACTTCGTTTAAATTCTCAGGCAACTTCATCTCGATGATCGCCTGAACCTTCTCTAGATTCGCTTCAATTCCTCCTTTTGACATCATTAAACCCAGGAACTTGCTCGATTGCACCCCAAAGGCACACTTCGTCGAGTTAAGTTTCATTTTGTACCACCACAACACCCCGAAGGCTTCCGTTAAATCTTTCACATGCTACTCTGGTTCTTTACTCTTGACTAGCAAATCATCAACATAGACTTCCATGGTTCGCCCTATGTGCTCCTTAAACATTCTGTTCACTAGCCTTTGGTATGTTGCTCCCTCATTTTTCAAACGGAATGGCATGACTTTGTAACAGTACAATCCTCAATCGGTTATGAATGTCGTTCTCTCTTGATTGGTTTGGCTCATTCGGATTTTATTATACCCTTAATAGGCATCCGTGAAGCTTAGCATTTTGTGCCATGTGGTGGGGTCTACAATTAAGTCTATTCGTGGTAGGGGGAAGCTGTCCTTAGGCAAGCCTTGTTAAGACCTGTGAAATCTACACACATTTGCCACTTCCCATTCGACTTTCACGATCACCACATTCGAGAGCCATTCGGGATAATGGGCTTCTCTTAAGAACTTGACTGTTAAGAGCCAGTCTACTTCCTCTGCAATGGCAACATACTTCTTGGTGTTGAAGCTTTTCTTTCTTTGTTTGACCGGTCGTGCCTCTAGGTTGATACTGAGTCGATGTTCTGTGATTTCTTCATTAATTCCAGGCATGTCTTCATGACTCCAGACGAAGATATCCTTGTTTCAATTGCTTTCTTTCTTCGCCTCTTAGCTTAGTCCCGGCTGACTCACTCAAAAATTAGCAGCACAAAGGCTATCCCAAGTGCAAGACAATATCGCGTAATAATTTGGAATAAATTCCTAAATCGCCTCCTCAGAGAAAGTTACTTATAATCAAACTCATTTAAAATGGTGAAAATATTCACAAAGAAAAAATAAAAATGGTAGTATGTGCAATGAATGGAAGAGTGTAACAAGAATGAAAATGGCACTAGTCATGGACTAGATTCATATTTTTGGATTTTTTAGTGTTAAAATGAAACGTAAAAGATTAATAAATTAAAATTAACAATCAAGGAATTAACTAAGCTAAATAATCTTAATTAATCTAAAAATTAAATAATAAAATTGAAATTATTTAAGTCCTAATTAAGTTTTAATCAATTTAATATGCAATGAAACCAAGAGATTAATATAACTAAACTAAGAATTAGATTAGATTAGAAAATAATTGACAAAATACGAATTGAGAATTGAAAAGTCTCAAAATCAAGATTCTAGAGTTCATCATTGTATTCAAATCACAAATTCTCAAAATTTAATTCATAGCAATTGTAATCACTCTTAAATGAAAGCTTAAATAAGTGAAAAAAATAAATAACGCGAAGTAAATAAACAACAAATAAGATGCCCAAAGGTCTAAATCAAATATCTTAAAAATACATCATAAACTTTAAACTAAAATTAAATAAATAGTAGAGAGTGAAAAGAACAAGTTAAATAGATGGAGATAGAGGTAGTAGTCAATGGAGGAAAAATCTGAAACGACAGTTGGACCCCAAAGGAGTTCTTCAAGCGGCACTGCGGAGTTACGTGCCTTCTATCTCTTTTCGTTTGCGTCCGTATAAAAAAATAATACCAAAAAGAATTCATGGCTCCCACATGCTGGGTCCCACATGCCAAAGTTTGAATTTTCCGTCTGATCCTCTTTTGCCCCTTTCCGCGTGCGTGCGTTTTTAGCTTGTGTTTCTTTTCATTTTATTTTACCTCTACTATGTGAGTCCATCCCAGGCCAAAAGAAACAGATATTTTGGGTCCCGTTTAACTTTCCTTTTGGTGACTTTTCCTTGAGGAGCCCTAAGCCATGTGTGTGAGTTGAGAGAAATCAACTTCTGTCCAAAACTTAAAAGTAATGGGTCGCAGGCACATGTGACTTTTCTCTTTCTTTTTTATGCTTTCTATTTCTTACCTATAAAAACAATAGAAATTAAAAAGAAAATAACATAAAAAAAAATAATAGAATATCAAAAATATATTGTGTATATAAATGAACATTGTCCAATTAAATCACAAGTTATAAAATTAAGCATGAATAATCATACTATTAACCAATTTAAATCACAACTCGGATTTATTCATCTTAACAATTTATTCATCTAAAACCAATAATAATGTAATGAAATAAATAAAATATATTGATTCTAAATGTATAAAATATGCAATAACTCAGGTCAATCACTGGTTTTGATTGTGGTCTCTGGGTGTGTCGGATTAAGGGTGATTAGTTCGAGAGGTTCATTGGCCTCGCCCTGTTTTAGGGCATTCTCGTCTCGTCTCTACTTCGGGTATTATTATTTCTCCATGCCCCCTCGTGCTGGCCCCCCGGGGGGGGGGAGAGAGAACACGGTTGCCATGTCGCCTGGTTGTTCTCACGTCTTCTTTTCCTGGTGGTTCAGCCTTTCTAACGTCTTTTTCCCCTTCTCTGAGCTCTTGTACGTAACATTCTCAGGCGAGTACTTGTTCGCCAAAAACTTCCCCTATCCCTGCCTTTGTGGGGAATTGGTGATAGGTGTTGGCCAATGATGGTGTTGCACACTGATCGGGTCTTGACTACGAGAAAATTAGTCATTGTTACGGTCGTGCAAAGGCCCAATCCTACCGATACTATTATGGACATGTTTCATATTCCTGAGTGACTCACACAGACCTGCTACCAAAGAAACAAGAAGGCCTAAAGGGCAAAGAAACGTCTATGATGCCTATGTCAGATGTGTTATTCAATCTTTCTAGTAGAGGATAAAGGTAATGTGCACTTACTTGATGGATGGGCATCGATGAATATATATATAGAGTGAGAAAGATCCTCTTTTTGCATCATAATGACCTGATCTCTTATTTGAAATCAAGTTTGGGTTTCATCATTTGAATCTCCCTCTTTATTTGGATCATATCTGATCTTTGAGGAGGTTGTTGGAATACCTCAACCAGTATGGATTTGATAGGCTTTTCTCCCGTAGCCCCCCTTTCCGAGCCTAAGGGCTCCTTGACCGCATAATTGGGCCCATCAAGTCAAAGAGGAGATTTTGGTCCTTCCATTTTCATTTAATCATTATCTAATTATTATGATTTTTCCAAACTTTCAAACAAAATATAAAAAATATTTCAACCTTTTCAAATTTCGAAACAAAAAATTATATTATAACAATATTTTAATTTTATAATATTTTTACTAAACTTTTTCTTTCTAGTTTACCAAGACTCCATAAAACATCTTAATTTAAACTATTTTATTACTATTTACAAATATATTGACATATTCTAAATATCCAAATGAGAGCTAAAAACATGTTCTAACAAATAATTGAAATTCTGGAACATTCCAAAAAGAACATAAACAATTAACCATGTCGTGTTCATTTCCACACTAGTCCAAAAACCATTTCAGGCTGGTTTCTTTAACATTGTAACAAATAGAAAATTATAAGCTTACAAAAATGAGTCATTCTGCTTACACATGCCCAAAACTAGTCATTTCAAGTAGATATTCTCAACTGCACTCAAAAATTGAGCATCCAAACGCAATCCGGAGAGCATATACAAACTAATCAATTATCAATCGTTAAATAAAATCTCAGGCATAATCAGAAAAAATAAATTAAACCCACAAAATGTTCATTCTCTGCCATTATCTTGTCAGGTCCAATCCAAAAAATATTATCTCAATCAAATTAATCAAAACCCATGACATTCCAATATTTAATTATAATTATCCCTTAGCATAGGGCGGCCAGATCTCGGCCACCGCATGTATGGCTCCGTTCAGGCCACCCTATTATCCGAGATGGTGGTGCCCTGGTCTATGGAATGGTCTAGAAAGCCGATTGGAGCTAAGTTCAAGTCGAATTATATAGCACAAACAATGTCGGGCTCGTTTTGGGAGTGAGATAAAATGAAAATTTTATGAATAATAGTAAAATAATTTGTAAATAGTAATGAGATAGTTTAGGTTGAGTATTTTTTAGATTTTGAGAAATGAAAAAAAAATTAAATATGAAATATTATAAAATTAAAATATTGTTAGAATATAATTTTATCATATTATTTTTATTTGGTAATTTGAAAATTTTGAACTTTTTTTATTTTTTATTTGAAAGTGTAAAAAAGTTGTAATAATTAGTTTGAAAAAGCTGTAATGACTAGTTTAAAAATTTTGTAATTGAATTATGTTTAAGAAGAAGATGTGATGAAATGATATGAAAATTTTAGAACGAGATCTATTTCCAAACAAATCCTAATTCAATATACCTAAATAAAACCATAAAAACTAATTGATATGAATCATTGGCATAGGACTTAAAATAAAATAAAATAAAAAACTGATGTGTTTGTCCTTTTAACAAGTCATAAATTTACAACTGCAAATCATTTTTATAACAAGTCATAAAGTTTCCTCCAAATTGAATCTGAGAAAAGTTCCTCCAATCTATTATAAAAACAAAAAATCTACACAATATTTTGTTATTCACACAACCTCCACGTATCACACTTTTTTTAATTTTTATTATTTTTTTCTTTTATCAAATATTTAATATATAAATAATGAATAGAAAAATTGAATTAGTTTAAAAAGAATAAACTTAAAAAAAATATTAAAAAATATTAAAATTTTAAAAAAATATGATATGTGAAGGTTGAAAGGTTGTGTAGTATTGCTCTTATAAAAATGACATTTGCCCTTTGACCATGTGACAACACATGTTTTTAAAAAGAATTCAACTTAGAAACATGTCTTATGTCCCTTACCCATGTGTTTGTCACGTGTTTAGGGGAGACATGACAACTTTTTACATGTGTAACTTCCTCCAACCTAATCTTCAGGAAAACTCCATCTTAATAATATAAGAAAAATACTAATTGTATTTAAGAAAACTTACTTCTTCATATGTCATTTATTGATAAGCTGAAAATTATAAAATTTAAAATTCAAAATTTGAATCTAAAAAAGAAACTGACTGGCCTCGTTTGTTTTCGGAAAACATCTCATCTCATTTCATCTAATCATTACAACTTTCTCAACTTCTAATACAAAATAAAATAAATAATTCAATTTTTTCAAATCTCAAAACAAAAAATAATATTAAAAAATATATTCTAACAATACTTTATTCAACTTTTTAACTTTAATCTCAACTCATCTCTGAAAACAAACGAGTTCTAAATGAATCTTTATAAATTTTTTATAAATAAAAATATAAATACATGCAATATTGCTCCTAATATAAACAGATTTTGAACACTCTCAAATAAAGGCCAAATTGATTCCTTAATTTCTCAAACTTTTTGAAGTGATGCCAAACCGGTCCAATTGAGAGCCTATGGAAATTAATTGGTTTTTTTGTCCGAAAACACTAACTTCACAGAGGATCCTCTATCGAAATTTTTTTTTTAAAACTTAATCAGATTAAGTAAGTGTTTTTAAATAAATATGTGACTTTTTCTTATTTTTAAAAAATATCTAAATAGTTTAAAAAAATAGTGAAAGAAAAAGTAAAAATAAAAATAGGTAAAGTATAGTACACATGTTGAGCAACCGTGTTGCGTGGACGTAATATCCACACTCTCTGTCATTAATATAACCAAATAAACACCTTGGACCGGACTTTTTATTTTTAGTTTTTTGGCCGTCCACCTTAGCTCTGTAAAAATATTCTATTTTATTTTATTTTATTATTATAATTTTTTTAAATTTTTATACAAAATATAATAAATAATTTTTTTAAAAATTTTAAAATAATAATAATATTAATAAATAATATTTTATTCAACAACCGTACATGTAACAGTTAAAAATTATTAATTATTAAAAAAATCACTATATTCTAATAATATAGTGATATAGGACAGTTGCTTTAAAAAATATTATTAATTATTAAAAAATTAATTTTTTAAATGAATTTTAAATTTCTCAATCTTTAAAAAAAATTCATAAAATTTGTTTATTAGGACTGTATAAATTACTTTTTGTAATTATAATTATGTTTGTTATGCGTAGCATTTTTTTCTTCCAACGTGGCATGCTTTAAGTGGTAGATAATTGATATATGATAATATTTAAAATGTGTTATATTAATTTATTTTTGATTTGTAGGTGATAATTGATATCCTTCTTTTATATTATTAGCATCTTTTTATAAAAATAAAAAATAAATATAAACGTATAAATTTATTATGGGCATAGGCATCGTTTGATATATTTCTCTTTTTTTTTTTTTTTTTTTTTTTTAAAAAAGAAGTTTTTTGTGTGCAAATAATGAAAAGTATATTCCTAACAGAAACGGATCTTTATCCTTCAAAATGTTTTTTGTTTTTTTGTTTTTTTTTTTAATAAATCCTTCAAAATGTTTTTTTTTTTAAGAGAAAATTAAAACAAGCAAACAAGAAATTTACCACAACCTGAGATTAGATTGTGTTTAGATATTGAAGTGAGTTGAGTTGAGTTGAGATGATAAAATATTATTAGAATATTATTTTTTAATATTATTATTATTTTAGAATTTAAAATAATTAAATTATTTATTATATTTTATGTTAAAATTTAAAAAAATTATAATAATAAATTGAGATGAATTGAAAGGAGATCAATCAAACGAAGCGTAAACACCGGACCAAAAAGAAAGTATATTCAACATAATATTCGTTTCTGTTCTTCTTCTACATTTCTGAGGTTCTGTTTCACGTCCTAGACTTGCCGCTTCTTGTCCTCTGCTACTCAAAACTCCTGACTCAACGCACAAATCCACGCACCCAGAAAACCAGAGCTCCAGATCTGTTTCATAATCAATCAGCCAATCATGGCGACTCCTCAGGTTCTTCAGCGAGATGATGACCTTCTCCTTTCATCCTCCCTCTTTGACCCTCGAAAAGGTAACCCCCTTTCTGTCTCTCTTGTGTTTGTATAAGCAATTGAAATATAGATGGCTATACAGAGTACGATGTGTAAAGTTTTATAATTTGCCTTGGTTGTCGTGTGAATAATTTAAATGCTGTCCGAGGAGATTTGGGTTTTTCTATATGTTTGGTTTCGTAGTTTTTCTGGAGTACCCAGATGTTATTGTTGTCTTTTTATTGCTTTCTATGTTAATTAGATTTCCGTTAGAAATTTTAGTATTTTAGTTGTTTTTGTGCAGGAGAGAATGCGAAGTCCCATGGGATGTCAATTGAGAAGAAGATCGAGTTTCTTGAGAGCTTGACTGGAACGGTAATTTTCTAATATATGTATTTTCTTTCTTCTGTTTTCCCCAAATGTTTCTTCGAAAAGATTTTAGATTTTCTATAACTTGATATAGAATAAAAGAACGAATACTATTTATTTATCGATTTAATGATTGCCTGTCCAATACCATTTTGTGTCGAAATTTGTAGTCTATCTTCCAACATGGAATCTTAAGATTGGATGAAATTAGTCTACTAGGGATGCTCGGAGAATGAGATGAGATGAGATAAGAATTTTGTGAATGGTAGTAAGATGGTTTGTGAATAGTAGTGAGATAATTTGAATTAAGTATTTATTGGGTTTTGAGAAAGGAGAGGGAAAAAGTTGAATAAAAAATATTTTAAAGTTTAAATATTGTTAGGATATAATTTTTTAATATTATTTTTGTTTTGGAATTTGAAAAAGTTTAATTATTTTTGTGTTTTGTATGTAAGTTTAGGAAAGTTGTAATAATTAGTTTAGAAAAGTTGTAATGATTAGTTTGAAAGTATTTGTGTTTGAATGATGTTTGGCAATAAAATGAGATGGGATGAGATGAAAATTATTTCCTAACAACCCTAATTGGGATATGAGTTCTCTATTTATGGTGGCCTTTTTTAAAAAATGCTCTCGTTAACTTATGCACATTCCAATGGAGGCATCTGGCATATTCCAACTGTTAAATTACAGTTTCTTATATTCAACGGATACTAGCGAACATATTCCTTCTATTGCTAATGATCCTTCTGTAGGTTAAGAAGTTCCAATGATTCTTCACATGGAAAAAACTTTGCTTGTTTGACTTCATTGATAATGAAGGATTTGGGAATGTAGCTTCTACAATTGTCCCTCCTGCTTGTTTTTTCAAATCCAGACATTGTTGGTGTTTACTCGTTTAAATCATGACTTGGTTATTTTCAATCCTATGACAATTGCTAACAGTAAATTTTACATCATTTTCTTAGAACTTAAGCACCTAGAGTCATGTCATTGGCAATCTTGGGAAACTTATTCGCTGATTCCGTTGGAATGTTTCAGGTCATGTGATCTTTAATTATTATTCTTATTTTTTTACTTGTTGCAGGTTAGCAACCGTCGGTCTCGCAGATGGTTAAATGACCGTATTCTCATGGAACTTGTTCCCCGTTTAAATGCAGAAGAGATTCGAGGCTTGTTTGCACCCCCACCTTGGGGTAATTATATCTCTGAAAGAAACCATCTCTTTAGTTTTTCTTTAGTTTTGATGGGAAATCATTACCGTTATGGGCCTTTGATTAAACCTTGACAAGTTTGACCATGAAACTATTATACAGTTATGGTAGCACCTCCTAAGACTTTCCCTAAGGTGAGAATCAAACTAGAGATATCATTTTAGTTATAGTAAGTACCAGACAAAAACTACTTAACGCCTACTAATTACAGTATTAAGTCTTTTACTTTTCTTGGTAAAACTCTTCACCATTGGTACTTTTAACCCGGACTACGCAGAAGTATCAAGTCTTGTACTTATATTGGTAAACCTCTTGGCCATTGGTAATTTTAACTGAGGTTAAACATGCAAACACCCACTTTGCAACAGTCTCTTTATGGCCATTATTGTCTTGTCAAGTCTCATAATAAATATTGATCTGGAATTTGTTTTACAGGTGATGAGGTACCATTGTCAGCATTTTGCTTGACTAATGTTGGAGAATGGGACAAATTTAGGAATATAGACATGGATAAAGAGGTCCTTTTGCTTCCATCGCCTATGAACATTTTGGTTCTTTTTTTTATCAAAAATTCTGTTGAGAAAGCTTTTTGTCCTTTGTAATTTTCAATATTTCATTAAGTTATGGATAGTATTAACTAACGTATTTTTAGATCTTGGAAATGCTTTGCATACTCTAGCTTTTTGTATGTTACTTCTAAAAAACTTTTGATAAACTTTGTATTGAAACTTGTTTTGTTCGTTGTCATTTTTGGCATGCTATGTGGTAACATGCTTCAACTCCCGCAAATGTTTATTAGTCCATTATTTATTTTGCTAGGCTACTATTATTGATGCTTTAGAAAGATCACCCTCAAAAAAGCCAGGTCATGTTGATGCTGATAAGATGGCTGTCTTGAATGCATGGCATAGAGTTAACTGTCGAACAAGAGAGGCACTTCGGCGTAGTTTTCTTTCAGAACTTATTGAGGGCTATGAGGTATATCGTATTAATGAAATTCATGATTCCTTTTTATAATGATATGATTTTTTTATAAATACCCTTGGCTCGTGTTTTAAAAAAATGAATATCATCGGTGTCTACTAATGACTACATGCCTCTTATCTGTGAAGAAAATTTTGTTTTGATTTATTACTGATTTTCTTATTTCTTAAATGTGAAAGTAGATTGCTTGGCTGGGCTGTCTGCCTGTGCCATATGACAACCAAATATCCCACTGTTACTCAGGCCTAGATTCGGTAGATATTAATGGTTCTTGCTTGTTTTCTTTTATTTTATTTTCTAAGCTATTTTAATTTCAGCACATCTCAATATTGTGGATTGAACTTTCTGGCACTTAAAATTCTTTGCCAACCAACCAATATGGTTTGTTGTTATTAATAGCTATTTTAATTTTTCCCCTTTTTAGGAGTGTATACGAGCCTTCATCACGGATAGTGGAGACACGGATATTCTTGTGCTACGGGTTCAAGATCCTTTTCATAGATTATTGCTACATGGAGTCTGTGAAGTAAGTTTCCAAATACTATCATTCTGGATTGGGACTGTTTGTTTCATGCTGTAGACATGGAGGTTTTGGCTACACTACTGAAATTTAATGTTAGGCTAACTGGGTACCGTGTTTTTATCTAGACATTGAGAAACAATTTGTTTGGAAGAAAATCTACAATCGAGTCAATTACTATTAGAGGATATTATTTTTAGA
This sequence comes from Juglans regia, assembly GCF_001411555.2. NCBI lineage: Eukaryota > Viridiplantae > Streptophyta > Magnoliopsida > Fagales > Juglandaceae > Juglans > Juglans regia. The sequence continues at coordinate 13,210,707 of NC_049908.1, forward strand.
ACTAAGAGTAAAAAACTTATGTGTGATTTTAATATATGCCAAGATTTAAGTAGTTGCTGGATACAGAAAACATTTTCAACCTCCTATAAATAATGTAACACAGTGCTTCAGTTGATACCTCATCAAAAGATTGGTCTATAGTTTGACATTAAAGTGCTCATGCTAGTATTTTTCTCCTTATCTAATACACATGAATTCTGTCCTTGAACAGTTCTACAACTTGGTCTCAGTGACAGTTAAAGAGTCCAAAGATGCAGGGTCATCGAAGATGACAAGGATAACAAGGAAGAAAAAGAGTGCTGCTGAGCTCCCAAATATCACTCTGACTCATTTTCTGAGGATGTCCAAAGAAGGAACTTGGTGATTCAATTGTGCACGAACTTTGTCTGTCAATATGATAAATGGGTGCTTACTTGTTAACTTAATGTACACTGAAATGTATCATGTTCAGTCCCAATAATCAACAAAAGTAGTTGATAAACATGTATATTTGAAAATATTACTTGTGTGTGAATGTTTCATTACCATCAGTCAACTAACAAGTTGATTGTAACTAGATTTAGGGCTCAATAAGAACAAATTTACTTTGTATTGGTATCTGTTTAGAAGATATTGCTTATGAAGTTAATTTCAATTTGTTGGTTTCTAGTAAAGTCACAACGAAAATGTGAGCCATGTACTCAATTCTGTTACCGTTAGATGTCACTATTAGTTTCCATTCTATCTTGGCATTGGCAATACTTCAGCAAACACTATTTAATTTGTTTTCTTGGAAAGTCACCACCTCGAAATTGGGCATGTTTATATCTACCATTTTTGCAAGAGGGATGTTGCTTATCATCTCACACCACATACTTTACATATTTTAATATTATTTTTTATTATTTTATTTTATTATTGTTAAACTAATTGAGTTGTTGTACTTATCATCCATACACTACATATTTGTTATAGGAAAAATGAAAAAAAAAATTAAATAGGTGTAATGTGTGGTTTGTGAGGATGATAAATAGAATTATTCTTTCTGCAATAACTTCTCCCGCTTCGGCTCCTCCTCTATTTTCTTTCAGTACTTTTTGACTTTGTCTATCGGCTTTTGTCCGATCTTTTCCTTTATTTTTTAGAAATAGCACGGAGATGGGTTGATCTACTAATTTTCGGCCACCTTTGACCATCACGCCTGGCTCCACAAGACTCCCCAGCTGCTGATTTGTTGGCTTCTGGAAGAATCGCGTCCATTCGAGTAGCACGTGAGTATCACATGCGGCCTATGCCGCGCATGAGATCCACTCACCGCCGCATCACGGTGCATGTTCTACCTCCATGCGCAGCAGAAATAAGATCAGCAACATTGGATCTTGCAGATCCAACAAATGTCTAGTGGCGTGTGATTCTCATGCGTCTTCACAGCCACTGATGGTTGTTCGTCGATGTATCAGACCATCTACTAGGTGCTATATTTTTATGTTACCGTTTATCCTAACCAAAGATCGTGAGGAAAATGAAGTGGGTGTCTCTTTCAACCAAACTAGACTAGCAAAGTGCAGCATAACACAATCTATTGTGACTTTTAGTCGGAGTAGTGTCGTAGTCCAATAAATCAGATTGCAAAAAAAAAAAAAAAAATTAAATTGTTTTAAACGGTTTCCCTTTTGTGAGAAATGGGTAGGAGCCATTGGTTTCAGATCCTGCTTTTTTTCTTTTCTCGTGTTGTATTAGTTGATTTGGGGATGATTGTTAGGGCCTCCCACCCTTTAGACTCTTGTATCTTGTAACTGTTTAATATATATATATATATATATATGAAGCTTGATTAGAAAAGAAAAAGGGAGAATTTTAATGTCTACCATTGACATTCATTTTTCAAGTCTTCAAAAGGATAATTCTTTTTCTCCGCCTTTAAATCCTTCATCTTTATTATTAGCAGTTTCAAGTTGTCCATTTTAAGACACCTTTACATACTTCATTGGTGTTTTAAGGTGTAAGAAAAAACTGATCGAACCCAATAGGTTTGGTTTGGTTCACATTCGGTTCAGTTGGTTTTGATTTTTAAGAATCAAAATTAAAAATCAAAACCGATTGAAAATTGGTTTGGTCTTGGCTTTTGTGATTTGAAAACCGACTTGGATTGAAAATACGAAAATAGTCAAACGGAATCGAAAAAAAAAATTAGTTTTTTTATATTATATATATATTATGCATATTAAAAAATTAATATAACATGATATTTTATCTTATTATTTAAGTTTTATTGATATAAACCTACTCTTAAACATGCGTATTAATATTGAGTTATTATTTATCAATTATCCTTATATATTAAGTTATATACTTACATATATAATATGGTATAAGTATAAGAGTACATTATATATATATATATTTATATCAAGGATAATTGCATTTTTCATAATTACATTTTTACATATTTCTTGTAGTTATATATATATGGTGTTTTTGAAAATAATGTTTTGGACTCTATCATATTAGTGGCAAAAAAAATTTAATTTGAGTAAAAAACCCAACTAAACAACAAAAAAGCCCAAAACTGAGTCACACTTGGAAGAATCTGTGTCATCTCATGCCGCCACCATAAAAGGATTTTGTGCAGTGATAATGAGATTTCTTCGTGAGAGCCTATTCAATGAAAGGAGAATATTCCCAATCTATTCTACTCAGAGAATTCCATCCAATTATGTGACCTTTGGAAAGATCGATCATCTTCCCAAAAGTAATGTGTGGTAGGCTAACAGCATTGATAATCACATTAATATAATTCAACTGGTTGATTAGAGCACAAGACTAGAAATCCTTGTGTCAGTGAATCCACTTCTAAGTGAGCAAAGGGTCTAAATGAGACGTAATTTATTAAATGTAAGGTGGCATTATTGTTCATAAATATAATAATAAGCATAGTTTTCACATGAAAATTATTGATTCTCCTTATCCCAATTTTAGTTTTCACGTGGCAGGCGATTTCTTTTCCTCTGCTAGGGTTAGTGTGATTTCAAAAGGGGGTGCGGGCATTGGCCTATGGCCTCCTCTACTTGCCCTTCGGCAGCTCCTGCTGCTGGCGGGATTGGGGCATGTTTTCAGAAGGGGTTGTCACAGGACGAGGCTGGGGGTTTTGGCGAGGAGCTGGGCGGTGGTGGGGATGGGGGTGGGAGTGAGAAGCGATCGTTTGTGTAGGCATTGCAAAGGCCGCTACCGACGGCTAAATTCAGGTTGCCTCTGAGGAAACTTGAACTGGTTAATGGTGAGTTGGGTTTTGTCTTCTCGGATGTTGAAATGGATCGGGCTACGGAAGATCTGAAGTTTGCACTGATTTTGAGATTCCTTTCAGAGAGGCCTTCTATTGATGTGCTGTGATTACAAATCATAAAATCTTGGGGTTTCAGTGAGGTTCCGATGATTAGCTTTATGGATGATTATCATGTCCTTTTGCATTTGGCGAACGAGAAAGATTATTTTCAAGCATGGGCGCGCGAGTGAAGAAGTGTTGCAGGCTGTAATTTTCAACTGTTTCATTGGTCCGTGGATTTTGATGTGAAGAAGGAGTCGTATCTTGCTCCTCAATGGATATTTTTGCCAAGGCTGCCGCTACACTTGTATCGTTTGGACTGCCTGCAGAGTTTTGCCTCTCGGTCTTGGAGATTTCTTGGCACAGATAATGCAACTTTGTATAGAACGCGAGCCACGGGGGCCAGATTGTGCATGGAAGTGGATTTGCAAGATGAACCTGTTCGTGGTTTTCCAGTGGTTATTGGACTGAATAAACAAATTTGGCAAGATGTTGTATATCAGAAGAGAGGCTTTTATTGTACTAAATGTTTTCGGCAGGGACATACAACAGTGGTCTGTCGGGCTAGTGTGCGTAGGAATTCTAAACCTGTTAGGAATGAGGGGGCGAAGTGACGGGGAAGGAGGAGGAGGATAAAGTGTGGAAGGAGGTTGGCCGTAAATCGCCATCAGATGTGCTGGTGCCAAAGTCTGATACGATGGGGGATGGAGTCCAGGACAAACCTGAGGGGATAGATGGGAATCCACAGTCTGTGCAGCCGGTTGTTAGTGAGGTGATCGAGAATCCGACTGTGGCCAGGGTACTATACAAAGTTGAGATTTTCTGCGAGTATCAGAGAAGATGTGGAGGTTAGTTTGGAGGTGATCAATTATGTAGAGGTTTTGGAGGGGACGAAGGATGCTCTGGTGGTAGAGGTGGAGAGGGATAACAGAGGAGGTGTTGACTTACTGAAAGAGGGCTATTCAAGGGATAACAGAGAAGGTGTGGAGTGTAACTTGGACGGGTTGAATTCTGTAGATGTATTGGATGGTGCAAAGGAAGCGCTGGTGGTAGAGGGTGAGAGGGATTTGAGTGGAAGGTCACGTTGTGTTGTGGAGTGTTTAATGCCTTTGAGGTATTATTAGAAGAGGAAGTTACCGTGACTATGGATAATCAGTAGGACTACGGTTCAGACCTGGGTATAACTGTGGGAGAGCAACCTGTTAATGTAGTTTTGGTGAGGAAGTCTCATCAGGTGAAAGCCCAAACGCATAAACTGAATTTATGATAGAAAACATTATAGTGTGGAATGTGAGGGGGTTGGGAACCTAAAAAAGAAAGATTAGGAAATTGGTTCGGAAGTATGGTATTTTGGTTTTGGTGATTTCAGAACCTTTCCAGGATGTGTTGAAGTTGCAATGGTAGGCTTCTAGTTTGCAGTTTCCAAATTTTACGTCTAATGTGGAAGTGGGGGGAAAAGTATGGGTGTGTTGGAAAGAGGATGCTATCATGGATGTGGTTGGTATGACTAATCAATCATTGTCTGGGTTGTTTGAGATGAGTGGGGAAAGCTTGTTAGCAACATTTATCTTTGCTAAGTGTTCACAGCTGGAGCGCCAGGACCTGTGGACTCAGTTGAGTGGAATCTCATGTGTGGGAACTGCATGGGTGGTGTTGGGGGATTTTAATATTATAAGAAGGAATGAGGAAAGGATGGGTGGTAGGCCGAGGCCCGCTTCGGCTATGGATGAGTTTAATGATTGTATTAACAGGTGTGGGTTAATGGACTTACGGTTAGATGGTCGGCAGCTGGCATGGTGTAATGGGCAGCAAGGTATGGCGAGAAGCTGGGCAGAACTTGATAGAGTGTTGGTGAATAACGAGTTTAATGTTAGATTCGATGAAGCATCGGCAAGTTTGTTAAGTAGAAGAACATAGAATCATTCGCCTATTTTACTTCGATTGGAGGCGAGGATTGAGAGGTATGGCCCCTCCCTTTCAGGTTTCAGAACATGTGGATCGATCATGAGAATTTCTTGGAGACAGTTCGTATGTCGTGGGAGGAACCAGTTGTTTGTAACTCCGGTTTATTGAAATTAGCTGCTAAACTTAAACGTCTAAAATTCAAATTGCGTAGTTGGAATAAGGAGGCATTCGGCCATGTGGGTGCAGTTATAAAGCAGTTGGAAGAGCAACTTGAACAGCTTAATTCTGAGATGCAGGCGTCCTATTCTGAAGAGGTTCAGGTGGAGTTTCTAACCACTAAGGCTAAGTTGGAGATGTGGATTAAAAGGGAGGACACACGACTTGGTCAACAAGCTAAAAAAGCATGGTTGGTTGATGGTGACCAAAACTCTAAATTTTTTCATAATGTTATCAGGCAAAGGAGGAGGAATTCTAGTGTAAAATCTATGAGATTGCAAGATGGGACATTACTAGAGTCGATGGAGAGGGTGCATGAGGAAGCTATGAGAAATTTATCAGAGTTCCTTTCCTAGGAGGACTCGGTTGAAATGCCAGATTTGAGCGATTTAATTGACCCAGCTATCTCGGATTATGTTGTGGCCAGATTGCAAGACGTGCCAGCGGAGAAGGATGTGTATGAGGCTTTGGCTTCTATTGCGGCGGACAGCAGCCCAAGGCCGGATGGTTTTGGTTCCGCTTTTTTATTTGGCTTGCTGGGATTTTATTAAAATGGATGTGATGGAGGCTGTGGAGGAGTTTTATTCGGGTGGGGTACTCCCTAAATTCTATACCTCATCGTTCATTGTCCTTATTCCCAAGATTAAAATCCTCAAAGTTTTGACAAGTTTCAGCCGATTAGCCTTTGTAACGTCATCTATAAGGTGTTCTCCAAGATTCATTCTGGTTGCGAAGCTTTCAATGGTTCTTGGGGATGTTATCTCACAAGAACAAGGTTTGTCACTGAAGGGCCGAAGTCTTTTTGAGAATGTGACTCTTACGCAAGAAATGACAAAGCTATTACATCGAAAAGTGAGGGGCGGAAATGTTATGTTGAAGCTAGCATGAGTAAGGCGTATGACCGAGTTGATTGGCAGTTTTTGGAGCATGTCCTTTGTGCAATGGGTTTTCCAGAGTTTTTTTGCAGGTTGGTTTTATGTGTGTTTCAATGCCATAGTTTTCGATAATGATGAACGGTACGTATAAAGGTATTTTTAAATCCAAAATGGGTCTTCAGTAGGGGGATCCACTTTCGCCGTACTTATTAATTATTTTTGAAGAGGTTTTCTCCCGATTGCTTAAAAAGCGGATGTTTGAAAGAGGCATTTCTCATTTTTTCCATCCGGTTGGTGCTCCTAGAATTACCCATTTATTTTATGCCGACGATGTTGTGATTTTCACGAATGCTAGTAAGAGGTCTATTCGTTGTTTAATGTGTGTTTTGAATGATTATGAGAGGTGGTCAGGACAACGTGTGAGCCATGAAAAGTCAGCTATTTTTTTTCTCTAAGAAATTAAGTCTATGCAGGAAGAGAGAGATTTTGGCTGAGACTAGGTTTGTGGAAGGCCATTTTCCATTCACATATCTGGGTGTTCCAATTGTAGATGAGAAGCTTAAGGCTTCCCATTTGGGTCATCTTCTTGAAAAAATGGGAATGAAAGTGTCTGGTTGGAAATGTAGGCTTCTTTCGCAAGGGGGGTCGGTTAATTCTGTTACGGCATGTTCTCTCTAGTATGCCTATGCAATTGTTGTCGGCTCTTCATGTTCCTCAGCTTGTTTTTAAGAAGTTGCAAGGCTTATTTGCTAATTTTTTATTGGGTGAACAAGGTGGTAAAAGTAAGTGGAAGTGAAGGGCATGGCAGAAGCTTTGTGTGCTGGTGGAGGAGGGAGGTATTGGTGTGAGGGATCTAGATGAGGTTCAAAAATCTCTATTCCTTAAATTTGGGTGGAATTTGTTGACAAAAAACTCTCTTTGGGCAAAATTTTTTCGGGCAAAGTATGTTAAGCATGGTCATATTGTGCTTAGTGATGAGAGTAGCTTGGCCTCCCTGTTTTGGAAAAGGATAATGGAAGTGATGCCGTCTTTGTGGGAGAATACAAAATGGAGGGTGGGGGAAGGAAAAGTATCCTTGTGGTACGATAATTTCCTAAGCCATGGGTCGTTGTTCCGAGGTGTTAGAGAGCTAGTGGAACCTGACCTTTTGGTGCAAGACTTAGTTGTGGATACTTGCTAGGATGTGCAACGTCTTCAGGAGTTGCTAGGAAGCCAGAAGGTTGTAGAGTTTGTGGAGTGGCTGTTTCTCTACCAAGTCAGCGTGGCTGTTTGAATAGGAGCTAATTATTTTGATTCATTGAAAAATAAAAAAGATACTTTTCTATGGTTACATGAGAAGAGTGTCTGTTTCTCTACCAAGTCAATGTGGGAGCTAATTAGAATTAAGATGCCAAAGTTTGAATGTGCGAGATGGGTGTGGCATAATTTCTTACCGTAAAAGATATCTTTGTGCATGTGGAAGGTAGTTTTTGGCTGTCTAAGTGTGGATTCACAGGTCCGGCGCCTTGGGGTTGCTTTAGCTTCTGGTTGTAATTGTTGTTTGAGCAGGCAAGTAGAGACTTTGCAGCATGTCCTCGGCAAAGGGGATTTTGCCAGGGAGGTCTGGAAGTTGGCATCGGCTAAGTTGGGAATCCCATTTGTTCCTCAACAGTATTGGCAGGAAAGAGTCCGGGTATGGTTTAATCATGCAACACGACAGTCTCAACTAGGTATGTTACTGGGCTTACTTCCTAGCGTGGTAGTGTGGCGTCTGTGTAATAGAAGGTGTATGGCGAGAATGGAAGGGATGGCTGAGTCAGTACGGGAAGTGTGGTGCTCTATAAAATACTGGGCGCAGATCTTGGCTAGGGGTGTAAACTCAAACCAGAAAACCGGTCCGGACCGGACCGAACCGGTTTTTAAAATGTAAAAACCGGCTAGTTCCAGTTCCGGAATTTTTTGGATCGGACAGGACCGGTTGATTAAAAAAAATAAAAAATAACATTTTTATATATAAGTTTTACACAAAATATTTTTTATATATATTAAATATTAATATATATAAGTTTTATATATAATGTATAATTATAAATTTTTATGTGAAATTTTATATATAATATATACATATTCATATATGAAATAATTTCTTATTATAATTTATAAATTATTATATAAAATGTTAATACTAAATCACTAAAAGTTTATAACTAATACTAATATATAACTTATAACTATACCAATAGTCTAATATTAATACTATTATATAGTCTAATATATTAATAAAAGTATAAAATAGTTTTTTTTAAATCAAAAAAATTTTTTTTTATAAACAAATTTTTAATGACAAATTGTGAAACTTACATTTAAAAAAAACCGGAAAACCGGACCAGACCGAAAACCGATAAAACTGGAAGTACCGGTTTAGAAGGGTAACCGGTGCTTAATTGGTTTTAAAAAATACAAAACCGGTACATACTGGTTCGGTCCTAGATTTTATCCAAAACCGGACCGGACCGGACCGATTACACCCCTAATCTTGGCATCTCGGATAGTCAAAGTGCAGCACCTATTGATCATGGACGAACACATTCTGAGGAGATTAAATGTGCTAATAGTTGAGAAGTCTAAAGTGCAAGTGAAGGTGTTGCGATGGGTTAAACCGAGAATGGGACACTTGAAATTAAATCTTGATGGCAGCTGTTTTGGAATCTCGGTCCTGCAGGCGAGGGTGGGCTGCTTTGGGATTATGGAGGTAATTTGGTTTTTGGCTTTTCAAAATTCTTTGATTCTTGTTCTAATAATGAGGCGAAGCTTCAGGCTGTTATTGAGGGAATAAAAATTTGCCGTTAGAGGGGGTTAATGTGTATAGACATAGAGTGTGATTCTTTATTGGTGGTTTCGTGGATATGGTCTCGGATTTGTACAGTGTGGTATCTTTGGGATTATTGGGATAAGCTTTTGATGCTTTTGGCAGATTTTGATTTCTTTATTTCTCATGTATTTAGAGAAGGGAATCAAGTAGCAGATGCATTGGCGAAATGTGGCGGCACGTTGGGCGAGAATAACATATTTATTGATTGTTTACACCTTCCTCTGGTGATTAGAGGGTTGTATAGATTGGATAAAATGGGCACGGCGTATGTTAGATGTAGAGGATAAGTGCTTAGTTTTTATGTTTGGGGAAGGGTTTATTAGAGAATTAAAAAAAAAAAGTTGTCGATCCAATAGGCAAAAATGGATATGCTCTTTGATTCTCTTCCCCTCGTTTTGGTTTTCCGCTTATTTGTCTTGATTAGTCATTGGCATGATAGAATATTAAGAAAAAAGAGTTCTTGTGGCTCACCTTGATAGAGATGACATTCAATCTCCTATACTAATATTCCTTTTATGTATTGAGAATATTTAGCTAAAAAAAACTATCATTAAGTTTGTTTAAGAACAATCATCTATAATTGGTATTAATCACAAGAAGAAACTTTTGTCCAAAATCTCGTATTTAAATTTGTAGAAAGATTATGAATTTTAGGTGGACTGTACAATATTTAAATTGATTTTTTTAAATAAATACTCAATAAATACCGTATGACCTGTTTTATATGTTTATCTCTCTTTCACTCTAATTTTGAAAATTCACATTAAAATTAAAAGCTTTAAGGGATGCTAGTTATAAAAGAGCATCTGACTAGAAAAGCCAAACTAAAACGGCATAGGGAAGAGATAAACCATTCTAGGAACAAACAAAATTAATGATAATTGGCTAGTTTTAGATAGAACTGTAGTGCTGACTCATATTTGGCAACATCCACATGGGCATTGCCCTTGTCATCATGTTCACCAAAGTTATGGGATCCAACCAAAGAATTGATTGGTAAGCAATATGGATTTCAAAAAATTGCCAAAACTAAACCTTATCTTGTTAGGTTTGAAGAACTCAAAGGAATGAGACATTGTACCCAAGACAGTGGTCAGACATAATGGATAGAATAGGTACCACCTAAACTCACATTCATCTTTCTTAAAGACCTTTTATTTTTTTTAATTCTTCTTCCTTATATTTATTTATAGGCTTCATTGAATGGTGGACAATAGGTTTAATTCTTGACAACTCAATGGGAAGTTGCTAATATGTCTTGATAGACACTCCATCAATCTATAATATTTATTGTTGTATGTGTAAACATCTAATATCATGGTATAGATAGTTAAAGATATGGATAATCTCTTTGGGATCACATCCAACTCCAACTTTACACTAAATTTTACCTACTGCTGCATCTCAATTGGTATTAAAGATCTCATTTGGAGGAGTCTCCCAACTGCAGTTCTGATTTTATGAAATTATTGCATTACTAGCATTAACGAGATGCACTTTCTTGAAATCTAACGGAATTGTTTTGATTGCTGCTTAACAATATTTGGATGGATGAATTTTGCATTGAACACACAAATTCATTCCTTCTCTGCCCTAATCTTCTTGCAACTACTACAATCTCTTCCAATTGCTCATTCTGAAACAATTTATACATGGTTTCTAGAGTTCAAGAAACTTTCATTAGTTATTCTACTCTTTTGTATTTTCTTTGAACATTGACCCCAAACATCTTTTGGTACATCCCCACAACAAATGTGCAGCTGATTATTCCTCCTCTAAACAAATGGGACATTTTGGATTATCAACTACTTTCTTCTTAAACAGATTCAGATTGGTGGGAAGTGCTCCAAGACATGCTCTCCACAAGAAAAAATTTTCTGCATTTGGGGTTTTCAGTTTCCATATCTTGACCAAATCTTCTTGACTGCTACTACTAGAAGGTTGTCCGTTAGCTCGATATTGAATTTCTTTTTGCAGATGATAAGTACTCCTTATTGAGAATTGGCTATTTGTAGTGCGTCTCCAAATCAACTTATCAAGGCTGTTACATTGGCTAATAGGAATTTTCTTAATATATTAGCTTCAGTACTTAAGAAAATATCTTCTATCAGGGCTGGACAAAAGCTCTTCTATCAGTGCTAAGTTTCATTGTTTTGTTTCTAAGTCAATGAGAGCTTCAGCTTTTTCCTCTTCATCAAGGAACCTCACTGCACTTTGTTTTCGGAAAGTGTGGGATGGAAAATCCACTTATCTTTCCAAATCTTAACTTGTTCTCCACTTCCAATTCTCAAAATAGTGCTTTCTTCAGTTAAATGTCTTGCTTCAAGTATACTCCTCCAAATAAAAGATGGTCTCCTACCTAGTTTAGCATGACATAATGTAGCCTACGGTAAGTATTTCAGTTTGAGGACTTGTGTTGCTAAGGAATTAGGCCTCTGGATTAGTCTCCATCCTTGCTTTGCTAGCATTGTTAGACGGAAACTTTCCAAGTCTCTAAATCCTAGGCCTCCAATTGACTTAGTCTTCCTCATTTGATTCCATGTTACCTAATGAATCTTCGTCTCATTCTCCTACTGTCCTCACCAATAGTTTTGCATAACTTTGTTGATATTTTTTAGAAAAGAATTTGGAAGTTTAAAGACTCTTATAATGTAACTGGGCAGAGCTTGAACTACTGATTTGAGGAAAACTTCTTTCCCTGTCTGTGAAAGAAATTTTATTTTTCAGTTGTTGATTCTATTCTTCACTTTATCCAGTATGCTCTTAAGAGCCTTTGATCGAGGTCTTCCAACAATGGCTGGCAGACCAAGGTACTTTTCATAAGACAAAGTTGATTTGATTCATGCTATGCTCAATATGATATCTTTTGTTTCTTCCTAGTATTGTTGCTGAAATGAGTGGAGATTTTGTCTTTGTTTAGCCTTTGACTAGATGCCTTTTCATAAATTTCCAATATGCCAATCAGTCTGCTCCACTCTAATGAGTTTGCCTTGCAGAAAAGCAAACTATTATCTGCAAAAAATAGGTGGTTAATATAAATCTTGCATCGGGTCAATGGTACTCTTGTGATGGAACCTGTACTTTTTGCACTATTAAGGAGAGTACTCTAGGCTTTAGAACATAGTATGAAGATGTAGGGTGATAAAGGATTACCTTGTCTAATACCTCTTGTTGGTTTGAAGACACTTTGGGGAGAACCATTTATAAGAATAAAGTAAGAGATAGATTCAATTCATCTCATTACTAGATCAATCCACCTTCCATCAAAGCCAACCTTAACTATCACTGCTTTCAAGAATTCACATTCTATTATGTCATATGTCTTGCTCATATCGAGTTTCAAAGCCAAGAAACCTGATTTCCCTGACATTTTACTGTTCATGGTATACATGGATTCATAAGCCACAATAATATTATTTGAAATCAACCAACTAGGGATAAAATCACTTTGTGTAGGTGATACAACCTCAGGCAAAATGACTTTTAGTCTATTGGCCAGAACTTTAACAATAACTTTATAAAAGATTTTGCATAGACTGATGGGTTTGAATTCAGACACTTTTGTAGGAGTCTTTATGATGCAGGAGGATTCAAGTCAAATGATGCTGAATTAACGGATTGCACGTTGACTGCGCTGAAATATCTTGAGGTGGCATTTCAGCGCAAAGATGGCAGGAAATTGTGATCTTTCCTAGATTGGGGCAGTTTTGGGCACGATTCGATATTTGGCCATAACTTTATCTACGAGTATCAGAATTGCGCATATGACCCCAATTCAGAAAGCTCTTTTCTATACGCACGCCGTGGGTGTCATGCTATGCTCGGTGTGCATCATTTTAGAGGCCAAATTCCACTGTTTTCCACCTCCAAATTCCTAATTTTAGTTATTTTTTACCTTTTATAATAATATTTTATTTACTATTTAGGAAGTGATTCTGAACTCAATTTGGGTCAGAATTTTGACAGATTACTTCTTTTATTATTCATTTAGTTTTGACATAATTATTGAGATTTTTCTATTTTTGGTAAAATTTTGATACGGTCGATTTTCAACTATTACAACTCGGCTTGTGGGTTGAGGGAACCATTCTTGAATTTTGATAATTTTGAATTGAACATCAGAGATGTTTCTCTATGTTTCTTGGGCAATTCTCTTGTCTTCTTCCTGTAAATTATCTGTTAAAACTAGCCTGCAGAATAATCACTATTATGTTCGGCATCACTTTACTTAGGGATTAGAGCAATATAAGTCTCATTGATAGTATCATTCCAACCATCTGAATTAAGAAATTCAAGAATTGCCTTACAAACTTCATGTCCTATTGTACTCCAATTGTTGTGGTAAAAGGTTGCTAGAAAGCCATCTAAACGTAGGGAGCTTAATGGATTCATTTGGAAAATGGCTGCTTCCACTTCAAGAACTATGAATTCTTTAAGTAAAGTTGTGTTCATGTCCTTAGTCACTTTTGAAGTTATTGACATCAAGCACTCTTCAATACCTTTTTGCTGACAGGATGTAAAAAGATCCTAAAAATACTGGTGACGAATAGCACTTATCTCCTTGGGTAGAGTTGCAACATTTCCATCACCATATGTAATTCTGTGAATAGAATTTGTCTTTCTTCTTTGGTTTGCACCCATATGATAAAACTTTGTATTCCTGTCTTATTCTTTCAAACATTTATGTTTAGCTCTTTGTTTCTATTTGAGATTTTCTTCTTCAAGCATCATATCCACCTCCTTCTAAATTCTTTGATTCTCTTAGTATAGCCTCCATTGTTTACCCACATAGGCGGGGGCGGGGTTGACCCTTTCCTACACCCCACCCCTGCATGGGCAGGGGTGGGATTTTCACCCCCGCACCCTGCCGTGGGCTGGGCAGGGTAGTGGGGTGCGGGCCCCTGTTGCCCTCCCCTAGTGACAATCCTCTCTTTTTGCCCAACTTGCTTTATACTTGAGAATTCTTCTTCTATTCATTGCTCCATCCATTTTTTTTCCATAGTAATGAGCAAAGGATAATGATCTGAACATTGAGCTGCTAAACTTCTAACAAAATTGAGTTCATTTAGAATATGCCAAGTTGAATTCTTAAAAGCTCTATCTAATCTTTTTTTGGTAAAAGATCTACCTTCTCTATGGTTACCTCAGGTGTATTTGGCCCCGTGAAATCCCAAGTCACTCAACCCATAGTCTTCAATAGCATCTTGAAAACCTTTGAATTGACTATATGGCCTTACTACAGCTCCATATTTCTCATCATGTCGAAGAATTTCATTAAAGTCAACTACACATAACCATGCCACCTCAGCTTTTGGCCTCAATGCTCTAAGTAATCACCAACTGTCTTTCCTTTTTATGGTAAGAGAACTTCTATAAAAACCAGTTAAAAACCATTTTTCTTGTCTCTAAATGTGAAACTCTAAAAGAAATGTGACTGTGTAAGGAAATCTAAGCATACTGAAATCTGACTCTTCAGTCCTTCACTCATAGCCCTACCATCCACTACAAAACTATGCTCAAAACCTAGTTGATTCCTCACCTTCTCCACCTTAGATTTGTTGCATTTTGTTTCAATAAGAAAAACAAAATGTGGGCTCTTAGTTTTTATCAAATGGTGAAGTTCTCGAATTGTTCGAGGGTTCTCAAGACTCGACAGTTCCAACTAAGGAAATTCATGGCTTCTGGTGGGACTACATAACAGCCACCACTAATGCATCCTGGTTTAGGCTCCTTTCAAGTAAGAGAAAAGTTTTTGATTTTTTAGCAAGGCAATTTTTTGAACTTATCTTCTCATAATCAATTAACTCATTTTTCCTTGAGATATTATTAACAACCGATTGACAGTGCCTAGTAAATCAATTTATTTTTTAGAAGAGCTTTCTCTAGCTCTTCTTTTTCAACTAGCAGTCTTTCCAGTCTTAGTAGGAGCTTTGTTTTGGTTTAGAAAGAGTTGATCTGATGTACTTACAATGTTGTCAAGGATCATTTATGTCTTTTGAGCTAAATCAGATTCCAGATTTCATCTTTCCATCGACCTCCTTATCCTCCAAGAATCCTTCTTGCATTAAAGCATTAGCTGCTGGTTTGGTTTGACTTTCCTTATCAGTACCATTATCTTATTGAGAAATCACATCCTTGATTGATGTTTGTAATGTTATTCTTTCCCTACAGATCTATGATTTCATTGATTTGTATGCTCCCTTGGTATTTCAGGCTCTATTGAATGATCAATATTCTCCTACATTACTAGAATTTCGTCAAAGCAAGCCACTGATTGTTCCTGGGTTACAACATTGCTTTTTTCATTTTCGTTACAATCTACCTCATCGGAACTCCTATGTTGTCAATTAGATTGTTGATTTTGTATCGAGTCTCCACCATACTTGACTCGTTCCCATTGAAATTTACAGAATTTGCTCGTAACCATAGACCATACAAGGATTGCAACTCCTCTGTCATATGTGTACCTTGAATCAACTTTGAACAACTCTACTTCATGTGCTATATGACTCCACATTGAAAACAGAAATTAAGGTAGACGTTCATATTTGAAAGGAATCCACAGCTACTTATCACCAATCTTCAACAATCTGCCTCTAACTAACGGTTTAGTGATGTCAATTTCCACTCTTACTCGTAGGAATTTTCTTTGATCGCAGCCTTTTCCATCAACATCCACTTTTACTAACCTCTTTATTGCAAAGCCTAATTGTTCACCAAACTCCTTTGTCATACCTGCCAATGGCATGTTATGAAATTGGACTAAAAAAAATCTTTAATAAAAGTTATCCTTTGGAGGAGTACTACCTTCAAAATCTTAAAGGCAAACAACATATCTGTCAAAGACCATGATCTCCCCAATTTTACCTTTGCCTTGTCATTTTTCTTCTTAAATTCCAAAATAAATGGATTCTCTCCAACTTTTTTGAACTTTATCCATCATTCTGGGTTCCAAACCTTTGAATAGTTGTCCTAAAAGCTTATCCCTTTATTGCTTTGTCAGCAATAATCAAAACAATAAACAAAGCCGCCCATTTGTTTGTGAATAGCTTTTATTGGTAGAACAAGTTCCTCCAATCTCACCTCTTCAAACTAACGCCCAAGAGACTGAATTATAATATAGCAAAGAAAACTCACCTCACCCTTTTGGTCCAATATTTCTTTAAGAATTAATCACTGGACAATAAATTTTGGGAATTCTTCAAAATGTGGTTACCAAAAACTAACTCTTCAAACATGGCCTAAAGTTATCGATTTGGGATTCAGTTGTGGTACCCATACGACCCATTTTGTGACATCTCTAGTTTCTACAAAAATTGAAGTCATTTTTTTGGAAAAAGAAAAAAAAAAAAAAAGACAATTAAGCTTGATTAGCTCATGTCTGTCTCTGCCCTCTCAATTTTGCATTCAACGTGATTTTAAAGAAAATGACGTGGCAACCTGATTTTGGTCAAGGAAAGTTGCAAAGAGTAATTCTACTCTTAGGCCGGTTTAGTCTCCAACACCACACATTAGCTGAGTTGGTCTTTTTTTTTTTTTTTTAACAATTCGTTTTGAAGACTAGTCCCCATGTTTTCCACCTTCTCCCCCAAATCTTCTATTCAGATTTGCCCCTCCGTCGTTTCCTTACCAACCCCAATTGAACAATGCAGCAGAATCAATCATTTTTAATCCATTTCAGTTTGTTTGCCTAGATCGCATTAAATGTCACATAAATTTGGCCAATCCTCCTATTGGTTCACCCTAGCTTTTACATAATGAATCAAATCAGAATGAACAAACAGGAAAAAAATTGCTATATTCAAAAGCAAGATCAAAAGAGAAATGCATAATCTTTTAGGCAACTTATTATGATCCTCAGATTTGTTAGGCCTTTTCTTGAAGGGAGAAGGGGATTTGGCTGGGTTAGGGAGGGAGTGTTTCTCAGATTACTTGGTGTATGCCTTGAGGGGTGTTGACAGGTTTGTCATAGTCGGCAAAGGTATGGAGAGAGGAATTTTGTGGGAGATGTTTTAGTCCCCTGTCTGGTTTCTCAAGGGGTGTCAACGTGGAAAAAGATTCGGTTTTGAAAGGGGGAGAGAGATTCGGCAGACGGAGTGGGAGAGCAGAGTCGACGAGAGAGTGGTTTTGGAAAGGGGAGACGAAGGATTTGATAAGGAGGGATGAGAGTAAAGAGGGATTAAATCATTTTTAAGAAATTAGGTTTGCCAGCTCAGCTGGTGTATGGTGTTGAAAGCGAAGATGAGAGAGCGAGAGAGAGGAGCCGAGATGAGGGATGAGGGATGAGGGAGATCTAATGAGAGAAAGAGTCGAGGAGAGAGAGATGATGAGAGAGAGTCAAGATGAGAGAGAGAAAGCCGATGAGAGAGAGAGAGTCGAAGAGAGAGATGCTGGAGAGAGAGATGATGAGAGAGAAAAAGAGAGGGATCGATGAATTTTGCACCAAAAAAATAAACAAAAGAATAAAAGGATAAGAGCATTGGCAATGGCTAGGCCATTGCCAAGTCTAAATTTTAGCTAAAAGTACAAGTTTTGACTATAACTTTAACTTTTGGTTAGGTGAATTCACATTGGACTAGCCATCTTAAAGTCAAATTAATAATATTATATTATATATTTTAATAATATTTTACATTTTTTTTTATATTTTACAAATACACTTCATATATTAATTAATAATTTACATTTTACATAAAATTATTGTTTCCCAACTATTTGTTTCCTCAACCTAATATTAACATTTCATACTAATATTAACCGAATTATTTTAACCACATCCATTATAATATCACTTCCAATAAAATTGCAAGTGTAATCAAATCTCACAATGAATCATGCGGACATCAAAATTGTGTGAGAGAGAGATAGAGACCTGATGAACAAAAGCATTCAAAATTTAGCAACACAGTCCCATAAATAGTCCACCAACACAGTCTCATATCCATATCCATAATATCAGACATCGAATTTGCCGCAAGGTCAACAACTCAATTAGCATGAACATGTACTCTTGATGACTCGATCAAACAAAAAACAAGCAAGAACAATTGCTATCAATATACAATAATTTCAATACTAACTAACCTATATACGTCAAATAAGTCTAGTTCAACTAATCAATCTATTGGAAGAAAAACATCTTGACATGGAATTGGCTTACATTCACAAGATTGAAGAGAGACTAAAACTAAACCTTAATTCCTGGAAAGCTCAACAACTAATGTCAATATGTAGAGATATTTATTTGCTCCCTTCTAACAACCTTGTAGCCTTTTCAAAGGGTTGGCCACACTGTAACCAGCATCATCATGTCCAACTGTCCCAACAATCTTATCTCATTATAGGGAAAATTCATTCATATCTGGTGTATATCACAATTCTCTTGTTCAATTATGAAAAATCTAATATGAGATCCTAAACAACATGAAAAGTGTATATGATATATTAAATCTAATCCAGACTTAATTACTTGCAAGCACTTTATCCACAAGTAAACCACATATCAACTTCCCTTCTTATTTTCTAATTCAAGTCCACATTGCTGGCACAAGTCAAAAGAAGCTACAAACAACCTGACAACTTGATTCCAGCCACATAAAAGTTACCAAAACAGTCCACAAATTACCAACAAAGATAATATCCACAGTCCACGAATTTAGTTGCTACCCAGCCACATATATATCCAGCCCACATGTGGCTGGGCAGCCACTAATTCTCAAAAAAATTAGTTCTATAAATATTACAAGTTAGATATCTACATAGTAAGGTGTCGAAGGAGAGTTAGATCTACCTCCGGAATGGGACTTCGAATCCTAAAAAATTGCTAGTTGAATATTACGAAAATATTTTTGTTGCATGGCATTCATGCCACGTAGATCTAGCATCATCATCTTGCCTTCAAATTTCTTCTTCTCTAGTTCAAACTTCTTTTTCTTTAGTTCAAATATTTTCTCACTTTTTTGGTCTACCTTGAGTTGAGCATTTCTCCGCTCTTCCATGGTCGTGGCTCTATCCTCGGTCATTTTAGCCAAGGAAATGCTGATCTCAGACTCTTTGCCTTCTATCGACTTCTGCTTCCTCTTTCTTTCTCAATTTTTTTGCCTAGAGGTCTCTCAGCAAAAACTTCTATGTTCTCCTCCACCGTGTCAAGAGCAGCTTCACCTTGTGGCCTTATCCTCGTCCCAAGGGTGGAGATGTGTTGTTGCCATTTTGGTTGGTGTCTCAGAAGACACCAACAGTGCTCCATTGTGAAGCTACTCTTCTCTATCTCTTTATACATAATTTTTGCCTTCTCAATCTACAAATACATAGGAATATTGTTAGTTCATAAATCAGTCCTACATGTTTGTGAAAATTAAAGGAAAATGTTACATACATTATCTTGCTCCGTTGCACCACTCGGATGCAATGACTCTACTTGTGCTAAAAATGCACAAAACTTATTTGTGCATTTCTGAATCGAGGACCATCGATTCATCAAAGAAACTACAGAACGGTTCACATTGTTCTGTTTTTTATATTCATGATAAAATTCTGAAATTCTTTCCTACATTTGAGTGGACTTTTGATCAGTATCCTTTATTGCATCGATACTAATGTTGAGCCAAGCTGAGACGAGGAGGTTATCCTCCTCTGCAGTGAAAGATGCACCCCTTTGAACTTTTTTTGGAGGTTGCCTCTTTTCACCGTCATTGAATGTTACTTGGAGCACAACATTAGAATGTTGCGTTGGGGTGCTATTATAAGCCTCTCCTCCACTTTGTAATAGAGTGGTGAAAAAGGGATCATCATCAATTTGTGTGCCCATCCTTAAAAAATATTACATTTTCAAGGAGTTAGAAAAGTTTAGAAATTTTCAAGTCCCACAAAACAACAAATATTATATCATCAATTTGTTTGGATAAGCTGGTTTGCAAAGAAATATGTAGAAAAATATGCAGAAAAACAGAAACACAAATCAACTTCTTGTTCTGTTTTGTAATGCAAAACAGCAACTTTGCAAAACAGAACAATGCAAAACAGCAACAAAAATAAGTCTCTTGTTCTGTTTTGCAAAGAAGAACAGTAAACACATTTTATTCCTCATCTATTTTGCAAAGAACAGCAAAGAAAACTTTGTTTTTGGTTGTGGAGTCAGAAAAATGTCTTAACGATGATAATCAATAATATATGTGGTGTTTTCCGGGATCAAATGGCATTGAAAGAAACCATCAATCGGGATAGCCACAAACGTTATATGTAGCGTCCAAGCCATTACCCACAAACATATACTACTACATAGACACATAAATACACCCTAAAGCATGACCCAAGTTCTCAAAAAGATATACTCGAATTGGCCTTTCAGACACAGAATGATCCAAGTTCTCAAAAACCATTATCGGTTTCATATGAAGTTCCAAGAAAGTTCTAACCCTCAATCAGGATTAATAATATGAGAGCACCCAAGTAACTTGAATTGGACATTAGCCTTTTGTTAAGAGAAGATGACTACATTTAGTCTAATAATATGACCCAAGTTCTCAAAAACCATTATATGACCCAAGATGACTACACCCAAGTAATAACATGACCCAAGTTCTCAAAAACCATTATCTATTTTAATTTCACTTAAAAATAGATGATTGCATTTAGTCTAAGACATGGAGTGTTTTGACGTCATAATATTTCTAAGAAGGATTAGACTGGCAAGAATAAATCTCAAGTTAAATATAGAGATCCAATTTCCATGAATGTCTGGATAAAACCAAAGGTGTAGTAAATGTAGTAAAATCTCACTTCATGTGTCTTATCTTTTTCACTCTCGGGTAAGTTGTGTTTCATATATTAACACCGAAAGTCCGACAGTCAATCTCTATCCTGATAAGGCAATCTCTCACTTCATGTGACTTCCTAATTGCTAATTAAACTTGAGCCAATAGATCCAAATCAAAACCCTTAATTAATACAAAAACAATAACAACAAACAATACAAAACCAAGTATTGTATAGCAAACAGAAAAAAAAAAAGAACCGAAAAAAACAATACAAGCTCATGGGGTGTTGGTTGGCTGGACGCGATAATAAACAACCTCAGAAAAATCAGCAACACAAACTTCAGAAAAATCAACAACACTAATTGCACAAATTTCAGAAAAATCAGCAACTGTGTATAACCAGCTTACCCAAACAAATTCATACCCATTTCAGAAATTCACAAATTCATACTCAAATTAATCAATACAAAGCTTACCCAAATAAAATTTCAGTAGTTTTACCAACCCAAATCGAGAGAGAGTGCTGCTGTGTTGTTGAGCCAAGCCGATAGAGAGAGACGAAATTGCACAACCGTGAAGATCGACCTAGGAACGAAGATAAAATCGATTGAGAAAGAGAGAAGAGGGACAGAGCGAGGGAGAGAAGAGGGAGAAGGGTTTCAGAAAAGAAAAATGGTGGACGGAGAGAAAAGGGAGAGACGAGCAACGGAGCGAGGGAGAGAAGAGGAAGAAGGGTTTCAGAAAAAAAAATCGTGGACTGAGAGAAGAGGGAGAGATGAGCGACGGAGTGAGGAAGAGACGAGGAAGAAAGGTTTCAGAAAAAAAAATGGTGGACTGAGAGAAGAGGGAGAGACGAGCTACGGAGCGAGGGAGAGAAGAGGGGCGAGGCAGAAAAAAAAATGGCGAGAGAAAGAGGGAAAGACGAGAGATTAGAGACGAGAGAAAAAGAGAGGGGCAGTTGGGCGAATAGTGATAAAATATTCATTTGATCTTACTACAGGAGCTCGCCAACAATGACGAGAGACTTAAAAAATTACTGTAGCATAAATTAGAAAATTATGGCTTTGTCGAGTCCAATGCCAGAGATTTTATTCCAAAATCTGATGCAAATTAGAGTTGGATTTGGCTAGCCATTGCCAGTGCTCTAAGAGACGTGTATAGATTTTGTACCGCCACAGTACATGCTATATAGAAGGAATCGTAAAATGATTGTAGGAAATATTTGTAGAAGACCTGACGAGCTCCTTTCTGAAGGAAGCGCGTTGTCGTGGCGGCCGTTGACTCCCTCTCGAACTCGAACATGGCAAAGAAACTCGTCAAATACTCCGTGGTATACTCTTATCTCCTTTTTTCTATCTCTTGTTGCCCATTAATTGTAGTTTTAGGAGTGAGATTGATTCTGAGTTGGGTGGTGGCCAGATTGATGCTTTCACTGACTCAGCGTTCAAGGGGAACCCGGCGGCGGTGTGTTTGCTGGAGGAAGAGAGAGACGAGGATTGGCTGCAAGCGGTGGCCGCCGAGTTCAACATCTCTGAGACCTGTTACTTGACTAGGCTCACTGGGTCTGAGCCTCTTGACTCCCCCGTCCCTAGGTTCCGTCTTAGATGGTTCACTCCGGTTTCTGAGGTCAGTTATTTTACTTCCACTTCAATACCAAAAAGGGAAAATTCAAAAACATTGAGTTTGTTTCAACTTTCAAAGTGTTTCCTTTCCTTTCCTTTCCTTTGTTAGAAAAA
Organism: Juglans regia; assembly: GCF_001411555.2. Classification (NCBI taxonomy): domain Eukaryota; kingdom Viridiplantae; phylum Streptophyta; class Magnoliopsida; order Fagales; family Juglandaceae; genus Juglans; species Juglans regia. The sequence continues at coordinate 13,233,347 of NC_049908.1, forward strand.
AAAAAAAAAAAAGTAAAAGGAAAGATAAGAGACATCAATTTTCCAAGGACCGAAATGCATGTTAGTATTTTCCTTGTGGGTATTCTTGTTTATCATATCTTATTTTGATTTTAGTCATGTTTAAATTTGTGATATAAGTATGATTTTAGTTTTATGTGATTCATGTTCATTGTGATAGTTAGATTTAGTTATGGGTTTGAGTCATAGGCTCGAATTGGTATGTGAGTCTTTAACCTTTAGTTAATTAAGGTGTTGTGTAATAGTTTTTTTAATAAATAAAATGAAACTTTATTAAAGCAAGTAATAGTGTAAAGTTGGCATGTTCTTGTTCTGAAACAATAATACTACATATATATGATACTCTTATGCAGGTTGAGCTTTGTGGTCACGCTACACTGGCAGCCTCACATGCATTGTTTACATCTGGTCTGGTGAATTCAAATAGTATTGAGTTTGTTACACTATCTGGAATTCTATCTGCTAGAAAGGTTCTGGAAATCAAATCAGATGGCTCGGATATTCAGAATGGCGAAGCACAAGAGTGTTTTTTCATCGAATTGGATTTCCCAATGGTCCCATTAATAGATTTTAATTCTGCTGAAGCTTCAGCAATTTCCAATTCCTTGAACGGTGCTTCTTTCATCGATATCAAGAGAACTACTGCGGATGATCTCTTTGTAAGGCCTGCTATCCAATTTCCAGTTTATTTGCTCACTTTTATACATTAGTTAGTATGCTTATTATTATTAATGACATATGCATCCAAATTCTTTCAAAAGTTAATGATTTCTCACAATAAATGACATGAAATATTTGTGTCTAACTGGTTGACCAAAGTGAGTATAATGACTTGCTTTAGTATAATTTGGATGTGTGATTGGTTGGAATATGCTGACAACCCTTGTGTTTCCAAGGGATTCTTGATGAAAAAATGTTCTTTTTTTTTTTACATATTTATTAAAAGATTGTGATGCTTATCAATTTTTCAGGTTGTACTCCCATCAGGAGAAAGTGTTGTTGAAATAAAGCCAGAGTTTGATGCTATACGTAAATGTCCGGGAAGGGGGATGATTGTTTCAGGTGCTGCTCCCCCGGGCTCTGGTTTTGATTTTTACAGTCGAGTCTTTATCCCCAAACTCGGGATCAATGAGGTAAAATATGTCAGCCTTTAGGATTAACCAATTGTAGTGGTTTTGAAGTGCTCGAGGTTATAAATAGATCTCTATTGTATGTCTTTCTTGCATTTACACGTTTTCTATATATGATTTCTACTTATCATGGCCTGCAGAATCGAATTATGATGCTATTGCCAAAGCAAACAAGAGACATGTTATTTCAGAACATCTGCATGCAGCTTGTTCCACTCTCTAACATCACCTTGCTGACATCTGCATTTGTTTGATAATTCAATAAGAAATTTGTTATTCATAAACAATACTTCTGCTTAACATTCCTCCTACCAATTTCTTCGAGGTCCTAAGTTCTTGGACGGTAGTGCTAGATTTGCCTTACCAAAAGTGGGAAGTGAAAATCCATTTCCAGTAACTGTCTAGAATTTTCTATAAAATGTCATCTCACTCATCTTTCAGGATCCTGTTTGTGGGAGTGCACATTGTGCCTTGGCACCTTACTGGAGCAAGAAATTGGGGAAGTGTGATTTTGTCGCATACGCGGTATTCTCGATTCCCCTAATGCATGCAAACTTATCATTTTAATCTTTGCCTTCATCATGTTAATTACATTTTCTAACTTGTTCAGGCGTCACCTAGAAGTGGAGTAGTGAACATTCATCTAGACGAACAAAACAAGAGAGTGCTGCTGCGAGGAAAAGCTGTCACTGTCATGGAAGGGTCTCTTCTAGTTTAGAGAGATGGATTTACAATCCATTGGCATGTATCATATAATTGAAATAAATAAGTTTTTCTGGGTGAAAGAATCCCCAGGAATTGGAAATGAACTCTCCTCCCCTTCTCAACCTTGATATATTAAGGACCCGTTTGGATAGTGAGATGAGATGAGATAAAGTCTGTATCCAAACGGGCTCTAAAGATCATTGTTACACTGTCTTCTTTGATTGGGACATTGACTGTATGATGTTTTGGTCCTTTGCTACACCGCAAACTAAAGCAAGGTTGATTTTTTTTTTTGGGTGAGATCTAATCCTCCAATGTCCAATCCAAAATACAGTGTCAATGATAAAGGCAAGGAAAACTACAGTGTATTTAAGATAAAGGTTAGGAAAAATTACGTTTGGTATTTTGGATTTTGTCATTTTTAGTTATAACAGTCAATGCGTCATATTTTAAGTAAGTTTTTATATAAGAAATTGATCTATGAATTCATTTAAAATATGATACATCAAGCAAAATATGATTAAGAATGACAAAATAAATGATAGAGACGAGCATTACTCTGATGGGACAATTGGATGGAGATAATTTTTTAAGATTCTTGGAGGCATTTAAGTGAAAGGAATACAAGTCCATACTTGCTGTTGAGTATTAAGAATATTTTATAATATATGTGAATAATAGTGAAATGGTTTGTGAATAGTAATAAAATAGTTTAAATTAAAATATTTTATAAAATTTTGAAAAATGAGAGAAAAAGTTGAATAACAATATTATAAAGTTAAAAAATTATGACTATAATTTTTTAAGATTATTTTTGTTTAAAAGTTTGGGAAGTTGTATAGGGTTTTGTGTTTTGTTTGAGCACTTGGAAAAGTTATAATGATTAGATAATGATTAGATGGAAATGTTAAAAATTTAAAATTGAAAAGTGTTTTGTGTTTGAGTAGTGAAATGAAATATATGAGAATATTCGAGAATATTTGAGAACAATTATGTTCCCAAACGAACTCTTACGTTGCGCTTGGGTAGTGAGGTATTCTCAAGTATCTGTGAATATTAATAAAAAAGTAATAATAAAATATTAAATAATAGTAAAAAGCAAATGAAACGTAATAATAAAATAATAAATAGTAGTGAGATTTTAGAAAATGAGAGAGAATTGTATATGATTTTGTGTTTTGTTTGGGAGATTGGAAAAATCTTAATGATTACAAAATGATTAGATGAGAAAGTAGAAAATTTAAAATTAAAATGTATTTTGTATTTTAATGATGCTTGAAAAAAGAGAAATAATATTTGTATTCATTGAGTGCGTAAATGTCTTTTAAAAAAAATGAATAAATATGAGATCTATATAAATAATTAATTTTTTAATAATAGATCTTATTTTTTTTCAAAAGAAATGTATAATACTTATAAAATTCATAATTATATCTAATGTTACTCTTGAAAAAAATATATGAAAATATCTTAGAAGTGTTCCCAAACGAGCTTAACAAAGTAAATTTTGAGCTACGTCGTCGTTTCAACAAGCAAAGAAAAAGGCCTTTAGTTCAGCGACAGCCCGAGCCCTAAATTAAAAATCTCTCACTCTGTGAACTGCGGTGCAGTGCTGCTTTGCCTTTGTCTTTAATCCCCCATCGAGCCTTCGTCTTCCTTCCCCCACAATGAAGCTCGTCAGGTTATCGCACTTTCTGTTTCTGTTCCTCTTCATTTGTCTTTCCTCTCAATGCTAATAGAGTTATGTTTTTTTTTTCCTTCTTAACGACTTCTTTATGACGGAAATTTAATTTGAGAGAATGAACAGGTTTTTAATGAAGTTGAACAACGAGACCGTGTCGATCGAGCTCAAAAATGGAACCGTCGTTAACGGCACGATAACAGGTCTCCCGCTCTCTAACCCGTTTCTTATATTAGTACAAGTTCCTACATGTTTAAGGTTTATGTTAAACCCTAGGTCTTTTTAGCCGCTTGTATTCTTCGATAACTTTTAATGGAAAAAGTGTTTGCTCGCTTCTGTCAATCTTGGACCGTCACTATTGGGCATTTTAACTTAACATTTTGGTATTTTCTTGGGCTTACAGTGATCTCTGATCAAAGCTAATTTATAGAACTAGGCGTATTAATAGATGGTTTGATTGCACTTCGTTGTTAGTTATATCATTTAAGCTCTGAGGTTTCTGGAAATTTGATGGAAATGACGCATTGAGACAAATAGATTGCAAATATGTTCTTCTAGCTGGTTTAAGTTAAAGTCCACTTGTGCTCATTTTTCATTTTTCTGTTTCTAAGACAAATGCTGATCTTAACTTTACAATTTGGGGAGGATTGACTGTAAATGTTTAGTTGATATTATTGTGAAATATCACTCGACATTGTTGGGTTGAACTTATGACATGGGAAGCAAATGGAAGTACGAATTCTAATTTTGATAGTTTCTCCTTTTCTTCTTTTATGTTATAACAGTTGCTTCACTAGGAGAACCACGGGGGACATAAATGACTTTAATGTTGGAACGTTTGTCTGTCTTATTGTTTTTTAAAGGATGTGTATGGGCTTTCATTCTTGCTTAATCCAGGTAGCATACCATCGATAGGCATCAAATATATTATGAACCGGCATAGCATTACATAAGACACAATTGACTTCAAAATGGTTGGGAATTTCAGTTTCCAACATTATGCTCATTGAAGAACTTTTTTTCCGGATTGGACACATATTTTTCCCTTTTTGTTATTATTTATGTGCCAATAGCACTATTATTTGGACTTTGATAAGTGGAATTTGTTTCAAAATTTCTCCTACTGACTTATCACATCTTTAATGACAATTTTTCGAGGGGTTGGTGGGATAATATAGGGGTGGACAAAAAAGTAGGGTATGCTTTGTTTAAGAGATTTTGCAAACACGTTTTAAAATATTTTCTTCTTTTAATCCAAACTTCTTTTAAACCCCCTAAAAAAAAAATCATCCCTCAAAAAATGTTTTCATCTAATATTTGCCTCAGTTTTTGTGAGGAAAAAAATAAAAAAAACCAAAGAAAATTATCATTCTGTCTACCCCACCTTCACAAAACCCAAACCAAACACATCTAATTTTTTTTTTCAAACAAAATTTTCATTCTTCCTAACCACTTTCACAAAACCAAATAAAAAACGTATCTCAAAACTGTTTTGAGAATCTCAAAAAATTTCACTTGCCAAACAAGCCCTTAGGTTTTCATTTTCTTGTACTATGTTTGTATATGAAATGCACGTGGTGTCTTGGATTTTGGGTGACCTTGACATGTGCAAGGCAAAGTTGTTGAGGGGAGAGTCGTTCTCAGATAGTAAAAAAACCTGATCTTTAAGGCTGTTATATTCTATAGTTGTGCCATCAAGCTTTCCTAATAACAGTTGTGGACTCAACTGCAGGATTTGTTATAACTTCGCTTGGATCTCCAAGTCCTTTCCATAATATAGTATTGTTTCATTCTTTGAAGTGTTTGGTTCAGTTTTGTCAAAAGAGCGCTTAAGCGCAAAGCGCCAAGGGTTAAGTGCTTCACTTATTAAAAGTAAAGTGCATTTTGAAAAGCGCGTGTAAGCATGCTTTTTTGCTCTTAAAGCTCTCTTTTTTCTTTTAGTGAGAGCTTTAAGAGCAAAAGGTGTGCTTTGTTACATTTTAACAAAAAAAAGTTTGTTTCAGTATTTAAGCATGTGAATCAATAGCTAGGCACTGAAAGTAATAAATATATAACACATGGCTAATAAAATAAATTGGAAGACAAAACAAGAATTCAGTGGAATGACTAGAAGAGAAGAAGACACTTTTTCTTGGACCCCATCCGCACATGATCTCTCAAAAGAAATATCGTGATCTCTCAAGAGAAGTGTCTAAGTTTTTATGTTCAAATTCTTATATAATTTGTTGATCACCTAGTTTTCATTTGTGTAATACTCTAATAAAAGAGTTTTATTAAAAGAGTTTTGGGCGGAAAGGAATGAGTGGTGTTTTGAAGATAGGGAGCGCACAATGACGGAGCTTTAGAATTTTTTTGTACACACTATTGCTTTGGTTTTCTGCTATTGTACTTAATGGGAACAGTGCTCATGACTTCTTGTCCTTAATCTATTGTTCCTAGAATGTATTTAGGTGTTCTTTTGTATACTCCCTGTGTACACGGGCTATGCCTATTTCATTCATATCAATGAAATTTACCTTTTACTAATAAAAAGAAATAAAAGAGTTAATATGCAAAAAATATTTTCTTCTCAGTAAATAACGATTTTATTGATGAGGAATAGGCATAGCAATAATATTATTGCTAAATATATTATTATATTTAGTGAAGAAAAATATATAAATTATTAGATTGCCTTTTACTTATAAAAAATTATTATATTGCCTTTTTAAAGCCTTTTTTATTCTATTATATCATTTTTTTTAAATGTGCGCTTTACTTCGCTCAAGCGCATGCCTGCGCTTTGCGCCTTGGCTCTAGGTGGCTTAGCCTAGCGCTTTTGACAACACTGGTTTGGCTGTAATACCCCTGAATGAGTATAAGAGGGAAAGAGTGGTGAGGGCATCCTCACCACCTCCACAGACAAGGCCGACGAGCCCCAGCGACCTTGCTGAGGGCCATCCGGCGACAGTCATCCCGCCGGTGACCTTATGTTTCCCTAGGTCTTTTTCTGCCGCCTTCCAAAGTGCTTTGGTGGCCGTGCTGTTGCCTCAAAGGGCTACAATGAGTTGGCGACCAACAACCACATCTTTCCATGGTTTCTGAAAGATGACGTTTGGTTGCTAACCAAGTTTCTTTCTTGGTGTTGGGGCTGTTTGGGCTCAGAATGGTTTCTTCTATAAGGTTGATCATAGAATCTAAATCTTTTACACTCGTGAAGGAGGGGAGCATGTTGGGTATTACTGAAAGGAGTCGAAGAGTGATTTCGAAATTGGTTATGGGTTCAACAATAGTACAATGGCTGGCTAAGGCCATTACTGTGTGTACAAATGAGAAACAAGATTTTTACTCCACTGTCCTGGAAGGCAGACGTACTTTCACAGTGCATCGTTGCTCAAATTCTCGAGGACGTTATATGGCAGTAGAGGAGTATGGTGGTGGTGGGAGGAGGAATTTTATATTCATCCCCAAGGAAGAGGGCAGTGGCTGGAGAAGGATGGGGGAGGTACTGCATGATTTTTCCCACGGCAAGACCAATCCTGTGGAAGGACAAAGAGGTGCTGGAGGGGGCCCAATCCCTCCAACTCAAATGCAGGGGAGCTATAGAAAACATGTAGGTGGCGCGGAAGAGAGCTTGGAAGGGAAAGACCCAAGTACATTCTCGGTGTCGAGGCGATCCTATGCGACCGCTTTAAAGATGAGTCATGCCTCGGGGTTTCAGAATTAGGGGGGTTTGCAAATCACCACTTAGGACCTGCTTGTAGAGATGCACAATTATTTAAAAGAGATGGAAACCCAATTGGTCGAGTTGAAGGCAGCAATAACTTGCTTGTCTACGAAAATAGACTTAGTTTCAGTTGGAGACAACAGAGTTGTAAGAAACAAGACGGGCCCGAACCCTTTAAACTCTAAAGGAAAACGGAAAATTGGATTCGGCCCTATCCCCATAACCAGATCGAGGAGAGTATGGTGGGTCAAAAGGAAATCTGGAATATTTGAAGCGGGGTCTACATCCAGTATCGGCGTTGAGACATCAATAATGGAATGTCATTCGCCTCTTGTTACACCCTTGGTCCCTGAAAAAACTATGACTCCCTTGTAGGAGTTGAACGAAAATGGTGTACTGCCGAGGTCTGAAAGAGATGTAGAATCCGATACCACCCTAGAGATGAAAGAACTTGCTGTCACCTCAGAATCTCCAATGGGCCTGAAACCATTGGAGAGAACCGATGGAGTTGTTGGAGAACCAATGAGCTTGGCGTTGGTGCCTTGTATAGAGGAATGTCCAGAGGTGGGAGTGCAGTTGGATGCTGTGTCTGGAGATAATGTTGCTCCCTTGGTTTCTCTTCCTCCAATAGCAGATTGGATTCTGCCTAAAGTTAATTAGATTCAGCAGTTTGTGGGAATTGAGGCAAGCCACGCGCTTGAAACCAATTTAAAGAACTAATCACTGCGATTGAGGCAAGCCACACGCTTGAAACCAAATCAAGTTTCAAGAAAAGTAGGGAGTTACAACGTCTTCATTGAGCAATCAACTACGACACTAAGAGTGGTAGCTCAACTAGAGGGAAGTCCAAAGGGAGGGCATTATTGTGAAGTTTTAGTTCTAAAGGAGGAAATAAGAGGTTGGGGTTGGTTTTTTGGGTAGCGTTTTAGTTCTACGGGAAACAAGGGGTTGGGGTCGGGCTTAGTGTATTTTGGGTTTTTTTCACGGGTTTTTTGGGTCATTGGGGTCAATGGGCAAGGTGTTTTCTTGTATACATTAGTATACTTGGTTATTCCTTTTTGATATATATATAATATTTTTACTTATCAAAAAAAAAAATAAGGCTCTATTAGGAAAATGGCTGTGGCAATATAATCACGAGAGGGAAGCCTTATGGAAATGGGTGATTGATGTGAAGTATGGGAGTGCAAGGGGCCTGGTGTTCTAATGAGGGGAGGGGGGCTTATGGTGTTGGGTTGTGGAAGTACATAAGGCAAGGGTGGGGGGCTTTCTCGAGTAATACTAGGCTGTTTGGGGGAGGGCAGCAGAATCAGCTTTTGGAATGATGTGTGCGTGGGAGATACGGCTCTTAAGGATGCTTATGCTAATATTTTCAGAATTGCAAGAGAAAATGAAGTTATGGTGGCTGATGTGAGGGCAGTTAGACATGGTTCATAGGAGTGGAACATCAACCTCACTAGGGAGGCACAAGATTGGGAAGTGATTGCTCTGGTGGATTTTTTCAGCTTGCTATATAACATCAATGTTGCGGTTCCCGCTGAAGACACGATGGAATGGAGGCTTTCTAAGAAAAGGAAATTCTCGGTACGCACTTTCTATGACGTCCTTACAGCTCAAGATAAGGCCCAATTTTCCTTGGAATAACATATGGAGGAGTAAAGCACCTCCCAAGACTGCGTTCTTTGTTTGGACAGCAGCTTTAGGAAAGATACTAACCATGGATAACCTAAGAAGGCGTGGACTTATTATTACGGACTAGTGCTGTATGTGCAGAAACAGTGGGGAAACGGTAGATCATTTACTCTTACATTGTGATTTTGCAAAGGACATGGAATTATTTCTTCAGTAGATTGGGATTAGCATTGGTAATGTTGGGAAGGGTGGTGGAACTACTAGCTAGCTGGAGAGGGATTACGGGACACCACAGATTGCAGCTGTGTGGAAGATGACTCCTATTGGTATTTTCTAGTGTATTTGGAGTGAAAGAAATGATAGACTTTTTGAAGATCATGAACGCTTATAGGAGTTTAGGAGGTTTTTTTGGAAGACTTTATTTATGTGGGCCATTGCTTTAGAGTTAAATGGTCTCAGCTTCCATGATTTTTTTGTAACAGTTTCTAATTCTTAATTTGGTGTACTCATATGTATACCTCCGATGTACTTGGGCTATGCTATCTTTATCAATACAATTACTTCTTACTTATAAAAAAAAAACATATCCTAAGTCTAGATGTGGCTTGGTCTTTTCTTAAGTCACAAATGGTATTGAAGCCAATTTACTGCCAGAAATGTGGGACTTTAGCTGTACAACCTACAAGGAAATGGCCCGACAGGGGTATTAGGGATGTAAGGGGGTTATGTAATACCCCCGGTTGAGTATAGGAGGGACATGGTGGTGAATGGGATTTATCATTATCTTAAAGGAAGAAGTTTTTGCACGTTGTAATTATCTCAATGTGCTCAACTTGAATCTTGAGGAGTCCTTTTAGAGGATAAACCTAGATGTAGTTTGGCCATTCCTTGAATTTTAATATCAGCTTTTACCTATAAAAAAAATATATTGTTACATCAGTTCGTTAGTTGATGTTTCAAATTTCACCTAAGGTATAGTGTATGCTTAACTCTGGGATCGTCTCAAGTTGGAATGACGGAAGTCAGGATGCTTTTGTGGAGAATTAGATTGACAACTTCAATGGCTCTTTTACTTTTGAATGTGATATTTATTAGAGCTGTTCAGAATTTGGAGGTGGGTGATATCTCTGATTTTTTCAGCATGTTGTATGCTTCGAACATTGATAGTGGCGGGGAGGATAGGTTGCCATGGATTCATCCCAAGATGAGCAATGCTAGGTACAGTCCCCATTTGGGGACTGCAATGCAAGCCTAGGCAATTTTATTTTTAAAATTTTTTAAAATTACAAAACTATCCCTCTTAAAATGATATTTTTTCTCATTTAATAAAGGGCCTGCACATACAGTCCCCAAGTGGGGATTGCAAATAGAATTTCTCTTCATCATTATGTGTTGGTGCTTTATGTGTGAAAGGAATGGAGAATCTGTGGATCACTTGCTACTCCATTGTGAGGTGGCAAAGGTTCTATGGGATGAAATATTTTATAGGATTGGTATTGCTTGGGTGATGCATAGGGGGCAGGTGCATCTTCTGGCTTGCTGGAGAAGTATCTAGGGTAACCACCAAATTACTGCTGTTTGGAAGATGGTTCCTCTATGCCTTATGTGGTGTATTTGGCTTGAGAGGAACAACCATAGTTTTCAAGATAGAGAGCACTCGTTGGGAGAGATTAGATATTTTTTCTTCCATACATTATTACTTTGGGCATCTGCTATTGTACTTAATGAGGCTTGTTTTCATGATTTCATTATTGCCGTTTCTATTTCCTAATTAGATGTTCTCTCTTGTATATTCCTTGTGTACTTATCAAAAAAAAAAAAATATTCCTTGTGTACTTGGCCTATGCCTTATTACTTGGTTTAATAAAATTTCTTTTTCCCCATAAAAAAAGGTTGGATTGATGGAATAATATCTTGGGCATCGGCCTGTTCATATTGAAGTTTTTTTCCTTATGATTAGACTAGAAAACAGCAGGAGCAGGATACTTAATTTATTCGTAATTTTCTTATTTAGTTGGGATGCTTATTTTTTTAAGAGAAATTAGTTCCTGTGAGTGGAATGCTTAATTCCTTGTTCTATATTATTTAAATGTCACTTGTCATAGAATAATTTAAAATGAACTCCAAGCGCTCCTCATTTTCAACCTTTTTCTGTCCCTGATGCTTAGGTAGACAAATAGAACGAAGTATGTTAATGGATCCTTAACTCTGTGTGTGTGTGTGGGGGTGGCTGGGAAGATACTAGTTGTAACTTGCGATGCATTGAGAAGTGTGATTAGTTTACAAATAGGTGGTAAGGTTACTTTTCCTCAAAAAGTAAAATAGTAGATGAAGTTTCATGAGCATGAAATTATATGGTCCAACAAAGATCAATGTAATAATGCATGAAATAGTGCAGCTTGTTTGGTATGTGCGCAATGCACAAAGAGGTTGAAGAAATTTCTGCTCTTTGTACCCAGGCCTGTTTTGTGGAGGGAACCCTACATGTTTTTACTTTTTCAGTTGAAAGAATATTGAGAGCAATATAAAGAGAACACTTGAGACAGTTTTGAAAGGCTGCAATTTTTTTGTTAATATGTGGAACTCAGCTACTTGCTTCTAATACATGCCGCCTGAAATGCACAAAATCTGCTTCACAAAAATAATAGAGTTGAAACACCTTTGTCTTACCAAATTAGATGTAGGTACAACAATAACAAAGAGCTGAAGTATCTCTGTCTTACCAAATTAGATGTGGGTAGCTTCTTCCACTTTGAACAACCGAAGCATCTCCAGAAAAGTCCATCTAACGGAGATTTGGATATGCGTGTTTTTAGGCCCCCTAAAGAACTGTCTTGATCGGATGTGTTGACCCCATGTATAAGGAAGATATATAATATTGCGGAATTCTCATCCAATCTGTTTTCTACTTGTGATATTTCATTTGATGTTAACTTTGTTGGCTCAAGTGGTAAAGGCCGGTATGCTCCCTCCCGGTCTAAGGTTCGAATTCTCTTGGTTGTAAGCAATTTCTAGGGGCCATCAAACCGGGGGAACTTCCCCTTGAATTACCCAATGTGCACTTGTGGGAAATTTCTTGCCAAAGGCCTGTGCACCCCCAGGATTAGTTGAGACTTTGTTCTCAGACACCCGGGGCCAGTAAAAAAAATGGTAAATATGCCCTTATAGCCTAAACTTCTGTCTTTTTGAAGTAGAAGGATGTCAGGAGTAAGGTGGAGAAGAAGCTGAGATGGACTGAGGCAGTGTAGTTGGGTTCGTGTGGGTGAAGAGGTGAAGTCAAGGATCTAAAGATAAGGCAAAACCGTGCGTAGCACTTTAGTGAAACGGTGCGTAGTGGAAGTTAATGGAATTAACTTACTGGAGCAGTGGAATGGGGCGTTTGATCCTTAAGTGAAGTAGTGCGTTTTGCTTAGAAGGGAAGAAATGCAATGGAGGCTTTACGGCGTCATTTTATGTTTCTTTTTCATCTGTTTGTATAAATACTGAAGTGAACTCTGATTCATTTGTTCAGTTGCTTAAAGTTCATTCTTGGAAGTGCATGGAGGTTTAACATTCTTTGAAAACCTTATTTCAAGAATCAATAAAGTGGATTCTTGGTTTCCTTTCTTTCATTTGTTGATTTCATTATCGTTCTTGTTCTTTTCCTGCGTGTGGAATTCTGGATCTTGTGTTAGTATATCTGCAGATACCTTACAATTGGTATCAGAACCCTCTCTCCAGGACAGCTTACATGGGGAGCTTCCAATTTGTAGAACATCACTTAGTTAGCTCATTGTGTTTTGATAGATTTGACTGAATCTTATACTATACCATTAGGACTTTTTTCAGAACTAATGTTCTGTTGCAATATGTTTTTGCTTCAAATATATTAGCGCCTGCAAAATCTTGTTCCTTAAAGATATATGATATTTCAAATTCAGAATTTCCTTCAGCACAGCTGTGATTTCTTTAAGCTAGGCAGAGTTGCATTGTGCATCATTTACATGTGTTTAGAGTCGAAGATAGTGTTAAGATCGGTTGGACAGTGTTGCATGTTCCTTGTCTAATTTCTTAAACTGGAAAGCACAGATAGGTGCACGGAAGCTATAGATGTTTTGACCGATGGATTGACCGGTTGGCTGCAGGTGTGGATATCAGTATGAATACACACTTGAAGACAGTGAAACTAACATTGAAGGGAAAAAATCCAGTTACTCTGGATCATCTCAGCGTGAGGGGTAACAATATTCGATATTATATCCTTCCAGACAGCTTAAATCTTGAGACTTTGCTTGTCGAAGAGGCACCTAGAGTCAAGCCCAAGAAGCCAACTGCTGGTATTGCTACTCTCTGTTGATGTCTTTGTTGGCATGTGATGAATTTCTTCTAGTAATCTTTCTAACAATATACTAAATTCCAGGGAAGCCATTGGGACGGGGACGGGGCCGTGGGCGTGGACGTGGTCGTGGTCGCGGCCGTTAAGTCATGTTGCATTGCTTTCAATTTTTGGGGCACCTGGATTTGTAAACACCTCTGTTGTAGGAAGAATTTATTGGTGATCTTACAGACCGGAAACTAGTATTGCTTTTAAATCTAATGTTTTGAATTTGTTATGCTTGATATTTTCGTAAAGAGCCTATCTACAAAGTTGGTATTGATAATCTCACGAAACATGTTTTTTTGGGTGCAGACCAATCAGAATAATACCTTTAGCTTTAAGTAGTTGGAATGAAACATTTCATTTTAGAAGTATAAATAGACAATAATTTTGACCTCAAAAGAACTCAAATAATAGAACCTCCATTATAGATGAACCCCAGAATGTGTTTTTCAGGGACCGAAGGTCAACCAGCTGATTTGTTGATGATATTTATATCCATGAAGATAATTGTTAGTGTTAGCATATAGTTTGTAATTATTTTTAGATGACAGGATTGTTTATAGGGTTGTAATTCATCTGAGCCGAGTCGAGCTAGAATCAAATAACTCAAGTTTGAGCTCGAGTTGAGAGCTTGCCGAGCCTTGAGCCGAGTTCACCTAATCAAACATGAGCTCGAGTCAAGTTGAGTTGAGTTATTTATCAATCTTCATTTGTACTCTTTAACGAGCTTGAGCCGAGTGGAGTTGAGTTAATGCTCAAGTTTTGTTTGTACTCTTATATATATATATATATATAAATATTAAATACTTAATTACAAAACAAAATATTAAATCTAATGAAATTTTTACAATTAATATATAAACCTTATATTGAACTATAAAATTATAACATCTTTATGAATCCATTTCTTATATGGTTATACATTTTAGTATATAATGAAACTACCAAGTCCTATATAATTACTATTAAACATTATAAAATGCTAAATACTAAGTGTAATTAAGAAAAATTTACAAAAAAATTATTTCTCTACATGTCAGTTATTGATATGTTGAAAATTATAAGATTTAAATTTGTAAAATTTGAATTTTAAAAAAAAGTTAATAAAATGAGTCTTGTAAGTAAAAGTACAAGTAAAATTATAAATATATGTAGCACTACTCTTATAAAATATATACTATAATTAATCAATTAAGTACTTAATTAATCAACATATAATTATGAACTATATTCAATATATAGGTATAAATGACTAGGCATAAGTAATCGAGTTACATACTATATATTTAATTATAAAGATAACTATGCTTTTGTTATTAAATTTAATATGTATAGAAGTGTGTGTGTGTGTGAATACTAATATATAGAAATAAATTATATATACATTCAATGATTTATGGACGAGCTTTAATTGAGTCAAGCTGACGTGCCAAGTCAGGCTTGAACGAGCAAGTCTTAACGAGCCTTAACTGAGTCGAGTCGAGTTTAACCGAGTATGTATCATTTACTAATCGAGCGAGTTTCTACTTTCACGATTGATTTTTTTTTTTTTTATGAGTCGATCTCGATTCGAGTTTAGTCGAGCGAGTATTGGGCGAGCAATTGTAAAGGCTAGTTCATTTACAGCCCTAATTGTATGTACCTTTTTAAATTTATTTCATCATCAATTCTAGAATTGAGTTTTCCATGGGATAACAGTGGTCTTAGCATGGTTAGATATAGATGGGTTGTATCATATTTTTCGAGTCTTTGGTTGTTGAGATAAGAGAAGTCTAAACAATTTTGAAAGTAACGATATTATCTGTCAAGTCCGCTTTACATGTCGACTAGCAGTGGTCATTAGTAGGGGTGGCAACTCATATTTTCGGATCGTGTATAACTATAAACATTCAACTATATAGGTCCATTCGAACCTGGCTCGTTAAGTTAAACATGTCAAACTTTCAAACCATAATCCAACCTATTTAAATAATCAGTCTCGTCGTATCACCCATTTTAACCCGTATAATAACTAATTAGAAATAGGTCAACACAATCGACTCATTTAAATTTGTTTCATATAAATGAGTTGAATTAACACGCATAATTCATCTGACCTATTTAATATAATTTCACATAAAAGTTAAAATCTATATTTATTAGTAGCCACAATATCTTTAAAAAAATAAGGCTACTTACTAACAAAAAATATCAATATTTTTCAAATTTTAACATATAATCAAATCAATATTACAGATCCGACAATAGCAAATATAAGCATAGGTCTAAAATTACAATTCCAACAATAAAAATATAAGTATACTGAGAAATATCAATATTACAACTCAACAATAATAAAATTGTAATTTTGAGATAGAATGGTCAAAACGGGTTGATTTCGGGTTAAGCTAGTTTAGGGTTGAGCAAAAGTCCAAAAATCTGACTTTTTTTCCCCTGGGAAGTTGGAGTCGAAGGTGTTGGTGGACTGACTCCAACTCCACTCCGATCCAGCTCCGACACTCCGACTCCAACTTTGCCCTCCGATTCCGACTCCGACTCCGCTTCCGATATTGTACATATTTTATAAAAATGTGTGCTTTTCTATATATTAATCATATAATTTTATATAAATATATCTTATATAGTTAGTTAAAGTCAATAATATTCTAGCATGAGCTAATTATTATAAAATAAAATATTTATAGTATATTATATATAGACTAATTGATTAATAATAGTTTAGTATATATAAATATCATACTATTATAATATTACTACCCTGTAACACTAAATTACTAATGTATAAACACTAAAATGCATAATAACATGTAATACTAATAGATAAATACTAATATATAAATTTATAATAACATATAATACTAATGGATAATAACTAAAGTATTAATTATATAAATTTTATATAACAATATCTTATATAGTTAGTTAAATTCAATAATATACTAGCATGTGCTAATTATTATAAAATAATATATTTATACTACAATATATATATATATATACTAAATTGACTAATAATAGTTTAGTGTATGTAAATATCATACTATTACAATATTACTACTATGTAACACTAAATTACTAATGTATAAATATAATAACATGTAATACTAATGTATAAACACTAAAATACATGATAACATGTAGCACTAATGTATAATAACATGTAATAGTAATGTATAATAAAATTTGGGACGAGGTCATTATTGTACATGTGGCCTTCGGCTCTTTTTTTTTTTTTTTAAAAATATAATAGTAATGTATAATAAAATTTGGGACGAGGTCACTATTGGACATGTGGCCTTCGGCTCTTTATTTTTTTTTAAAAAAATATAATAGTAATGTATAATAACTAAATTATAATAAGATATAATAGTAATGTATAATAACCAATGATCCAATATATAATAACATGTAATACTATTATATAATAACTAGTGTATAATAACATGTATACTAATGTATAATCACTAGTATAATAACATTAAACATAGAATACTAAGTCTAGTATATAATTAAGTTAGAAACTAGAGAAACACTTTGGACCAGCCCAGTTGTTGTTGGAGGAAAAACAGTCCACCAATCAGAACGTGACACATAAGATTATGAAGGTTGTTTACGATAGAGGAAAAACAACTGATTATTTTTCTTGGTGTTCCATAGCATATTGAATTATCTTAATCTGAGCTTGGATGAGAGAGTTATGCCTAGATTACGAAGCAATGTCGAAACTGTCCAAAATCGCCTAATTTTGGTTTTTTGCCCAGTTGCTCCAGTTCTTTGCCGTTGGGATGAGTGGGGTGCTGTTGAATTTGGATTAGGATGGAGTGGGTGCCGTCGCGTTTGGGTTGGGATGGAGTGGGTGCCGTGGGGTGGTGGGTTCGAATAGGAAGAAGAGAAGGAAGAAAGGGGAATTGGATGAGCTGTTCGGGTGTAGTGGGATGCTTGCTAATTTTCCAAGCCAAGCTGATGTGTCACATTCTGATTGGTGGGCTGATTTTCTGAGATGGGTAGATGGGTTGTTGCCCAGGTTTTCTCTAGAAACTAATATAATAATATGTAATACTTTAGTAGAATAATATGTAATTAAATACTATACTGTAAGTCTATAATACTAATAGCCTATTAAATACTATAGGAATAACTTATAAGTTAGAAATTAGTATAAAATATTATATTGAGTTTGAAAAAGCAATGGTTCTACCCCAACACAACACCTAGAGGGGGGTGGGGTGAATAGGTGTAAATCAATTTTGATGGTCTATTCAAAAATATTGTTAAACAAACAATTAATGAATGAAAAAAATCACACAAATAATCAAAACAAATAAGCATGTCGAGCAAACTTTCTGTCTAAGTTACTGCTCGAGCTCCACTTTGAGTGCATGTCGAGCGAACTCTCTATATGAAAGTCGCTCGAGCGCCATGTAGAGTGAACTCTTTGTATAAGTTCTGCTAGAGCCATGTTGAGCTCACTTGTAAAATGACGTCGTTTTGCGTGGTGACTTGAACGACTTAAACCCACGATTCCGTTTCTCCCCCCCTTCCCTGAAACCTAGCTTTCATTTCTCCCAAAGCCTTCCTCAATTCTAACCCTAGGTGTGGCTCCCCCCCCCCCCCCGACAGCTCGCTCTCAAAATCCCACAGGCGACCGTACCAGTCCACGGACCATGACCTCTCTCTCAGAGTCCCACCGCACGGCCTCTCTCTCTCTCTCTCTCTCTCTCTCTCTTCTCAATTTTGCCTTCGTTGTCTATCTCTCCATCTCTCTCTTCTTTTGATTTTTGATTTTCTCATAAAAGTTTACAGGGGCTCGAGGCTAAAGAAGGCTAAGAAGCTGTAAGAACTAAAGAAAGGTAAAAAATTTCGTGAAGTGCCATTACGGTATCAAAGTGACTGGTACTGATTTGAATCTGTGTAGTATTTGAGGAAAAAATATTTACATGTGATTTCACATAATTGGGTCACATGGTGGTTTCCATTCTTGAAGAAATCATAAGGACCTTACATCACATATATTTGTTAACAAGAAACTAATTTGTGTCTGTGTATGTTTTTTTCAATGTATGTTTCTGTTTGTGTATGTGTATTTTATAATCTATTTGGCATGTAGAGTTTGTGTTTTTGAGACTGTGTTTGTGGGTATGATTTGGGATTGTATTGGTATGATTTAATTACATTCGAGGCTGTGTCTTTGTATGATTTTAGTAGGTCCAATTTGTGTAGGTCCTGTTTGTGAACATGTGGGTTGTCTTAACCATATTATTTTGTTTGTATGTTGTGTTCTAGTTCTTAAATCATGAATATAAAAGACACAAGCACTCCTACCATCCACATATGCATCTTATCCTGGCGTCCCACTACCACAACAACCTTTCGATGCTCCCATAATCAAAGAGTCTAGTGGACCAATAGACTCTTTGGTAGGCACTCGTAGTACCTTCCATTCTATCCCTCACCCTCTACCTGGTAGTAGAAACCCCAAGAATAAGTCTGAGGTAAGGGACCGCTTCACAAGACTTTCTGATTGTGATCCTAAAGAACCTATAGCTACTTGTAACCATTGTGGGAGGCAATGGAAATGCCATCCCAAAGGCAAGGCACTTCGGCCATGAGAACACACATCCAACTTTGCCTAAAAAATCGTAAGAGTAAATTGGACAATGGTCAATAGTTTTTGGTCCCGAAAGCAAGAAGTGAAAGAGGGGGAGGGGAGAAGAGTTTAGGGATGACTAAGTATAATGAGAAAAAAATCAGGGTTGCCCTTGCTAGGATGGTGATAGTGGATGAGTTACCCTTTAAGGTTGTTGAGGGCCAAGAGTTTCAGAAATACCCTAAATCCCTTAATCATAGGTTTCTTATTCCTTCTCGACTTACCGTAATGAAAGATTGTATGAAGTTATTTTTGAGAGAGAATGATAGCTTGAAGAAAATATTTTTGACAACCAAACAAAGAGTGTGCCTGACCACCGACACTTGGACTTCTATCCAAAATATTAATTACATGTGTGTCACCGTTCACTTTATTGATAGTAGTTGGAAGTTACATAAGCGGATCATTACATTTGTTCGGATTAGCGATAACAAGAGGCAACGATTGGAAGGGAGTTGGAAGAGTTTATGCTTGACTGGGGCATTGACAAAATCCTCACAATTATGGTGGACAATGCTATCTCTAACGACTTCGCTATTGATTGGTTTAAAACAAGGGAAATAGGAAGTGAGGGGTGTGTTGCAGATCACGAGTTTATTCACATGAGGTGTATGGCACACATTTTAAACCTTATTGTGAATGAAGGTTTAAAAGATGTTGATGATTCAATCAGAAGGGTTCGTAATTTGAAGTCGTCTCCCCAAAGACTTGCTACTTTCAAGTCTTGTGTTGATAGGTCAAAAGTTCCATGTTATAGTTTCTTGGGTCTTGACGTGCCTACTAGATAAATTCGACTTATCTTATGTTGGACGTGGTTGAGAAGTATCAAAATGAATATTTGGTAATTGGAAATAATTTGATATCTGCTTGTTAGACTTATGGTAATTTGGAAATAATGAATATCTTAGTCTCCAAAACAAATAATAAAGCTACAAAGATCAATATCTCTAAACTACGTAATGGTCTGTAGCTAACAACATCGACCAAATCTTTGGTAGTGTTAAGCCTCAAGAAATTAAGATCATCGCTCATGAAAAACATGATAGAGAATCCTAAAAAAAATAGCATAAGTAATGTGGTTTAGGGAATATAAATTTCGGGATTAGAATACCTTTAATTAGAAAACAGACTATAGTATAAGACTTTCTAATATTCCAAACTCATTTATTATGTGTAAACACATAACATAATCAGCGAAAAAAATTATTTTATATATTAGTGTGAGCTAAAAACCAAACTATGTATAGAGTAGAAAGTTAGACCAAAGGGCTAAAGGTCCAGAGACACGTGAGACCTCAAACGAGTTAGATAGGTTTAATTTTTTGAAAAATAAAATTGCATGAAGCTACCGGCCAGCTAGTATATATCAGCTTATATTTTCCTGTATTGATATATTATATAAGTCCAAAAATATTTTTCTAACTAAAATATTTTCATATTTGTTTATGGGCATAACATGAAAGTTGGAATGAAAGTGTGGCTCTTGGGATATTTAAAGTATTTTGGTTCATTTATTGCCTTGTTGGGCAATTATATTATATTTGTTGTTGGGCAATTATATCTGTTGTTGGGCAATTATATTATATTTGTTGTTGGGCAATTATATTTGTTGTTGGGCAATTAATTCTGTTGCCACTTAGAAAATGTTGGGTCTTTTTTTGTCAAAATTGGAAATTAGAAAATAACAATTGTAGTCGTTATAAGAAAATATTATTATAATTGATGTGGATGATGTGTGTGGTCCCGTGGATGATCTTGGATGTGGTTGATAGATGATGGGTGTAGATGTTTATTACAGTGATTAGTTGGATGTGGATGATAGATGATAAGAGTGGATATTTATTGTAGTAATTAGTCCTTTTTAATTTTTTAAAATTTTTTTTGAAGTATGTTAGTATGTTACTTGCTTTTATCTAGGGTTTTTTTTTTTTAAAATTGATGCAAACGTGAATTATTTACTTTAGATTGTAATTTTTGAAAAAATTTAAAGTTAAAAAATCACACAAAAATTTTTTTTTTTTAAAAAGTGTGCCAAATATGAAGTTGAAAACAACCCAAAATCCGACTCTATCTCCACTTCGACAAGTCAGAGTCGGAGTCAGAGCAGATGATGAATATCTTGGAGTCGGAATCGGAGGTCAGATTCGACCTCCGACAAAGTCGGAGTCAGAGTCGATGATGGGCATACTAACTCCGACTTAGTCAGTGCTCAGCCTCAAGCTAGTTGACTTGTTATTGACTCGTTTATAAATCATATCTTAACAGATTAATCCGTTTTGATCCGAACCAATTAATGTTAAATCCAAACTCGTTGATTTCGTATTGTGTTGGTGTTGAATTCATGAATCATGTCATATATTGCCACTTTTAATCCTAGGCATAATCAAAATGTAGAGATTTTCTTCTTTTCAAGTCTAATGTTCTATTTTCACCCTTCAGAAAACCAGCTTGACGACCCTTGAATCCTAGCAACATCAACGTAGTGATAAAAAAATAATATACAACGCAACGCGTGTCCCATAAATTTCTACGGTCCATGTTTTCTCTAATCAACAGAACTAATTATAGCCATTTATTTATAGATTCAGTTGACCAAGGAGTTTTTTCAAAGATTTAAATATTGAATTGAATTAAATTGAAATGATAAAATATTATAAGAATATTATTTATTATTATTATTATTATTATTTTAAAATTTAAAAAAATTAAATTATTTATTATATTTTATATTAAAATTTAAAAGAATTATAATTATAAATTAAAATGAGTTGAGATTAATTTACTTTTAAAACGAAGCTTAAAAATCAATTGGACTCACGTGGAAGGCTTTTCTCCTTGCACCTTAAAGTTGTAGTTTAGTTTCAAAATTAGTATTTGTATTTTTACGTTTTTAATATTCACAAAATCGATTATTGAATTTCAAGAAAGAAATCATTTTCTATCAATCTTCATTTAAAAAATTAACGAAGATGTGCCATCTACCATTAGCATGTCATGTGTCAGCATTGATTGGCTGACATGACATAAAGATGTCAAGTGTTAGCCTATCAAAGAGTTAACATGAGGCCTTTTGTTATTTTATTAAATTGATTTATTTATTTTTTAAAGAGAAATATTATAAATATAAAAAAATTATATAAATTAATATTTATAAATTAATTTGATTTGATTTTTTAATATAAAATAAATTTAATATAAAAAATGTAGTTAATATAATTCAGCTGGTCAGTAATTAAAGCACAAGACTGAAAACCCTAGTGTTAGTAGTTCAAATCCACTTCTAAGTGGGCGAAGGGTCCAAAGGAGAAAGTAATTTATCATCAACTATGTTTATCATCTAAGCTTTAACTCATGCTGCCAATCCAATAGACAGAAATGGATATGCTCTTTGATTCTCTACCTCCACTCATTTGTCTATATTCTCTTGTTTGGTCATTGGTATGATAGAATATTAAGAAAATAAAATTCTTGTGGCTCACCAGTCACCTCGATCGAGATGACAAAATATTTAAGTCTCATTTGGATACAGAAACGATTTTATCTCATCTCATCATTACAATTTTTTCAAATTTTCACACTAAATATAATAAACAATTTAACTTTTTTAAATCTCAAAATAATAATAATATTAAAAAATAATATTCTAACAATATTTTGTTCAACTTTTAATTTTTAACTTTAATCTAAAATCATCTTATCTGATCTGATTTCATCTCATTATTCAAAGGGACCTTATGAATTTTAGGTGGAATATACATTATTTAAATGGATCTTTTGACAATAAAAAAATTATAAATGCTCAATAGATACTGTATGATCTGTTTTATACTGTATCTCTTATGGGATCCAACCAAAGAATTGTTTGGCAAGTAAAATGGATTAGAATAAATACCACCTAAGCTCACATGGATAGAATGGGACATTGTACCCAAGATACTGCCTGGACATTAATGGATACAGTAGATACCAGCTCACATGCATCTTTCTTGAAGACCAATTTTTTTTGCTTTTTTAATTTTCTTCCTTATCTTTATTTATGGGCTTCAATGAAAGGTGGACAATAGCTATTCTAAGGTTTAATTCTTGACAATAGGCACTTCCTTGGTATATAATATTTATGGGTGGCTCTATAGTCACTGTTGGGAGCTCCCGTTGAAGCTCTTGCTAGTGTATTTTGGGTATTTTTTTATTTATTTTTTTACATATATTTTTTAACACTTTTAAAATATTTTTTAAAGAAATAAAAAATTTAAAACATCATTAAAAAATACTTTCTTAATTACTAAATAAAAAAAAAAAAAATCCCAACTGGAGCCCCCAACGGCGAGAAGAACAACATTTTCCAAGATTTATTGTTGTATGTTTATCATCAAATATCATAGTATATATAATTAAAGATATGGATAATCTTTTTGGGATAACATTTAGAGATTAATTATCTAGTATATATAATACAAAGATATTACAAGTTTAATTATCTAGTGATTAAGTGGATTAGTTTTAGACTCACAAGAATATAAAAAATCTTGTCACTTGACCTAGAGTTCTCTAAATATTCAACCATTTTTTTAATGTAATTCTTTAATTTATTTTTAGCTTCTAGAAAATCTTTTAACAGCTTAAAATATATCAAATCAACCCCTTAAATAAAAATGTCATTTAAAATATGATATATGAGTTTGTGTAATTAAACTTTGTAAAATCAAATGAAAACTTTTTAATCTATAAAAGAATTCCATAAAATAAAATTCCAAAACCTAATTTTCTTATAGAATAAAATTAACAGATCATATCAATTTATAAAATCATTTTATAAGATATATTTATGAAATTAATAGGACTAATAAAAGAGAAATGAGTTTTACAGTTGTGGAATGTGTAAGCGTCGTGCAATCTCTTTAAAAAATTGAGTAAATACGAAAGCTACATTAAAAAAATTAATGAGTAATGGTAGATATAATCATATAGTGTATAAGCACTACATAATTATTTTGTAAAAAAATAAAATTTATTATTAAAAAATTAATTTTTTATCATATAAATCACGTATTTATTTCAAAGAAATTATACTGTCCACGTTACACAATTGTGAATATCAATTCTTATTTTACTAATTGATTTTATTTTATTTTTTAAAAAAATAGACGATGTTTGACTACGACCGTAAATAGTATTACTATTTATATAGAAACGGCGGTTGTACGGTTGTACCAACGCTTTTGCCCTCCGGATGTTGGTTCTAGAATTCGGACGAAATTCTATGTCAATCCATGAAATCGCGAGAGAGGGAAGCAAAGATAAATTATTTGTCCTTTGTAGTGAATAAATAAAAAATTTATTTAAAAAAATTAATTAATTTATAATAAATTCCATTATTTAAAAAAAAAAAAATAGGCAATGCTAATCCATACTTATTTAAGAAGATGGTAACCCAGAACATTGCAGAGCTTTGTGGCGAAGCTACAGACAGGAGTCACAGGACACAGGAAAGCACCGCACCCGAGAAAATAAAGCTTCACAGAGTGGTCGAAACTCTTGAGTGCCCTAAAAATAGTGGATAAACCCAAACTTGTTTTTGTTTTTCATTTCGTTAACCAAAATTTGAAAGGATTCGCTATACGATCCTCATCCTTCCATTTGGGTCTCCCTTAAATTCCTCCAAAAGCTTCTTTCTTTCTTGTCGGGGTTCCTCAGTTGGCAAGTCTATGAGAGGTGCCTGCTCTCTCTCTCTCTCTCTCTCTCCCACACACACACACGTACTTACTGCACATGATTACGTGGTTGATTTCCAATTTATGATGATGTACTTGTAGAATTTTACTTCTTGAAAGGATTTGGGACCATTACCATTCATTTTCCAGAAGCTCTTGTTGTTAGGATGAATAAATGGTCTGAGATTGTATATCTTAGATCATTGGTAAAAGTTGAAGGGCCATCTTATTGAAATAAAAAACAAAAAATGAATGCCGACATTCATTAAAAAGAGGACGAATATTAAGGTAGAACACCCATGTAGCAAGCATTTGCTAGTATATGCTGTTTTTGCGTTTTCCTCTGTGTTTGTGTTTGTGTTTGTGTATTTTATTCGTTTTGTTTTTCGTTCTTTTAAAGGATGAATGGCGAATTTACATGTTAGAGGATTGGAATTTGTTTTGGGTGCAAAAAAAGCTCCAAGCTTCTACATTGTAGTCTTGGCCTGGGTTTGCATGAAAATTTTTGAGTTGTTTCAACTTGGGGACATGGTCTCGTACTAGTGATAATTTCAAAAGTGTGTGTTATGTAGACAAACCATAGGTCCTATAGAACCATGAAAGTAATAATCATGCACAACTTCCTTGATGAAAATGAATGAAAATCGTATGTGTTTTCACGTTACAGTCAAATAAAGGTAATTTCTTTTAGAACTCTCCAAATGATTGTTAGACATGGGGGGAACAGGTGCCTATCCTCAATATTCCAACATGCCACTCTTCTGTTTGGGGAATTTTCTTTCAAAACTTGTGAACTCTGTTGTTATTACTCTCTCTCTCTCTCTCTCTCTCTCTCTCTCTATATATATATATATATATTTATTTATTTATTTTTATTGAATCTTGCAATCTCCAACCAATTAAGTTCATATTGACTCAAATTCCAAGTTTGACCAGAAATTGTAGTAAGATTGGGCGTATTGTAATTGATGTTGCTTAGAAGCTATAGATTTGGCTATGTTATATTTAAAAAAAAAAAAAAAAGTGGCACTTTACAGATTATTGCATATGGGGATGCTCAAGATATTAAAATGCTCTATTGAACGTAAATCAAAGTTGGTCGATTCTCTTCAAGAATAAAATCAATGCCCTATATAAATTGTGGGACTAGCTTTTATGTAGAAACATCAGCACTGAGTGTAGGTAGGGAGAAAGATTCTTTCTGACAATAAAATGCCAGTTTTCCAAGGTCAGCCACGCTTGATGGTCTTGAATGTTGAGTAGTTGAAAAATATGTCCTTGAATAGAGAATACCTCATTATTGTTTGGGACTGCATAGGGGAAGTGTAGTTGTCTTCCAGTAGAAACTGTTTTAACTGATCTACCAAGAGATAATAAAGGCCCTGTGCGAGTGATACATTTAAGAGTGCTTATATCTTGAATTTCTCATTGAAAAAAACATGTTGACCCCATTTTGACATCTGTCTTCGAAACATGATTCCTTTTTCTTTTTTATTATTGATTGAGCTGGTGTTTTCCTACCTTTAACCCGTTCCTCTGATTATTAGAGTTCTATGGCAATGTCACTTGCACCGATTGGAAGTTTGGCATCACTGAGCAGTGATGTCTACTATGATATATTAAGGCGTCTTGATGGTCCAACTTTGGCAAGTGCATCCTGTGCTTGTGCATCATTCTTTTCCATATCAAAAGAAGAGAAATTATGGGAAAATATGTGCTCTTCTATGTGGCCTTCGACCAATCGGCAAGATGTCAAAAGCTTAATCTCATCCATTGGTGGATTCAGAAAGTTCTATGCAGATTGTTTTCCCCTTATTGTAAACAAAGAAGTCTCTGAGAACAAATGGAACAACTATCCCGAGTACTCTGAAGAATGGACTGAGGCTGAATACTACGGTGACATGGATGAATTTGAAAGTATTTTGCCCTCCGATTTTATTTCTATCGTGGATATTAGGTACAAGGAGAAAACGATATGCTCAAAAGTTCTTTGGGGCATTCCAAATGCAAATGGCTATGACGGTTGGTTTTACAATTGCCCATTTCGGATTGATCTTCTAACTTATGCAGCTAGAGATGATGAAAATGATGGTGAGGTTACCCTTTCTGTTTCTGATGGTCTGCCACAAATTGCATCGATAGAAAGAGAGAGGAAAGATGGGAAGCTATGGCTGGAGCTCTGCAATGGATTCCAGCTTAGCTGGATTGTTGTAAATAGTAGAATAAAGCAAGCTGCTAATCTTGCTAGCTGGAGCCCTCTTGGTGGGCAAAGGCATTGGCCAACGGACAAGGATTTTGTGTTACGCTTTGGATCTGTCCTTCCTGCCAAAGACGTTCTTCCATGTCAAGTTGTTGAATGCATCCTTAGTATGAAACTCAGAGTGACCCATACTGAAGGAGATGGCGTCCAGACAACTCTCAAACTAACAGAGCTGAGCATGCAATTGGAAGACATGGAAGGTGCTCATGTTAATGGAAGAAACAGTTTGCTTATCCTGAAGGAAGCATTGAGCTGCCACAGGAGCAAAAATTATAGTGAAGTTCTCGAGTCTTGTCATTTGTACTCAAAAGTGCAGAGTGAGTTGAAAGAGGAGAAGATGAGAAATGAAAGCAGGTTCGAGAGACTATGTATCCTAGGTGGCATTGGTGCGTTCATGATGTTCTGGTACTGTATATTATAAATGGATCTGCCCCCTTCATTTTATCACTTTTAGCTGAAAATGCTCAAGTTTTTAATTCTTCTGATGTAATATTCAATTTTCCTCCAGCTAATAATCGATCTCATCTTCTTAGTTGACTTGAGAATACAAGTTTCTCTGTAAACTGTTCAATAAAAACCTTTGGGAAGCAAGCATATATCAACCAGGGTGATAGTGCGTATGACTTTTCACCTTCTTGGATGGACAATATATACATGTTTCTTCATTAATTTTGGTTGACCAGGTGCACTCTTTTACCCATTTTGGTGGGGGGCCTGATAGAGATCCAGGTCGTTTCATGTTTTTTAACCCGAATGTTAACGAGTAATTATTGGGTAGTCTCAGAGTACAAACACGTGCTACTTCCATCTTGTCATAGAATGCCATGAAAATGCATCTGACTTGATTTTGTAGTTATGAACTCTTTCGCTTCCACATTGTTAATTTAACAGGGGGCAAGCTAATGAGGCATTACTTGATGAAAATCATTAGCGGGTGCAACAAAGTTGATGAGTTTGCAATGTGAAACTTGTCGTACTTGGCAATGCTTGAGTTGCTCTGGAACCAGGTTGTTTACTTTTGGTTTCGATGACATGCATTTAACTTTGTCTATCAGCCTTAAAGGGCTCTTTCAACTATACTTGCATGTAATATTCTGAACTTCTTTCTCCCTTTGTCATGGCCTTTTAACTATACTTGCATGTAATATTTTTGTGGGATTCTTCTAAATTTGTTCTAATTTTTGACTGAGGAACAGATCTTCGTGATTGCTAGGAAAGAAAACTATTACATCCATTTCGTAAGTAAGGTTCAATTGTATTTGTCATGTTGGATTGCTTTATTCATTTTGTTTATTTGGAATTAAATGTCTCAATTTTGGTATTACTTCCTTTTTTCTTTTGATAAGAAATGGATAACATGGCACACTCTGGTGGAAAACACGACACACAAAAGTCTTCCTATGTTCTTCTAGTTACCCCTCGTCCTGATTGGTAATTGGGTATTGCTCATACCTGATTGTGCATTCTTGGAGCAGCGCACGAGCCCCTATCCAGCTTTGACACGTGCCGAACATTGTCGTCTTCGCTGCACCAAGGCAGGTCGCGCAGTCTGAGTTGGTGAGATTCAGGTCACAAGTAGCATGTCCGTCGGCAAAAGCATTAGGAAAAGGTGAAACGTTGAAGAAATCGTAGTTCTTGCTCGTTGGCGTAGCCCTCTCTAATTCTGCAACTACGTAGTCGAGGCTGATGCCAAAGGGATCGCCTTGAGAATACATCCCTGTGTTGCAGAGTGCGGTTATGACCGCAATGTTCGGAATTCTTCCTGCAATAATGAACAACCAGAAGATTGTGATTAAGATCAACGTAGTTTTTTTGAGAAAAATCCATCTTTCCGTGTCTATTCCTTTCTTGGTTTTTTTCTTCCCGATTGAAATGATCAAAACACTACGACGCCCACTCTTACCGTTCTATTTGACCGCTTGACAAATTTTTTTTTTATTTAATGATTAAGAAAGTGATTTTAAATATATTAATGTATTTTTTTTTATTTTTTAAAAATATTTAAATGTATTAAAAAAATATAAAAAAAAAAATACTAGACAGTAAAAAAGCGGTATGAGTGGAGTAGCCCACTCTTCTGATTTTGGCTTTTTCATGTGGCCGTCTCGTTGGTTTTCCCATCGAGCTGCACTACTGTGCCACTTTACCGTTGCAAGTGAACGTTAGTGTCAAAGAAGTTTCTTTTATTCAATTTTTTTATTCACATTTTTTCTAAATATTTTTAAAAAATATAAAAAATATATCAATATATTAAAAATTACTTCCTTAATTATTAAATTAAAAAAAATAAAAAAACAAAATTCACTAGACAGTGAAATGGAGCTGTAACTATTAGGCGGCATAGTTGTTTTTTTCTTTCCCATCACTCTCCTTTATGATATATAGTAATATATATTTTGTCTTTGTTGATTTGTTTTCTTTCGGGTATTTTGGTTCTTTCAATAAGTAATATCTAACCATTTTTATAAAATAAATTTCAATCTCAATTCAAAAAATAAAATAAAGAACCCAGTCTCAAACACATATCTCAAGGAGAAAAGGACCTTTACAAAAGCATATATTTCTAGGTTACAAAAATCTTGTTATCCAAAGTTTCTAATAAATCATTTTCAAACAACAAGAACAATGTAAATTACAGTTAAATTACATTAACATATCTACCAAAACTATTTTTTACAACATATATATTTCACAAAAACTAAGAAAAATCCAAATTTATATAAAGATATATAGCTCATATGTGAATTAAAAGAAAATAGACTTTCGAGTATAAAAACATCCACCGCAAGAACAAAGAATTAGGAAAACTTTATAACATATAGATGATTAATATTTGTATCTTGTTATATAATATTCATGCATATACTTATATCGATAAAGTGTATTATAAATATAGTTGTAACTATCACTACAACAAATCTGATCCTTTGGGACGAAATATTTTTTGGACAATTTCTTTCCAAAATGTCATTTTTAGGGACGAAATTCTTGTTTCATCCCAAAATAGTCACTGCAATCCGATTATCGTTCGAACAATAAACGTGATGTTTGAACATAAGGATCTGAGACGAAAATATATCGTCCCCAAACAGATTTGTTGTTCGACTGATAGCCTACTGTATGAACAAATATAAATTTCTATTCGTATGTATAATAGTAGTTCAAATGGACATTTTGGAGGGAGAATTGCATATATTCTAGGTGCAAAGTATTGAATATTGTTGGAACTGAAATTTTCGAGGGAGAACTTATAGCTTTTTATTTTCATTAAATATAAAAACAGATCATGTGCAAATATTCTTACATGATGGCCATTGTGTAAAATCATTAACTAGATAGAAAATCATATTATATTTAAAATATATAACAAGTCCCAAATTAAAATATTATGTCTTGTAATTAATTTACTTGCCCAGACTCCTAAGAATCTCCTCTAGCTTAAGCAAATGACAACCCACCCTGTTTAGTTGATGAATGAGAGGCGTCATGCTCATCTCAATATCATTGACTAGACTCGTTCGCAACTTATCAATTATCGTACCTTGTGGGCAGAATATTAGCAATGGCAACGAGTATCTTTGTGCATACAATATCAGTAAATGCCGTATGTGTCTCTGTGCGTACAATATCAACGATCTCATTTGTATGTCCAACAGTTACGGTTGGGGTAGTAGGTCTCCTTCACAGTGGAGTACTCGTGGCAAGGCTTTGACAGTTGCCTACTACGGAGGTGGCCCAAGCTTTTGTCTAAGGTGATGATATTTATCGGTGTGATTTGGGACTGCCGATGCTCAGCCAGAGTCACCGCCACACTTGCAGACAAAAGCAGTCTAGAGATTATTAGCACAAATGGAATACTACTTCTGAACAAGTACCGAGACTCATATCTGATTTGGGACAGGTAATATAGGGGTAGATAAATTGAATAGCCTTTTACTAATCGCAATATGAATCTAGCCTGATTGATGTTGAAGTTCTTCTTAAGCTTCCTTGGATCTATGTTATATGCAACGATTAGCGCCAACATTCGAAAGAATGTTGTGCAGGCAACCTACCTGATGGCCTTGCCACCATGACAAGGAGGAGCTATATCCTAGGCCATCAACCGATGTACCTTCTTGTTGGAAAGCTTGTTCTCTGGGATAGTCTACTCCATGAGCTCTTTGGTTCCATCCTTTTGCTCAACCGCTTTCAATGCAATTATCATGTCGGCAAGGAATGTACGTCTCACCTCCGTATAGTGAATGTGAGTGCCTCATTTGTGACACCCATTTCACGAACTCCCTGATAGAACTCGTACACTTGGTTAGGATAGGCAATCCTTGACTGGTCAGAGATGAGACTCCATTCCCTATTAGTGAATATAGACTAGGGGTGGCAATATGTGACATGACCCGTTAACCCAATACGAACACGACACGATAAAAGCGGGTTAGGGTTGAGTGTTAATGGGTTCGGGTCAAAACGGGTTGACCCGCTAAGACACGATTACTTAACGGGTCAACCTGTTATGACCCGTTAAAAATTTTAAAATTACCCTTGTACCCTTATAACCTAAAACTAAAAAAAGTAAAAAAAAAAAAAAAACCTAACTCTAATCTAACCACCCCCCCCCTCGGTTTCAAAATTCACACACTATGTTTCTTCTTCAGAAACTCCTCGTGACCACGCCGCCCCCCTCCAGGCTCCACTCCTCTTCACGGTGATGCCGCATCGCCTCCAGTTTTCTCCAGTCTTCACGCCTCACTGTGATGCCGCCCTCCCTCCAGTTTCACTGTGATGCCGAGTCGTCCACACAAACTTAAAGCCACGGATTCGCACTGCCCGCCGCCAGCACCCCGTCGCCCACGCACGTCGCCAACGCTGCACTGCCCACTGTAAGAAGATTTGATTTTCGTTGCTATATTTGCTGTGTTGTACTTGATGAGATTTCTCGAGATCCCCACAATCACAATCTCAATGACTTTTCAATTTTTTTTTAGTTTTATCATATAATCTCTATACCAAATAATAGGATTTAACGAATGCTTCAAATTACATGCCTGAAAATGCATATTTCACGGTCTTCATTTGTTCTCTTGTGCTTTATTTTTTCCCCTTCATTGGTATACTATGGTTTTACTGTTTCTGAGACCCGTGCCAAACGAAATTTACTTATGGCTAAGACTCATTGTTTCTTAGTTTTTGGAATAGATTTGAGACTAATTTAGCCTTTTTTGCCAGCTACAAACTATAGTTGTTTGGTGATCCTTGATTTTTGCATTGTCAACTCCCCTTTTCAAAGCAAAACAGGGCGAAAGAAAGCCTACTAATTATTGAGAATGAGATTTGGATGTAAGATGTTTTTGTTAAAAGTACCTTATATATAACGTCAACTAGTAGTTTTTTTTATTCAATTCACAGATACCCATTTCCAATTTTTTTTATTCAACTACCCATTTCTAAATATCCATTTTTTTTTATTCAATTTTGTTGGACCTATAACTCACAAATATATGTTTCTGGAGATCAACTAGTAGTTGTATATTCCATCATTTCTATGTATATTTCTCAGTCAACTAGCACCACAACTGTCCATAAGTCTCTGTAAATCTTATATATAATATCCTACTCTTGCATTTGTTCTTGTTGTTTGTTGTCATATGAGTTTGGCAGCAAGTGAAAATGACGATTTGATTGGTTTGGACCCGTTTGACTCAGAAAGTTTTCAAAATGAGGAAGTTAAAGCAAAAAGAAGGAAACAATCAAACGTGTGGGCTTTTTTTGAAATGGTTCCTGATTCTGAGATCAATGATGGCAAGCCACGAGCCAAGTGCAAGATGTGTGGAGTTACTTACATGGCAGCAAGCAAATATGGAACCGGAAATATGAAGCGTCACATTGACACATGCCCTAGGAGAAGTTCACAAGATATTGGTCAGATGATTTTATCACAAAATAGTAAAAATATTTCAGTAAGCACTCCTAAATTTGATACTGAACAATATAGAGGAATTTTGGTAGTTGTCATTGTGAAGCATGAATTGCCTTTTCGGTTTGTTGAATATTCGGTGATAGGATTTTTATTACAATATTTGCGTCCAGATGTTCCAATTATTTCTAGGAATACTGCTAAGGCTGATTTGGTTAAGATGTATCATCGAGAAAAAAAAGGATTAAATGTATGTTAAACGATTCTCCTGGTAGAATTAGTCTAACATCTGACTTGTGGACTTCTATAACCACTGATGGTTTATATGTGCATTACAACACATTTTCTGGATAAGAATTGGGTTATGCAGAAAAGGGTTTTGAACTTTTCTTTTATGCCACCACCACATAATGGCATATCTTTGTCTGAAAAAATTTATAATTTGCTATGTGAGTGGGGAATTCAACACAAGATTTTTGCATTGACTTTAGACAATGATTGTTCTAATGATGTTTCAGTAGAGTTGTTAAGAACTCAATTGAACATTAAGAAAGCTCTTCTTTGTGATGGTGAGTTCTTTCATCTTCGTTGTTGTGCTCATATTCTGAATTTGGTAGTACAAGATGGGTTAAAAGAGATTGATGTTGCTATCCAAAAAGTTTGTAAAAGTATCAAGTATGTGAAAGGATCACAAACAATGAAAGTAAAATTTATAGATTCAACAAATCAAATGTCTTTGGATAGCAAGAAAGGGTTGAGACAGGATGTTCTCACTAGATGGAATTCTACTTTTCTTATGCTTGAGAGTACTCTTTTCTATCATCATGCCTTTACTTATTTGAAGTTGACTGATTCCAATTTTAAACACTGTCCATCAATATCTGAGTGGGAAAGAGTACAAAAGATTAACGATTTATTGAGAGTTTTTTATGGAGCCACCTATAATTTTTCTGGGATGAAATACCCTACAGCCAATCTCTACTTTCTATCAGTGTTTACGATTTATTTTACATTAAAGCGGCACTCTGAGGGTGAAGATGACTACATGAAGAGAATGTATTGTAAAATGCTTGCTAAGTTTGAGAAATATTGGTCTGAATTTAATGTGTTGTTGGCTATAGCAGTTATATTGGATCCTCGATACAAGCTTCAATTAATTGATTTTTCTTATACAAAGTTTTATGGAGAATGTTCCATAGAGTATATGAATGTTCGGAGCAAAATGTCATCTCTTTTCATGGAATATGGTTCTTCTAGTGCTCCCACAATGACATGTTCTACCATGACTTCTGATAGCACTGTTAGTAGAGAGGAAAGTTAGTCTTCATATGATAATTTTTTATTGCAGGTAATATCAAATAATATTTTTTGTTTAATGATTTATATTATATTGTTGTTTCATATCACATATTGGCTTGAAAATATTTTTATTTATTTTTTGTGTATAAGAATTTGATACATTTAGACCTGAAGAACTTTCTGCCCATATGAGAAAAAGTCAGTTGGATCTTTACTTGGATGAACCTAGGGCAGATAGAAATGCAAAGATTGATATTCTTTCCTTTTGGAAAGGAAATGAATTTCGTTATCCTGATCTTACTCGTATGACTCGTGACATTTTCAGTGTTCCAGTTTTTACAGTTGCATCTGAATATACTTTTAGTGTTGGTGGGCGTATGATTGATCAGTTTAGGAGTGCACTAAAAGCATATATTGTTAATGCATTAGTTTGCACTTGAGATTGGTTATATGGCGAGGAGCAAGGTGATATTATTTTTATTTTATTGAATAAATGACTGTAATTTTTCTATAATATAAAATTTTACCGATGTCTTTTTTTTAATAGAAACACAAGAAGAAGTTAAATTGGACGAGTTAACTGAAGATGTAATGAAGTTAGAGAACAACAAGGACAAGGACTTGGAGGACACTCCACCTCATTCTTCAAGTTCTAAATTTGTTTAAATTTGTGTTTTTCTTATATTTGGGATTGTAACATTAATATATTTACTATGTGTGTTTTGTTTATTATATTTGGGATGTAATTTTAATATATTGTTATAAGGTATGTGGATATTTGTTTGGATTGTAATTTTAGACTTGTAGTTAATTTTTTCTTATATATTATTTATATTTATAATTTATAATTTATAATCAAGTCAAACGGGTCGTGTCATATCGTGTATGTTTAACCCATTAACGTAAACGGGTCGGAACAGGTCGGGTCGGGTCTTGTCGTGTCAAGTTATTTCTTAATGTGTCATAACGGGTCGTGTCGTGTCAACCCGTTATTAAATCGTGTCATGTTCGTGTTTGAAATTTTGACATGAAACCCTTAACGGATCGTGTTCGTGTTGACCCATTAACTGTAATGTACATATTCTGACACGATACGAATACGACCCGTTAACACAATTTGACACCCCTAAAATAGACTTTAGGGTCCTACTCTCCAAAATGATGCCGTTGAAGCCGCTGCTTAATGGCCCTCTCAATAAGTATCAACCTGGAAGGCCGATTCAGTGCAATCAACGATGTTTCCTCTAATGATCTAGCACTTTCGATCTAGAAGTAAACGTGATGTATAAAATCTAAGGATTAACAAAACGATTGTTAAGATTTATAAATAGTCAAAGCATTTTGATACATTGGTATTTTAAGTAGATTATGTATTTTGGTGTGTGTTCAAATGAACGTGAACATCATTCGAACAAAAAATTATATGTGAAGTGTTATTAGAATTGATACTTGGGTTGATGTTAGAACAAATATAAACTTTGTTAGAACAACAAACAGTATGCGAATAAAATGTAAGTTGAACTACGTATTCGAGTTGGTGTTTGAGTGAATGTAAATTTCGTTCACACAACAAGCAGTATGTAACCAAAAGTGGGAAGTTGAACACGTATTTAGGTTGGTGTTTGAATGAATGTAAACTTTGTTAAAAGAACAAGTAGTATGTAAACAAAACATAACTAGAACACTTATTTGGGTTGTTGTTCGAACGAATGTAAACCTCGCTCGAACAACAAGCTACTGTGAACAAAATGTATGTTAAACATGTTTTTCATTGTTCAAACAATGAGTACCCATAGTGGCGAATGACATGGTCCAAACCAACATTAAGTAAACGTTCAAACTAATATTCAAATGTTAAGTAAATAGTTTGAACTCTACTATTTAGTGTTCGAACGTTAAAAAATAGTGTTTGACAACTTTTAGAACAGATATTCAAACGAGGTGCTCAAGAAGACATTAATGGCTGAGTCAACTAGTTCCCAAAATTAAAAGCCATCAATCTTCAAGATTGATGGGAATGAGTTTACTCCCTCATTCACATGGCCATCCACTGTGTATAGTGGCCTAAAAATAAAACAATGGGGTTCGGATTCACAAACGAGATTCGAATCCCATTCGAAAACAACTCAAAGAATAAGCTATATTAAATAAACGAGGAACAATGTACCTTTTGAAAGCTAGGAAGTTGTGTGACAGTGACAGTGATGAGTGACGAGTGACGAGTGACAGTTGGTTATTCTAACGAGCATGAGAAAGAGGGAATTGAAGTTTAAATGATGTGTGCCAATGGAGGGAATGGTTCTAGTATTATTCACACCGGTTTGCATTCAAATGGATTATATAGTATTTAGAAGTTACGTGATTAATTGTTCCAACATTATATTTGGTGTTTGAATATATTTTATAGTTTTTGATGGTATAAGTTATGTTGGAATGACATAACATAAATCTCATGAATCTAATTTATGTACTTCATTCTATTAATCTAATTTATTAATCTATATAAATTAGTTAACTTATTATAGAAACTAAAGTTATCTAATATATGTTTTAGTATATTATAAATATATCTATTCTATATATATTCTAGAAACCTATCAAACTATTATAAATCTCATTCAACTATTCAAATTGATATATTTTTAAATTATAATAAAGAAGATTATGTATATTATTATAAAAAACGAATGTCAAAATACCATGTATACTAAGTAGTATATATATAGTATGTAATGTATATATATATATATATAACATAGTTTTTTTTTATAACAAATCACGTTTACATTGAATCATGCAGTGGTATGTTCGAATAGAGATAAAATAGTTTGTGCATATATTCGAACGGTACTTTTGTCAATTCAAATGAATTTTTAAAGGAATATAACTTTTATCTTGTACAAATGTCAAAAGGGATTGATGATATTTTGTTCGAATGACAAATCACGTATAACAATTATGTTCGACCGTAAATCATATATGTTCGAATAGTTGTGCCTTGAAAATTATAATTGGAATACTAGTGATTAAAATTTGAAACTACTCGTTTAAACATAACGGACCATTCATTCGAACCTATAACATATAGTTTGAACGTCAGTTGCCGCTTAGCTATTGACGGTTGTTCGCCGGTGTATCAGACCATCTGCCAGATGCCATTTTTTATGTTACCGCTTATCATAACCAAAGATCTTGAGGAAAAGGAAATGGGCATCTCTTTCAACCAAACTAGACCAGAAAAGTGCAGCACAAGACAATCTACTACGACTTTTAGTCGGAGTAGTGTCGTAGTCCATCCAATAAATCAGACTGCAAAAAGAAACCGCTTTCAGCGGCTTCCCTTTTGTGGGAAATGGGTAGGAGCCACATTGGTTTCAGAGCCTACTTTTTTTCTTTTCTCGTGTTGTGTTAGTTGGTTTGAGGATGATTGTTGGGGCCTCCCACCCTTTATATATATATATATAAAGTTTGATTAGAAAAGCAATGGAGAATGTTAATGTCTACCATTGACATTCATTTTCCAAGTCTTCAAAAGGATAATTTTTTTTTCTCCACCTTTAAATCCTTCATCTCTATTATTAGCAATTTCAAATTTTCCATTTTAAGACACCTTTACATACTTCATTGATGTTTAGGGTGTAAAAAAAAACTGATCGAACTCAATAGTTTTGGTCTAATTCACAATCAGTTTAGCTGGTTTTGATTTGTAAGAATCAAAATTAA
Organism: Juglans regia; assembly: GCF_001411555.2. Classification (NCBI taxonomy): domain Eukaryota; kingdom Viridiplantae; phylum Streptophyta; class Magnoliopsida; order Fagales; family Juglandaceae; genus Juglans; species Juglans regia. Next base: position 13,271,130 of record NC_049908.1, read on the forward strand.
AAATCAAAATCGATTGAAAATGGGTTTGGTCTTGGTTTTTCGTGATTTGAAAACTGATTTGGATTGAAAATCATGAAAATAGAGATAGAACATAATCGGAAACAAATATATTTTTTAGATTTTGTTTATATTATATATATTATACATATTATAAAATTAATATGACATGATATTTTATCCTATTATTTAAGCTTTATTGATATAAACATACTCTTAAACATGCGTATTAATATTGAGTTATTATTTATCAATTATCCTTATATATTAAGTTATATACTTACATATATAATATGGTATAAGTGTAAGAGTACATTATATATATATACACACACATATATATATATATAGATAATTGCACTTTTCATAATTACATTTTTACACATTCCTTGCAGTTATATACATGGTGTTTTTGAAAAATAATGTTTTGGACTCTATCATATTAGGGGTAAAAAAAAATTTAATTTGAGTAAAAAAAACCAACTAAACAATGAAAAAATCCAAAACTGAATCACACTTGTAAAATCGAACCAAACCGAACCAAAATCGAAAAAAAATTAAAAGTTTTGATTTTCTAGATGGATCAATTTGTATTGGTTTTCAAAATTACAAAATAGACTTAGACTGGTTCGGTTACAAAATATGTCAAAAACCTGACCAAACCGAACCGATTACACCCCTTGGTCATCGGGCAATAAGTTATGTTGACTATTTTATTTGAGACTAATTTTATTTGAAAGCCTTTACAACACACCATCCACGTGACATAATTTGATTTGAAAGATAAATTTTAAAATTTGAATCTTACAAATCAAATTATACTACGTAGATGGTGTGTGGTATAAATATTTTCAAATAACACTACTCTTTATTTGAATATCAATGCGAGTAAATGTTCATGTGGCAAAATCTTTATCATTGAATTTGAAAGATGATCATGCATCAATTCGCAAGACTTGCCACAATCAATGGGATTTTGATCTGAGTCAACAAAACTTGCGTTGTCCCTCATTGCTACCATAGAGATATCAAGAGGCGACACTTGAGTCCATATATCATGACAACGAAACAAGAAGAAACTTTGTCCAAAATCTCGTATTTGAAGTTATATAGAAAGATAAATATATTAGGTACACTACAAAATATTTTTAGTTGTTCATATGAATTTTAGGAGGATTGTACAATATTTAAATTGATTTTTTGACAACAATAAATACTCAATAAATACCGTATGATCTGTTTTATATGTTTATCTTTCTTTCACTCTAATTTTGAAAATTCATATTAAAATTAAAAGCTTTAAGGGATGCTAGTTATAAAAGAGCATCTGACTAGAAAAGCCAAACTAAAACGGCATAGGGAAGAGATAAACCATTTTAGGAATAAAAAAAATTAATAATAATTGGCTAGTTTTAGACATAATGGAAGTGCTGACTCATATTTGGCAACATCCACGTGGGCATTGCCCTTGTCATCATGTTCACCAAAGTTATGGGATCCAACCAAAGAATTGATTGGTAAGCAATATGGATTTCAAAAAATTGCCAAAACTAAACCTTATCTTGTAAGGTTTGAAGAATTCAAAGGAATGGGACATTGTACCCAAGACAGTGGTCGAACATTAATGGATAGAATAGGTACCACCTAAGCTCACATTCATCTTTCTTAAAGACCTTCTATTTTTTTAATTCTTCTTCCTTATCTTTATTTATAGGCTTCACTGAATGGTGGGCAATAGGTTTAATTCTTGACAACTCAATGGAAAGTTGCTAATATGTCTTGATAGACACTTCATCGTTCTATAATATTTATTTTTGTATGTGTAAACATCTAATATCATAGTATAGGTAATTAAAGATATGGATAATCTCTTTGGGATCACATCCAACTCCAACTTTACACTAAATTTTACCTATTGTTGCATCCCAATTGGTCTTAATGACCTCATTTGGAGGAGTCTCCCAACTGCAGTTCTGATTTCTGAAATTCTTGCATTACTAGCATTAACAATATGCACTTTCTTGAAATCTAACAAGAATTGTTTTGACCGCTGCATCACAGTATTTGGATGGATGAATTTTGCATTGAACACACAAATTCATTCATTCTCTGCCATAATCTTCTTGCAACCACTGCAATCTCTTCCAATTGCTCATTCTGAAACAATTTATACATGGTTTCTAGAGCTTCCAAGAAACTTTCATTAGTTATTCTACTCTTTTGTATTTTCTTTGAACATTGACCCCAAACATCTTTTGGTACATCCCCACAACAAATGTGCAACTGATTATTCCTCCTCTAAACAAATGGGACATTTTGGATTTTCTAACTACTTTCTTCTTAAACAGATTCAAATTGGTGGGAAGTGCTCCAAGACATGCTCTCCGCAAGAAAACGTTTTCTGCATTTGGGGTTTTCAGTTTCCATATCTTGACCAAATCTTCTTGACTGCTACTTCTAGAAGGTTGTCCTTTAGCTCGATATTGAATTTCTTTTTGCAGATGATAAGTACTCCTTATTGAGAATTGGCTATTTGTAGTGCATCTCCAAATCAACTTATCAGGGCTATTACATTGGCTAATAGGAATTTTCTTATTAACATTAGCTTCAGTACTTGAGAAAAGCTCTTCTATCAGTGCTTGACAAAAGCTCTTCTATCAGTGCTAAGTTTCATTATTTTGTTTCTGAGTCAATGAGAGCTTCAACTTTTTCATCTTCATCAAGGAACCTCACTGCACTTTGTTTTCAAAAAGTGTGGGATGGGAAATCCACCTATCTTTCCAACTCTTAACTTGTCCTCCACTTCCAATTCTCCAAATAGTGTTTTCTTCAATTAAATGTCTTGCTTCAAGTATACCCTCCAAATAAAAGATGGTCTCCTACCTAGTTTAGCATGACATAATATAGCCTTAGGTAAGTATTTCAGTTTGAGCACTTGTGTTGCTAAGGAATTAGGCCTCTGGATTAGTCTCCATCCTTGCTTTGCTAGCATTGCTAGACGGAAACTTTCCAGGTCTCTAAATCCTAGGCCTCCAATTGACTTAGCCTTCCCCATTTGATTCCATGTTACCTAATGAATCTTTCTCTCATTCTCCTACTGTCCTCACCAATAGTTTTGTATAACTTTGTTGATATTTTTTAGAAAAGAATTTGGAAGTTTAAAGACTCTCATATTGTAAGTGGGCAGAGCTTGAACTACTGATTTGAGGAAAACTTCTTTCCCTGCCTGTCAAAAGAAATTTTATTTTTCAGTTGTTGATTCTATTCTTCACTTTATCCAGTATGCTCTTAAGAACCTTTGATCGAGGTCTTCCAACAATGGCTGGCAGACCAAGGTACTTTTCATAAGACAAAGTTGATTTGATTCTTGCTATACTCAATATGATATCTTTTGTTTCTTCCTGATATTGTTGCTGAAATGAGTGGAGATTTTGTCTGTGCTTAGCCTTTGACTAGATGCCTTTTCATAAATTTCCAATATGCCAATAAATTTACTCCACTCTAATGAGTTTGCCTTGCAGAAAAGCAAACTATCATCTGCAAAAAATAGGTGGTTAATATAAATCTTGCATCGGGTCACTAGTACTCTTATGATGGAACCTGTACTTTCTGCACTATTGAGGAGAGTAATCTAGGCTTCAGAACATAGTATGAAGAGGAAGGATGATAGAGGATTACCTTGTTTGATACCTCATGTTGGTTTAAAGACACTTTGAGGAGAACCATTTATAAAAATAAAGTAAGAGATAGATTCAATTCATCTCATTACTAGATCAATCCACCTTCCATCAAAGCCAACCTTAGCTATCACTGTTTTCAAGAATTCACATTCTATTATGTCATATGCTTTGCTCATATCACTGCTTTCAAGAATTCACATCATATTGAGTTTCAAGAATTCACATTCTATTATAAAAGATATTGCATAGACTGATGAGTTTGAATTCAGACACTTTTGTAAGAGTCTTTATGATGCAGGAGGATTCGAGTCAAATGATTCTGAATTGTCGGATTACACGTTGACTGCGCTGAAATACCTTGAGGTGGCAAATCAGCGCAAAGATGGAAAGAAATCATGATCTTTCCTAGATTGGGGCAGTTTTGGGCACGTTTTAGTATTTTAGCAATAACTTTGGCTACGAGTATCAGAATCGCGCAAATGACCCCAATTCGAAAAGCTCTTTTCAGCACACACACCGTGGGCACCATGTTATGCTCAGTGTGCATCATTTTCAAGGCCAAATTCCATTGTTTTTCCCCTCCTAATTCCTAATTTTAGTTATTTTTTGCCTTTTATGGTAATATTTCATTTACCGTTTATGAAGTGATTCTGACCTCAATTTGGGCCAGAGTTTTGGCATATTGCTTCTTTTTTTATGTATTTAATTTTGGCATGATTATTGAGATTTTTCTATTTTTGGTAAAATTCTGATACGGTCGATCTTCAGCTATTACAACCCGGCTTGTGGGTTGAGGGAACCATTTTTTAATTTTGATAATTTTGAATTGAACATCATAGGTGTTTCTCTGTATTTTTTGGATGATTCTCTTGTCTTCTTTCTTGTGAATTATCTGTTAAAACTAGCCTGCAGAATAATCACTATTATGTTTGGCGTCGCTTTACTTAGGGATTAGAGCAATATAAGTCTCATTGATAGTATCATTTCAACCATCTGAATTAAGAAATTCAAGGATTGCCTTACAAACCTCCTGTCCTACTGTACTCAATTTGTTGTGGTAAAAGGTTGCTTTAAAGCCATCTAGACATAGGGAGCTTAACAGATTCATTTGGAAAATGGCTGCTTCCACTTCAAGAACTATGAATTATTTAAGTAAAGTTGTGTTCATGTCCTTAGTCACTCTTAAAGTCATTAACATAAATCACTCTTCAATACCTTCTCGCTGAAAGGATGTAAAAAGATCCTAAAAATACTGGTGAAAAAGAGCACTTATCTCCTTGGGTAGAGTTGCAACGTTTCCATCACCATCTGTAATTCTGCGAATAGAATTTTTCATTCTCCTTTGATTTGCACCCATATGATAAGACTTTGTATTCTTGTCTTATTCTTTCACCCATTTATGTTTAGCTCTTTGTTTCTATTTGAGATTTTCTTCTTCAAGCATAACATCCACCTCCTTTTGAATTATTTGATTCTCTTAGTATAGCTTCCATTGTTTACCCACATAGGCGGGGGTGGGGTCGACCTTTCCTTGCACCCCGCCCCCACATAGGCAGGGGGTGGGATTTTCACCCCTGCACCCTGCCGGGGGCTAGGCAGGGTAGGTGGGGTGCGAGCACCTGTTGCCCACCCCTAGTGACAATCCTTTATTTTTGCCCATCTTGCTTCATACCTGAGAATTCTTCTTCTATTCATTGCTCTATCCATTTTGTTTCCATAGTCATGAGCAAATGATAATGGTTTGAACTTTGAGCTGCTAAACTTCTAACAAAAGTGAGTTCATTTAGAATATGCCAAGTTGAATTCCTAAAAGCTCTATCTAATATTTTTTTTTGGTAAAAGATCTGCCTTCTTTATGGTTACCCCAGGTGTATTTGGCCCCTTGAAATCCCAAGTCACTCAACCCACAGTCTTCAATAGCATCTCGAAAACCTTCCAATTGACTATATGGCCTTACAGCAGCTCCATATTTCTCATCATGTTGAAGAATTTCATTAAAGTCTCCTACACATAACCATGGCACCTCAGCTTTTGGCCTCAATGCTCTAAGTAATCTCCAACTGTATTTCCTTTTTATAGTAAAAGGACTTCTATAAAAAGCAGTTAAAAACTATTTTTCCTGGTCTCTAAATGTGAAACTCTAAAAGAAATGTGACTGTGTAAAGGAATCTAAGCATATTGAAATCTAACTCTTCTACATTGAAGCTAGTCCTTCACTCAAAGCCCTACCATCCACTACAATACTATGCTCAAAACCTAGTTGATTCCTCGCCTTCTCCACCTTAGATCTGTTGCATTTTGTTTCAACAAGAAAAATAAAATGTTGGCTCTTAGTTTTTATCAAATGGTGAAGTTCTCGAATTGTTCGAGGGTTCCTAATCTCCGACAGTTCCAGCTAAGGCAATTCATGGCTTTTGGTGGGATTGCATAACAGCCACCACTAATGCATCCTGGTTTAGACTCCCTTCAGGTAAGAGAAAAATCTTTGATTTCTTAGCAAGGCAATTTTTCGAACTTATTTCCTCATAATCAAGTATCTCATTTTTCCATGAGATATTATTAACAACCAATTGACAGTGCCTAGTAAATCAGTTTGTTTTTTAGAAGAGCTTTCTCTAGCTCTTCTATTTCAACTAGCAGTCTTTCCAGTCTTAGTAGGAGATTTGTTTTGGTTTAGAAAGAGTTGATTCGATGTACTTACAATGCTGTCAAGGATCATTTATGTCTTTTGAGCTAAATCAGATTCCTTAGATTTCATCTTTCCATTGACCTCCTTATCCTCCAAGAATCCTTATTGCATTAAAGCATTAGCCGTTGGTTTGGTATGACTTTCCTAATCAGTACCATTATCTTGTTGAGAAATCACAGCATTGATTGATGCTTGTAACGATAATTCTTTCCCTGTAGAACTATGATTTCATTGATTTGTATGCTCCCTTGGTATTTTAGGCTCTATTGAATGATCAATATTATTCTCCTACATTACTAGAATCTCTTCAAAGCATGCCACTGATTGATCCTGAGTTACAACATTGACTTTTTCATTTTCATTACAATTTACCTCATCGGAACTCATATGCTGTTGATTAGATTGTTGATTCTGTATCGGTTCTCCACCATACTTGACTTGTTCCCATTGAAATTTACAGAATTTGCTCGTAACCATAGACCATACTGGGATTGCAACTCCTCTGTCATATGTGTACCTTGAATCAACTTTGAACAACTCTACTTCATGTGCCATATGAATCCACATTGAAAACAGAAATTAAGGCAGACGCTCATATTTGAAAGGAATCCACTGCTACTTATCACCAATCTTCAACAATCTGCCTCTAACTAATGGTTTAGTGATGTCAATTTCCACTCTTACACGTAGGAATTTTCTTTGACCGCAGCCTTTTCCATCAACATCCACCGTTACTAATCTCTTTATTGCAGAGCCTAATTGTTCACCAAACTCCTTTGTCATACTCACCAATGGCATGTTATGAAATTGGACCAAAAAAAATCTTTAATAAAAGTGATATCCTTTGGAGGAGTACTACCTTCAAAATCTTAGAGGCAAACAACCTATTTGTCAAAGACCATGATCTCCCCAATTTCACCTTTTCCATGTCATTTTCCTTTTCAAATTCCAAAATAAACGGATTCTCTCCAACTTTTTTGAACTTTATCCATCGTTCTGGCTTCCAAACCTTTGAAATAATTGTCCTGACAGCTTATCCCTTTATTGCTTTGTCAGCAATAATCAAAACCAATAAACAAAGCCGCCCATTTGTTTGTGAATAGCTTTTGTTGGTAGAACAAGTTCCTCCAATCTCACCTCTTCAAACTAACGCCCAAGAGACCGAATTATAATATATCAAAGAAAACTCACCTCACCCTTATGGTCCAATATTTCTTTAAGAATGAATCTTTGGACAATAAATTTTGAGAATTCTTCAAAATGTGGTTACCAAAAATTAATTCTTCAAACATGGCCTACAGTTGTTGATTTGGGATTCAATTGTGGTACCCATACGACCCATTTTGCGACATCTTAAGTTTCTACTAAAATTGAAGTCATTTTTTTGGAATAAGGCAAAGAATAAAAAAACAAGACGACTGATTAGCTCGTGTCTGTCTTTGCTCTCTCAATTTTGCATTCAACGTGATTTTAAAGAAAATGACGTGGCAACCTGATTTTGGTCAAGGAAAGTTGCAAAGAGTAATTCTACTCTTAGGCTGGTTTAGTCTCCAACACCACACATCAGCTGAGCTGGCTTCTTCTTATTCTTCTTTTTCTTTTTTTCAAAACGATTTGTTTTGAAGACTAGTCCCCACGTTTTCCATCTTCTTCCCCAAATCTTCTATTCAGATTTGCCCCTCCGTCGTTTCTTCACCAACCCCAACTGAACAATGCAGCGGAACCAATCATTTTCAATCCATTTCAGTTTTTTTGCCCAAACCGCATCGAATGACACATAAATTTGGCCAATCCTCCTATTGGTTCACCCTAGCTTTTACATAATGAATCAAATAAGAATGAACAAACATGAAAAAAAATGCTATATTCAAATGCAAGATCGAAAGATAAATGCACAATGTTTTAGGCAACTTATTATAATCCCCAGATCTGTTAGGGCTTTTCTCAAAGGGAGAAGGGATTTGGCTGGGTTAGAGAGGGTGTGTTTCTCAAATCTCTTGGTGTATGCCTTGAGGGGTGTTGACGGGTTTGTTACAGTCGGCAGAGGTATGGAGGGAGGGATTTAGTGGGAGATTTTTTAGTCCCCTAATTGGTTTCTCGAGGGGTGTCGATATGGAAAAACGATTCAGTTTTGAAAAGGGGGAGAGGGATTTGGCAAAAGGAGAGGGAAGAGCAGAGCCGACGGGGGAGTGGTTTTGGGTGGGGGAGACCAAGGATTCGACAAGAAATGAGGACAATAGAGAGGGTTTAAATCATTTTTAAGAAATTAGATTTACCAGCTGGTATACGGTGTTGGAGACAAACCGGCCTAAGACTATAATTACTTCAAGTTGCAAAATATGCTGTAAAGCTATCATTTTTTATTTATTTATTTGGGATTAATATATAATATAATAGTTGCAAATAATTTAGTAAAATGATTGTAGGAACCATTTGTAGAAGACATGACGAGCTCCTTTCTGAAGGAAGTGCGTTGTCGTGGCGGCCGTTGACTCCCTCTCGCCCTCTCGAACATGGCAAAGAAACTCGTCAAATACTCCGTGGTATACTCTTGTCTCCCTTTCTCTATCTCTTGTTGCCCATTAATTGTAGTTTTAGGAGTGAGATTGATTCTGAGTTGGGTGGTGGCCAGATTGATGCTTTCACTGACTCAGCGTTCAAGGGGAACCCGGCGGCGGTGTGTTTGCTGGATGCAGAGAGAGACGAGGATTGGCTGCAAGCTGTGGCCGCCGAGTTCAACATCTCTGAGACCTGTTACTTGACTAGGCTCACTGGGTCTGAGCCTCTTGACTCCCCCGTCCCTAGGTTCCGTCTTAGATGGTTCACTCCGGTTTCTGAGGTCAGTTATTTTACTTCCACTTCAATACCAAAAAGGGAAAATTCAAAAACATTGAGTTTGTTTCAATTTTCAAAGTGTTTCCTTTCCTTTCCTTTGTTAGAAAAAAAAAAAAAAAAAAGTAAAAGGAAAGATAAGAGACATCAATTTTCCAAGGACCGAAATGCATGTTAGTATTTTCCTTGTGGGTATTCTTGTTTATCATACCTTATTTTGATTTTAGTCATGTTTACATTTGTGATACAAGAATGATTTTTGTTTTATGTGATTCATGTTCATTGTGATAGTTAGATTTAGTTATGGGTTTGAGTCATAGGCTCGAATTGGTATGTGAGTCTTTAACCTTTAGTTAATTAAGGTGTTGTGTAATAGTTTTTTTAATAAATAAAATGAAATTTTATTAAGCAAGTAATAGTGTAAAGTTGGCATGTTCTTGTTCTGAAACAATAATACTGCATATATATGATACTCTTATGCAGGTTAAGCTTTGTGGTCACGCTACACTGGCAGCCTCACATGCATTGTTTACATCTGGTCTGGTGAATTCAAATAGTATTGAGTTTGTTACACTATCTGGAGTTCTATCTGCTAGAAAGGTTCTGGAAATCAAATCAGATGGCTCGGATATTCAGAATGGCGAAGCACAAGAGTTTTTTTTCATCGAAATGGATTTCCCAATGGGGGAATTAATAGATTTTAATTCTGCTGAAGCTTCGGCAATTTCCAATTCCTTGAACGGTGCTTCTTTCATCGATATCAAGAGAACTACTGCGGATGATCTCTTTGTAAGGCCTGCTATCCAATTTCTAGTTTATTTGCTCTCTTTTATACATTAGTTAGTATGCTTATTATTATTAATGACATATGCATCCAAATTCTTTCAAAAGTTAATGATTTCTCACAATAAATGACATGAAATATTTGTGTCTAACTGGTTGACCAAAGTGAGTATAATGACTTGCTTTAGTATAATTTGGATGTGTGATTGGTTGGAATATGCTGACAACCCTTGTGTTTCCAAGGGATTCTTGATGAAAAAATGTTCTTTTTTTTTTTACATATTTATTAAAAGATTGTGATGCTTATCAATTTTTCAGGTTGTACTCCCATCAGGAGAAAGTGTTGTTGAAATAAAGCCAGAGTTTGATGCCATACGTAAATGTCCGGGAAGGGGGATGATTGTTTCAGGTGCTGCTCCCCCGGGCTCTGGTTTTGATTTTTACAGTCGATTCTTTTGCCCCAAACTCGGGGTCAATGAGGTAAAATATGTCAGCCTTTAGGATTAACCAATTGTAATGGTTTTGAAGTGCTGGAGGTTATAAATAGATCTCTATTGTATGTCTTTCTTGCATTTACACGTTTTCTATATATGATTTCTACTTATCATGGCCTGCAGAATCGAATTATGATGCCATTGCCAAAGCAAACAAGAGACATGTTATTTCAGAACATCTGCATACAGCTTGTTCCACTCTCTAACATCACCTTGCTGACATCTGCATTTGTTTGATAATTCAATAAGAAATTTGTTATTCATAAACAATACTTCTGCATAACATTCCTCCTACCGATTTCTTCGAGGTCCTAAGTTCTTGGACGGTAGTGCTAGATTTGCCTTACCAAAAGTGGGAAGAGAAAATCCATTTCCAGTAACTGTCTAGAATTTTCTATAAAAAGTCATCTCACTCATCTTTCAGGATCCTGTTTGTGGGAGTGCACATTGTGCCTTGGCACCTTACTGGAGCAAGAAATTGGGGAAGTGTGATTTTGTCGCATACGCGGTATTCTCGATTCCCCTAATGCATGCAAACTCATCATTTTAATCTTTGCCTTCATCATGTTAATTACATTTCCTAACTTGTTCAGGCGTCACCTAGAAGTGGAGTAGTGAACATTCATCTAGACGAACAAAACAAGAGAGTGCTGCTGCGAGGAAAAGCTGTCACTGTCATGGAAGGGTCTCTTCTAGTTTAGAGATGTGGATTTGCAATCCATTGGCATGTATTGTATAATTGAAATAAATGAATTTTTCTGGGTGAAAGAATCCCCAGGAATTGGAAATAAACCCTCCTCCCCTTCTCAACCTTGATATATTAAGAGTCCGTTTGGATAGTGAGATGAGATGAATTAAGATTGTTTGTGACTAATTGTAAAATTATTAGTTAAAATGAGATGAGATGAGGTCTGTATCCAAACGGGCCCTAAAGATCATTGTTACACTGTCTTCTTTGGTTGGGACATTGACTTTATGATAAAGGTAAGGAAAACTACAGTGTATTTAAGATAAAGTTAAGGAAAAATTAAGTTTGTTATTTTGGATTTTGTCATTTTTAGTTATAACAGTCAATGCGTCATATCTTAAGTAAGTTTTTATATAAGAAACTGATCTATGAATTCATTTAAAATATGATACATCAAGCAATATGATTAGGAATGTCAAAATATATGATAGAGACGAGCATTACTCTGATGGGACAATTGGATGGGGATAATTTTTTAAGATTCTTGGAGGCATTTAAGTGAAAGGAATACAAGTCCATACTTGCTGTTGAGTATTAAGAATATTTTATAATATATGTGAATAATAGTAAAATGGTTTGTGAATAGTAATAAAATAGTTTAACTTAAAATATTTTATAAAATTTCGGAAAATGATCGAAAAAAAGTTGGGTATGCTTTGTTTAAGAGATTTTGCAAACACGTTTTAAAATATTTCTTCTTTTAATCCAAACATCTTTTAAACCCACCCTAAAAAAAATCATCCCTCAAAAAATGTTTTCATCTAATATTTGCCTCAGTTTTTGTGAGGAAGAAAATAATAAAAAATAAAAACCAAAGCAAATTATCATTCTGTCTACCCCACCTTCACAAAACCCAAACCAAACACATCTAATTTTTTTTCAAACAAAATTTTCATTCTTCCTACCCACTTTCACAAAACCAAATAAAAAACATATCTCAAAACTGTTTTGAGAATCTCAAAAAATTTCACTTACCAAACAAGCCCTCAGGTTTTCATTTCCTAATAACAGTTGTGGACTCAGCTGCAGGATTTGTTATAACTTCGCTTGGATCTCCAAGTCCTTGCCATAATATAGTATTGTTTCATTCTTTGAACTTTGAAGTGTTTGGTTCAGTTGAGTGCATCACTTATTAAAAGTAAAGTGCATTTCGAAAAGCGCGTGTAAGCATGCTTTTTTGCTCGATCTTAAAGCTCTCTTTTCTCTTTGAGAATTACTACAGATACAAAAAAATTATATAAAAATAAATTCACAAGCTGATGTGGCTTCAAGTGATACGTTAGATCTACTTTACGTAAAAAGTAACTTTACAATCTAATGTACTCCATCAAGCCATTTCAATTTGTAATTTTTTTTTTATGTAATTTTTTTATGTCTAAAGTATTTTTTTTCTCTTTTAGTGAGAGCTTTAAGAGCAAAAGGTGTGCTTTGTTACATTTTAACAAAAAAAAAGCTTGTTTCAGTATTTAAGCATGTGAATCAATAGCTAGGCACTGAAAGTAATAAATATATAACACATGGCTAATAAAATAAATTGGAAGACAAAACAAGAATTCAGTGGAATGACTAGAAGAGAAGAAGACACTTTTTCTTGGACCCCATCCGCACACGATCTCTCAAAAGAAATATCGTGATCTCTCAAGCGAAGTATCTAAGTTTTTATGCTCAAATTCTTATCTAATTTGTTGATCACTTAGTTTTCATTTGCGTAATACTCTAATAAAAGAGTTTTATTAAAAGAGTTTTGGACAAAAAGGAATTAGCGGTATTTTGAAGATAGGGAGCGCACAATGACAGAGTTTCAAAATTTTTTTGTACACATACTATTGCTTTGGTTTTCTGCTATTGTACTTAATGGGAACAATGTTCACGACTTCTTATCCTTAATCTATCGTTCCTAGAATGTATTTAGGTATTATTTTGTATACTCTATGTGTACACAGACTATATCTATTTCATTCGTATCAATAAAATTTATCTTTTACTTACAAAAAAAATAAAAGAGTTAATATGCTAAAAATATTTTCTTCTCAATAAATAAAGATTTTATTGATAAGGAATAGGCATAGCAATAATATTATTGCAAAGAAAAATATATATATTATTAGATTGCCTTTTACTTATAAAAAATTATTATATTACCTTTTTAAAGCCTTTTTTATTGTATTATATCATTTTTTTTTAAATGTGCGCTTTACTTCGCTCAAGCGCACGCGCGCACGCCCGCGCTTTGCTCCTAGGCTCTAGGTGGCTTATGCGCGCCTAGCGCTTTTGACAACACTGGTTTGGTTGTAATACCCCTGAATGAGAGTATAAGAGGCAAGGGTGGTGAATGATAACAACTTTGTTTAGAGAAACAAGTTCTTGCGATTTTTATTGATTCCAAGGAGCTTTGGTTGTAACCTTGGCTAAACCTTTTGGAGTATAAGGGTATGTTTGGATATTTGGAGTATCTCATAATTTTGTAAATAATAGTGAAATGATTTGAGTAAGGATGTTTTATTGAGTTTTGGAAAATGAGAGAAAAAATTAAATAAAAATATTATAGAATTAAAAAATTGTTTGAATATAATTTTTGTTTCTAAGTTTGTAAAAATTGTATTGATTTTTGTGTTTTGTTTTTAAATTTGTAAAAGTTGTATTGATTTTTGTATTTTGTTTTAAAGTTTATAAAAGTTGTATTAATTTTTGTATTTTGGATAATGATTAGATAATGATTAGATAAAAATGTTGAAAATTTGAAATTGAAAAGTGTTTTGTGTTTGAGAATGAAGTTATGAGATGTTTTGATAATTTTAAGAAATATTTGAGGGTTGGCCAACATATTGGGATGTGTGGTCTCCTAGCTGCCGTTGCAGTATCTTGGTCTCCCGTTAGGTGCAACTTTTAAAGCTAAGACAATTTGGGAGTAGGTGTTAGAGAAATTAGAACGTAGGCTGGCCGGGTGGAAAATGTTATACTTATCGAAAGGGGGGAGGATTACATTTATCAAGAGCACTCTAACTAACCTTCCCATATATTACTTGTCTTTATTTCCCCTTCCGGCAAGCATTGCATCTAGAATTGAGAGGGTTAGGGGCTCGTAATGTTAGGTTCTTTAATAAGGCTCTATTAGGAAAATGGATGTGGCGATATAATCATGAGAGGGAAGCCTTATGGAAATGGGTGATTGATGCGAAATATGAGAGTGCACGGGGGGCTGGTGTTCTAATGAGGGGAGGGGGGCTTAGGGTGTTGAGTTGTGGAAGTACATAAGGCAAGGGTGGGGGGCTTTCTCGAGTAATACTAGGCTGTTTGGGGGAGGGCAGCAAAATCAACTCTTGGAATGATGTGTGGGTGGGAGATACGACTCTTAAGGATGCTTATCCTAATATTTTTCAGAATTGCAAGAGAAAATGAAGTTATGGTGGTTGATATGGGGCAGTTAGACATGGTTCACAGGAGTGGAACATCGACCTCACTAGGGAGGCACAAGATTGGGAAGTGAGTGCTCTGGTGGATTTTTTCAGCTTGCTATATAACATCAATGTTGTGGTCCCAGCTGAAGACACGATGAAATGGAGGCCTTCTAAGAAAAGGAAATTCTCGGTACGCACTTTCAATGACATCCTTACAGCTCAAGATAGGCCCAATTTTCGTTGGAAGAACATATGTAGGAGTAAAGCATCTCCCAAGGCTACGTTCTTTGTTTGGACATCAGTTTTAGGAAAGATACTAACCATGGATAACCTAAGAAGGCATGGGCTTATTATTATGGACTGGTGCTATATGTGCATAAATAATCGGGAAACGGTAGATCATTTACTCTTACATTGTGATTTTGCAAAGGACATATGGAATTATTTCTTTAGCAGATTGGGATTAGCATGGGTAATGCTGGGAAGGGTGGTAGAACTACTAGCTAGCTGGAGAGGGATCACGAGACACCACAGATTGCAGTTGTGTGGAAGATGACTCCTATTTGTATTTTCTGGTGTATTTGGAGTGAAAAAAATGATAGACTTTTTGAGAATCATGAACGCTTGGAGGAGTTTAGGAGTTTTTTTTGGAAGACTTTATTTATGTGGACCATTGCTTTAGAGTTAAATGGTCTCAGCTTCCATGATTTTCTTGTAATAGTTTTTAGTTCTTAATTTGGAGTGCTCATATGTATACCTCTGGGGTACTTGGGCTATGCCTATCTTTATCAATTCAATTACTTCTTACTTATAAAAAAAAAAAAAACGTATCCTAAGTCTAGATGTGGTTTGGTCTTTTCTTAAGTCACAAATGGTATTGAAGCCAATTTACAGCCATAAATGTGGGACTTTAGCTGTGCAACCTACAACAAAATGGCCCGATAGGGGCATTAGGGATGTAAGGGGGTTATGTAATACCCCGAGTTGAGTATAGGAGGGACATGGTGGTGAATGGGATTTATCATTATCTTAGAGGAAGAAGTTTTTGCACGTTGTAATTATTTCAATGTGCTCAACTATGAATCTCGAGGAGTCCTTTTAGTGGATAAACCTAGATGTAGTTTGGCCTTTCCTTGAATTTTAATATCAGCTTTTACCTATAAAAAAATATATTGTTACATCAGTTCGTTAGTTGATGTTTCAAATTTCACCTATGGTATAGTGTGTGCTTAACTCTGGGATCGTCTCAAGTTGGAATGACGGAAGTCAGGATGCTTCTGTGGAGAGTTAGATCGACAACTTCAATGGCTCTTTTACTATTGAATGTGATATTTATTACAACTGTTTAGAATTTGGAGGTGGGTGATATCTCTGATTTTTTCAGCATGTTGTATACTTCGAACATTGATAGTGGCAGGGAGGATAGGTTGCCATGGATTCATCCCAGGATCAAGAAATTTTCAGTCATATCCTTGTATAAGTGTATGTCATGCCAATCCCCTAACTCTTTTGTGTATTTGGAGGAGCAAGGTGTCTCTCAAGGTTGCTTTTTATGGTTAGCTGGATTCTATTGAGAAAATCTTGACGATGGATAATTTGAGAAGCGTGGTTTCATCATTATGTGTTGGTGCTTTATGTGTGAAAGGAATGGAGAATCCGTGGATCACTTGTTACTCCATTGTGAGGTGGCAAAGGTTCTATGGGATGAAATATTTGGTAGGATTGGTATTGCTTGGGTGATGCATAGGGGGCTGGTGGATCTTATGGCTTGCTGGAGAAGTTTCTAGGGTAACCACCAAATTACTGCCGTTTGGAAGATGGTTCCTCCATGCCTTATGTGGTGTATTTGGCTTGAGAGGAAGGACCATAGTCTTCAAGATAGAGAACACTCGTTGGGAGAGATTAGATATTTTTTCTTCCATACATTATTACTTTCGGCATCTACTATTGTACTTGATGAGGCTTGTTTTCATGATTTCATTATTGCCTTTTCTAGTTCTTAATTAGATGTTCTCTCTTGTATATTCTTTGTGTACTTGGCCTATGCATTATTACTTGGTTTAATAAAATTTCTTTTTCTCTATAAAAAAAGGTTGGATTGATAGAATAATATTTGTTTGAAAATATTTTGAAAATGCTTTGTAAACTAGAGAATATGTAAAATATCAATAACAAATTTGAAAAAGAGAACCCAGTGTTGAGGCATGTTGTGATAGACGTTTTCCTTAGAGTAGATTCCATCGCCTCCAAATTTGAACATGCACTAGGCTTATTGACTGTCTTCTCCCAATATACAACAACGTAGGTTCCCGTTAATCTCCTCGTCGGTGCACACAAAAGGAGATCCTCAAACATGATATAAAATAGCCAAAGCCCAGAGAAAGAAAGATAAAAAGGAGGAAGTATTTCTCTTCAAATTTCAAATTTGTTCTTGTTATTTTACATATTCTCTAGTTTACAAAATATTTTCAAACAATCTTAGAGTAGATCCCATTTGTTAAACTAGTTGTGTGTTTTAATTGTTTGGTTGCCACTATAACTTCAAACGAATCAATTGCTCCCGAAAAATTTGGAGGAGTCAATTTTAAGCGTTGGCAAGAAAAGATAAAAATATTTCTTACAATGCTTGGATTATATTTTGTTATTGAAAATGATTCCCCTTCTGATGATTTACATGAGCCCACACGTACTATTGAATTACAAACATATGCAGAAAAAGATAATTTGTGTAAATGTAGGATTTTAAATCATTTAAGTGATACACTTTTTATGTTTACCTACACATTAAATCTGCCAAAGATATTTGGAATGTGCTTGATAAGAAATATGGTGTACATGATGCCAGAATGGATAAGTACACCGCAAGCCAATTTCTTGGCTTTAAGATGGATGATTTCAAATCTATAGTACAACAAGCCCATGAGTTAACTATTATTTACCATGAATTGGGCCAACAAGGAATGAGTATTACCGAGCGTCTCCAAGTTGCTTGTACAATGGATAAGTTGCCTCCTTCATGGAAGAATTTTGGCCTATCTCTTAAACATAAAACTGGAGATATGACCATGGAAACCTTGATCTCTGCCATTATGATCCAAGAACAACACTTGGAAAATGATCTCATCCCACCATTGATTTCTGATTTTCAATCTAAAGCAAATATTGTAAAAGACTATAAAACACATAAGAACCCATTACATCAAAAGTCCAAATTCAATAAGGGTAAAACTAATTATGGAAATAATTTGAAACCAAAGTCCTATATTAACAAAGATGATAAGAGACTCATTTGTTTTAACTGTAACAAATCGGGTCACTTGGCCAAAAATTGTCGCTATAAGAAGAGGAAATATCAAGGCAATGAACAACCAAGATCACCTAACCTACAGGCTCATATGGTACTTTCCGGGACTGACTCTGTTGGAACCGATGAACGGTATGTAACCATAAGTCCCCAAGTTTATCTAGCTTGTAATGCTACTGATTATATAGTAGACACAGGAACCAATGTACATGTCACTTCTAACCACAATAGTTTTTCAACATATCAGGATACAAGCGGTATGAAAGTGATGATGGGTAACTCCACATCTGCACAAGTATTTGGCGTAGGAAAAATTGTACCCAAATTAACATATGAAAATACTATTCCTTTAGAATAAATATTTTAAGTACTAGAGGTAAGGAGAAACCTAATTAGTGGATCTTTACTCAGTGGGGCATGCTACACATTATTATTTCAATCCAATAAAGTTATTGTAACTAAATATTGGTAATTTGTAGGGAAAGGTTATGTGAGTGATGGTTTGTTTGTAATAAATATTTAAAACAATGTAGTAGACAAATTTGATTATAATAATAAATTTACATTTACTACATGTTCCTTTTCAATATGGCATGCTAGATTAGGCCATGTTAATTATCATAATGTTAAAAGAATGATGGATTTAGAGATTATTCCTAAAATTCTTATTGATTTGGATGAAAAATATTTAATATGTGTTCAATCAAAACAACCTAGAAAACCATTTAAATATGTTATAAGAAATTCATCGCTACTTGAATTAATTCATAGTGATGGTTGTTATTTAAATGATGTCTCTTCTAAAGGTGGTAATAAATACTTTATTACTTTTATGGATGATATATCCAAATTTTGTTATATTTACTTAATGAAAACAAAAGATGAATCATTTAGTAAATTTGTCGTTTATAAAATTGAAGTTAAAAACCAATTGGAGAGAAATATTAAAATTTTCAGGTCTAATAGAGGAGGTGATTACTCCTCTAATCAATTGGTGCTATTGATAAATTTAAATCTAGGCTGATTGCAAAGGGCTTTACACATAGAGAATGTATCGATTATTTTGATACATATTCTCTTATTACTAGAATAACCCTAATTCGTGTTCTAATTGCTCTAGCAGTGATCCATAAATTTGAGGTCCACCAAATGGACGTAAAGACCGCATTTCTTAATGGCAATCTAGAAGAAGAGATATACATGGATTAACCAGAAGAGTTTGTGGTTCCAGGACAGGAAATGAAAGTTTGTAAACTTATTAAATCTCTCTATAGTTTGAAGCAAGCTCCTAAACAATGGTACTAAAAGTTGGATGAAATAATTTTATCTTATGATTCCAAGATAAATAAATCTGATAAGTGTTTATACATTAAAATAGTTGATGTGCATGCATAATGCTATGTCTTTACGTTGATGATATTCTCATCTTTTGTACCAATATAGATATTGTTCTTGATGTTAAAAAAGTTTTTTCAAAGAATTTTGACATGAAAGACATGGGAGAGGCATATATAATTCTTGACATCAAATTAATGAGATCTCATGATGGTATTAGCATAAATCAATTTCAATATATTGAAAATATTCTAAAAAAGTTTGAGAGATTCGAATGCAAACTTGTCAGTACTCCTCTTAATCATTGTTTGCATTTAAGTAAGAATATTGGAGATCCTGTGTTACAACTGAGATATTCTCAGATTATTGGTACGTTACTATATATTGCTAATTCTACTAGACCTGATATTTCATATGTTGTGAGTAGACTTAGCAGGTATACTAGTAGGCCTGATGATTCTCATTGGAAGGCATTGGAAATAATTCTTAAATATTTGAAAGGAACCATGACATATGGTATCCATTATTCTGGGTATCCCACTGTATTAGAAGCATACAATGATGCTAGTTGCAAAACTGACACAGTAGATCGTAAGGGAACGAGTGAATATATTTTCACTCTTGGTGGAGCAGTTGTGGTTTGGAGATCTTCCAAGCAAACTGTGATTTCACGATCTATTATGGAAGTTGAATTAATAGCCTTGGATACTACCGGACATGCGGTAGAGTGGCTTAAGAATTTATTATCAGAAATTACACTAGTTAAAAAACCAATGCCAGCTATTTCCATTCCTTGTGACAATCAGGCTGTGATAAGTGTTTGTAACAATAAACATTTTAATCATAAGAAACATTTGAGTAACAGGCATTCTACGATAAGATACTTGATAAAGAATGGATACTTGACTTTGGAATATGTAAAGTCAGAAGATAACCTAGCAGATCCTTTGACGAAAAGACTGGCAAAGTCGAAGGTTATACGTACATCAAGGCGAAGGGACTGAAGTCCATTAATTAGGTCATTGGTAACAGTAACCCAACCTTCCTGGTTGGAGATACCAAGAAGAAGGTTCAATGGGAAGAACAAACTATTTGAATGACTGGATAGCACTATTAAAATATTATTATATGTCCATCCTAGAGTGTGAGTGCTATAAATGCAATGACAAAGGAAAAACGAAATGCTTTGAATGAGTCTAAGACTAAGGCGAGATATTGAATTGCTGGTACCCTTGGAGGACTCACCTATGTGAGTGTGACTGTGGGGCTGCAGTCTATGGTAATTGGGCTATTCCCTAGAGCGCTCATGAATCCAAGATACGGTGCACGACCTTTATGCACCGCCTTGAAAGGAACCTGATATATGTCGTACTATGTGTGTGGTGTGGAGAAGCCTGAGTTAAAAGATTATATTTCAAGACTTGGTTCACCATGGATCTTTAGGATGAAAACACGCTAACACTAGATAGACGTTCAAAGCCGCAAGCTACCTCTATTAATGCATAGTACTTAGTCCAAAGAAAATTGTATTCTATTCCGTTCTTTAAAATATTTTAATCAGGTGGGGGATTGTTGGCTTTTAAACTTAGAAATGATTAAAATATTTGATGTAAAGTAAACATAATGTGAACCATTACCTTTGTTCAATGTATCGGTTCAGTTGTATAAATTTAAATGAAAATGTGTCTTGGTACTTAAACCAATATATGCCTATTGGGGATATAAGCCTTAACCGCTTCCCAACCAAACAAAAGGTTGTGTCATTTGGTGAATTAGAGACATTTTCAATGTATTCTCTAATATTTAAGAAGTTGTAACTCCTCAAAAGTGCTCCTTCATTTTAGTTGTGGCTTTTCACAAATACCCTTTCATTTATTTAAGTTGTGACTTTTCACAAATACCATTTTATTTATTTGATGTGATTTTTCACATGTACCATTTCATTTATATGATATGACTTTTCATAAGTACCATTTCATTTAAATAAATTGTGACTTTTCATAAGTGTCATTTCATTTTAGTTGTGATTTTTCACAAGTGCCATTTCATTCTCTATAAATAGGAAACCCCACCCACAAATTCAAGATCTCCAAGTTCTCTACAAAAATTAGAGAAACACTTCATCCTTCCTTTTGTCTTTCTTTCTTTGAGTTTTGGTTATTTTATATCGAGTTTGAAGATCTCCTTTTGTGTGCACCAACGAGGATATTAATAGAAACTGACGTTGTTGTATCTTGAGAGTAGACTGTCAAGAAGCCTAGTGCATGTTTAAATTTAGAGACAGCGAAATCTACTCTAAGGAAAGCGTTTATTATAACGTGTCTCAACACTGAATTTTCTCTTTCTAATTTATTATTGTTATCTTACATATTCTCTAATTTATAAAACAATTCAAAATATATTCCCAAGAATATCTTGGGCATCGGCCTGTTCATATCAAAGTTTTTTTCCTTATGATTAGACTAGAAAACAGCAGGAGCAGGATACTTAATTTATTTGTAATTTTCTTATTTAGTTGGGATGCTTATTTTTAAGAGAAATTAGTTCCTGTGAGTGGAATGCTTAATTCCTTGTTCTATATTATTTAAATGTCACTTTTCATAGAATAATTTAAAATGAACTCCAAGTGCTCCTCATTTTCAACCTTTTTCTGTCCCTGATGCTTAGGTAGATAAAAAGAAGGAAGTATGTTAATGGATCCTTAACTCTGTGCGTGCGTGTGGGGGTGGCTGGGAAGATACTAGTTGTAACTTGTGATGCATTGGGAAGTGTGATTAGTTTACAAATAGGTGGTGAGGTTACATTTCCTCAAAAAGTAAAATAGTAGATGAAATTATATGGTCCAACAAATATCAACGTAATAATGCATGAAATAGCGCAGCTTGTTTGGTATGTGCGCAATGCACAAAGAGGTTGAAGAAATTTCTGCTCTTTGTACCCAGCACTACAACATAAAGGCTCTTTTGGAACGAAAATTTTCTCCCAAAAGATAGCTATTTCGTCCAAAAAAAAAAAGTCATCCCAAGCTCGTTCTAACAACACTGTGCCAAAAGGTATATTAGGACGAAAATCACCATTTCGTCCCAAAAATTATCTTTTGGGACGAAATTGAAGGAAACCGTTCGAACGAGAATTTCTTTTGTCACGGATGAAATTCGTCCCAAAATATCATTCAAACGGAAAAAATTTTACGTTCGAACATTAGTAACGTGTTTGAATGGTTGCAAAATACGTTCGAACAAAAATAAATTCGTTCAAACGGTATGAATTTAGCTTTGCGTTCGAACGTTAAAGAGTCAGATCGAACGATATATGGGTTTGAACGGTATAAGTTATATTCAAACACTATGGAAATAAATGACATTTGAATGTTGTGTGATCGTTCAAATACTACAAAAATAAATTGCGTTCGAATATTATGTTAACGTTCGAACGCTATGAGCGTTATTTGGTCATTCGAATGATAACTATTTTATTTAAAATCAATAATAGAAAACCAAATAGACATTCATAATATTTGAAAAAATACATTAGAAATTGTTTAACACTCACAAAAATTTTATAATAAGTGCGAACTAAATAAATAACCGTGAGACTGGCATTGTTCGTACATAAATAGATAATCCCAAAATTTGTACGCAAAAAACCATCAATTGCTTGGAGGCATGTACTGTGTCTTCTGAATTCTTCTTGTTGTTCTTCATGTTGTTTGAGGCGCATCTCCATATCTGCTTGTTTTGTCAATTGAGCCTCTAATTCATGCTGCCTTGTAGTCAATTCTTCGATTCTGGAATTCGCATTCTCTAGCACTATAGAAGTCATAGATGCATTCTCAGAAGAAGAGGAAAAGGGAGAAGACTTTACACAGCGACCCAAACCCCTCAAATATCCTGAACGTTGACCCAGGACTTGTGTAAAAATATCAATATCACTTGTTGAGAAATTTTGATCTGACGTAGATTCAGCACGTAGGGCAACCATTTTCTCTTAGACATATATAAGATAAAGAATTAATATCGTCATAAATATTCTAATATATTTAATTAAAACAGGTTATAATACTTACATAATTTTCACAGGCATTAGGATGAGTCCACTCTTCATTACAATCAGTGTGCGATGCAGCATATAATTTTGTCAGATCATAATTGATATATGAATCTTGCTACAATAAGTGTGTTAAGATATAAAGTCATTATGATTCATCCAAATAATTAACTATATCCAATAAAAAAAAATAGCAATACCAATTTCTTAGAGAGGTGATGGAAAGATCTTGAGCCTGCATGATAATTAATCTTCAATTTTGATCTATTTGTTTTGTTTATAGAAGTTCGCTCCTGCAAAGAAATTGAAAATATTATGAAACGAAATGAAAAATAGGATAAGTAAAATAATTAAATTTAATTATACTTGATATGATGAATCCTCAAATATGTCACAAAGTTTTTCCCACTCAGTAGGTCAGACATCCTGAAAAGGATGTTGGCGTGCATTTTCCTTCTTTTCAAACTTATTATAATGCTCATGACATCTCGCCTTATATTTGTGGAATGCATCACCCATAAGCTCTTTCACAGTCTTACGCTCCTCTCTCCGACCAAAATTTAATTCAAAATCATCCTTAAAAAAAATAGTCACAAACACATTATTATTTATAATATTCTAAATTTAAGTAAAATATAGAAATATATTCTACTAAATCAAAGTTTTAAACATTACCAAACAATGCTTCTTGATAAGCTCTTTAACATCTTGGGGGACTTTCTTCCATGAAGTCGTTGCCAAATGTGCCTAAGTTCATGTAAGAGCACACACATGCGATGCAAGCCAAGCTGTTGGTTGTCCTTCGCCCCCGGTATGTTCGTCAGGAATGTTAACCTTGATCTTACCCACCTTACGATATTTTTCTAACGTCACTCCTCTAGTGGTACCTTAACCTTGATGAGATTGTACTGTAGACTTTATAAAATATAATATTGTAATCAATTTCATTTGTCTATTATAGGACCTTAATTAACTTTTATGAGTATTATATTTTTATATTGTTCTGTAGAGTCAATCTCTAATGATGAGTCTTAAGGAGAGTTAGGAACAAGTGGAGATGGGTTGCGAACTTCCTTCCTCTTTAGCGGCATAATTTCATACTACTGATACATTCAATAAGTAAAATATTTGTCATCAAATGTAATGTTAACACATAATTGGTCAATCATAATCTGTATCAATTTCATTGGACAATTCACTCTCATCATCTGTTGATACTTCAGATGATTCAACATTTTTCTCAACTGTCATATCAACAATTTCAGTCTCAATATCTTCTCTATTTAATGGAATCATCTTATACTGGCTCAAATCCACAAACAAATTTAAGGCAGGTTGACTCTCTTGGCATGCTTCTCCATCATGACTTCATTCGACTAGGACACCACTATTTTAAGTTTTTCTATAACAATCTCGATCCATTATGTGATACCTACTTTCTAGATAAATACATGCAGAATATCGAGCAGTGCATCTTGATGGGCCACGCGCCAATACATACAGTTCATCCGATATATCATTTGGATTATTCGCATGCATTTGTACAACCTACATCTTGAGTAAAGTATATATTATATCAAAATTTAAATCAATATTTTTTCATTAGTTATTGAGTAAAGCATATGTAATGTTATTACCCATTCTTCAAACCATCTCGGGAACTCCTCTTCATGTTTCTAGTTTATATCATTTACTCCCAATTCCTTGAGTATGTTAATATGATTACTGAAATTGATGATTACCACAAATCTTTTATATTCTTAGACTTTTTTTAAAGTAAATGAGCGAATTTAAATTAAGAAAAAGTTATAACTTACTTCAAGTAGTTCTCTATCTCCGGGCAATTGTTTAGCATGTACCACTGAACTTTCACGAACTCTCTTCCACACAAGTCATAACCATGCACTGCACCAATTGGACGTACTTGTTGGGAAAACATAGAAAACACATTCTTTTGTCTTGCTCGGTCAAC
This sequence comes from Juglans regia, assembly GCF_001411555.2. Lineage (NCBI taxonomy): Eukaryota > Viridiplantae > Streptophyta > Magnoliopsida > Fagales > Juglandaceae > Juglans > Juglans regia. The sequence continues at coordinate 13,296,409 of NC_049908.1, forward strand.
GTCAAAGTTTCTTTCTGATCGATCAAATCGAGTGTCAACTCCGTGGAAATATTTGGAACAAAAGGTATGCCACTCATCGTCAATATATGCTTCTGCAGTTGATCCTTCTAGGAGGGCCTTGTTACCCACTGTACAATTCAACTTTCCAAAAAATCGTTCAATGGGATACATCTATCTATATTGAACTGGTCCTACAAATCAAGCCTCACGTAGCAAATGAACGGCTAGGTGAACCATGACGCCGAAGAATGACGGTGGGTAAATACTTTCCAACTTACACAATATTATGACAATTTCTCGTTCCATTCGATCCAAAGTTTCTACATTCAACGTCCTAGAGCATAAGTCTTTAAAAAATGCCCCAAACTCAGTCAAAGCCACGCGCACATCTCTCATCAAGTATCCACGGATACCAATAGGCAAGATACGATGTAAGAAGACATGACAATCATGACTTTTTAATCCAGTTATTTTCCAATCATTTGTTACACCTTGTTAGATTCGAGGCATAATTATCCAGTAATTTTATCTTCATTAGCCACTCAAAATGTAACCCTTTCGTTCCTTGACAATGTATACCACCCAATCGGCATGTAGACAGACGAACCATTTTCTTGCAATTGCATTTCCCGTCTTAGTCCCAACCGCTTCAAATCCTTCCTTGAGTTTATTGTATCCTTTGTTTTTCTTTCAATTGACATCAATGTTCCCAATCTGGATTCGTAGATATTTTTTTCAATATGCATAACATCAACACTATGCCGCAATTTTAACTTCGACCAGTACGAAAGTTCGAAAAATATACTCTTCTTTGTCCAATTCAACTCATTCGTAGCTCGTTTTCTCTTTCGTGGTTTTTTACCAAATTCATTATAACTAACATCTATAAATTGTGCAAGTACATCTTCACCAGACAAATATGGTGAAGGTTGGCTCCATTCAACAGTTCTATTAAACATTTTAGAATTTCCACGCCATCTATGGTCACTAGGTAAAAATCAACAATGACCCATGAAACATAATTTCCTCTCGTATGTAAGCCATTCAGATTTGGTATGTTTGTTACAAGTTGGACATGTCATTTTCTCCTTAGTACTCCAAATATGCTCGTTTGGTTGTGTGCACTGACAATTAACACGTCGTTGCACCATCACTAAAACTGCATATCTGGATAACAATGAATGAATCTATCAAAATCATAATGTTGGATGACAACAGATATAGTTTGATAGTTTGCGATAATGATCTTACAATTCCAAACTATCCACTCTGGACAATTCAAGAGTTATCAATTAAGTATTCATCCGGATTGATAACTCTCGAACGAGTCTAAGGTTTATTTTGATGAACAAATAATGCAAGATATGCTAACATATGTCAAACAATAACAACATATTATTTATACAACAATAAAACAAAAATATAATTAGTAGGTATTATTTAAAGATTTAATAGTATTTTAATTTAAATATTTGTATTTTTTAATTTAGAATTAACTATTTAAGTTTTATTAAATCCTAACTATTTGTATTTTAATTTAAAGTTTTAGTAGTATTTTAATTTACAAACTTCATTTTATTAATTTAGAATTAAGTATTTAAGTATTATTAAATCTTAACTATTTGTATTTTAATTTAAAGATTTATTAGTATTTTAATTTACAAACTTCATTTTATTAATTTAGAATTAAGAATTTAAGTATTGTTAAATCTTAACTATTTGTATTTTAATTTAAAGATTTAATAGTATTTTAATTTAAGTACTTAATTTTATTAATTTAGAATTCACTATTTAAGTGTTATTAAATCCTAACTATTTGTTTTTTAATTTAAAGATTTAGTAGTACATATAATTTACAACTATCCTTATATATTGGTATTCTAATTGTAAATATATTGATGTATAGTCTACGTTCGAACGGTGCTAAAGTATGTTCGAACATAACATACACGTTCGAATGGTAAGACTAACCCTTTCGAACGGATTCATTCCAGATTTCAGTCGTCTTCAACAACGGAAAACCTCATTAATCACGAACTCACATCAACACAAACAACAATATCAAGAATTCAAGAGCATACAAATTTCCAATGTTGCAAAATATTATATTCAAACCCAAATGAGAATATAAAAGGCATACCTGAATTTTTGGAGATGAAAAGGCAAGGAGATTAGATTATATTTCGTGCGAAGGAGCTCCCCAATAAGTAGTAATCTGAGAATAATTAAGTAAGATGAAAATTCTTTTGAGTTTGGGGATTAGATTGAGGAAGAATTATATCTGGTGTCGCGAAAGGTCTCTATTTCGTAAGAGACTTAGAGTGGCGAGCAGGAGGAGAGGGAGATTATGAGGTTCTATCGTGTATTTGCAGAAGATTTCCTGTTCGAACAGTTATTTACTAACCGTTCGAACATGAAAATTTAGGAGGGAATTTTATTTGTAGCGGGAAAAAATTCCCTCTTAAATTTTCACATTCGAACTTATAAATGGTATGTTTGAATGGTAATGGATGCATTCCCGCTTGAACATTAACCATTCGAACGTTTATTGTTAACAGTTCGAACGGTTTAGTAAATGTTTACTAATATTTTTTTTTACACTATACCTTCAAATAAAATAACAACATTAATATATATAGACATATTAGATGATGCTATAGTTCAGTAACATAGTAATATCATATTATAATATATAATCGATAGTGTCATCTAATTAGACTATAACACAAATATATTATGTTAATATATTAGACTATATATATAACATATATATAGTATCATAAATAGTGTCATCTATAGTACTAGCATAGATAGTATCATCTAATTAAACCATAACTAAAATATAATATGTTAATATATTAGACTATATAGATAACATATATATAATGTCATATATAGTGTCATCTAATTAGATTATAATTAAAATATATTATGTTAATATATTAGACTATATATATAACATATATATAATATCATATATAATGTATAATACTAGCATATATAGTATCATCTAATTAGACTATAATTAAAATATAATCTATTAATATATTAGTATAATATTTAAATGTATTGAAGTAAACCGTTCGAACGGTATTGCATAAATAAGTTCTCGCGGACGGTCATTTTCACAGACGTTCGAACTATTAACAAAATTTCGTTTTCTTAAAGTGAACCGTCCATCTCCGCCATTTAAAGCCGTCGTCGCCACCGCGAACAGTACCCAGTCGAAGCTTCTTCCTCTAAGCACCGGTATGCTATTTTTCTAACTATTTTACTGTTTAAATTTAGGTTTTTGATGGATTATTTGTTTAAATTAGGATAAAACAATTTATTCATCAATACTCACTGTAGATTTGCTTAAATCCATTGTAGGAAGGTTTATTTAAGTCACTTTGTATTTGTTTGTTGAAAAATCAATGGAATTGAAGGATTCCATGGATTTCAATGGCTGAGTCGACTCAGCATAGGCGCTGAGATAAATTCGCATACCGTTCGAATGCTGGTTACGGCGAATTTTATACGTTCAAACGGTATACAAGCCAAACAGGTTTGCATACCGTTCGAACAATATTTAAAGCGTTTGAACGGAATAATTAATTTTAGTAATATTAGTGAATCAATGTCTTTATTCCATATTGTAGTTTAGAATTCGTTCCTATTATGGTTTTATCAACTCATTTATCACATGATTATTTGTAATTTTGTTTAGAATCCTGTGTCAAATCACTTGAGCCTTCCTGGACTGAGTTTGATTCCTTAGACGTGTTTCTGGTTAATTATCCTTGATATCCATGTTTGGGAGCATGTATTCTTTAAATCTAATTATAATGTTGCGAATCTCCCATGGCGAAGATTCTTACTAATGGAGAAGTCTTTTTAATAAGTAAGAAGAATAACAAAAGAAATTAAAAAATAATATGAGAAGTTCGGCAAGCAGAATAGTTGATGGGAGATCGAAAGATCTCGCAAATGGAGAAAGTTCTCAAGTATTGATGCCCTTTTTTGTTTTATGAATAAAACTCTTGGTCTTTTGAAAAAACTTAACTGTACTTTTAAGGGATGCTTGGGTAATTAGATGAGTTGAAAATTTTGTGAATAATAATAAGATGGTTGGTGAATAGTAGTGAGTTAGTTTGAGTTGAGTATTTATTGTATTTTGAGAAATGAGAGAGAAAAAGTTGAATAAAAAATATTATAAAGTTAAAATATTGTTAAAATATTATTTTTTAATATTATTTTTGTTTTGGGATTTAAAAATGTTTAATTATTTTTTGTCTGAAAATTTAGGAAAGTTGTAATGATTAGTTTGAAAGTGTTTGTGTTTGAAAGTTGTAATGATAGTTACTCTCTCTGCACCCAAAGTAGAGTTTTTCCCTCATCTTGGTACGAGCTCTAGTGGAAACATGGCTGACGCATTAGAGAAGAAGTATGCTAGTCTATCTCTTACTGAGGAGGAATCCGAAGAAGTGGTGGTGGAAATCAATCAAGTTGGGGAAGTTCTTTCTCGAGGAGAGAACTGCTTGATTATGCAGTTGCTAACCAGGAAGCATTATAGTCATGAAGTTTTTAAACAAACAATGAGGAAAGTGCGGAGAACAGTATAAGGTGTCAAGATTCGTGATCTAAATTCGGATTTCAGTCTCGTAGAGTTTGAGGATGTGAAAGATAAAGTGAAGGTCTTGCATGAGGGACCTTGGGCGTTTGACAAATAGTTAGTGCTACTGAAGGAATTTGATGGTTTGGTGCAAGCTAATGGTCTACAATTGTTCATGCCCCTTTCTGGGTGAGGATTTATGATTTGCCACTGATGGCTCGGAACTCTTATGTGGGTAAATTAATTGGCAGCTTGATTGGAGATTTTCTGGAGGTTGATCTGGCTAAGGGGGAAGTTGAGTGGGTGAGTTCATAAGAGTACAGGTTCTCTTAGACATTTCCAAACCGCTTCAACGTAGGAAGAAACTGAAATTGGGGGATGACAATTACTGTTAGGTTCGTTTGGTTTATGAAAGGCTCCCTGATTTTTGCTACCAGTGTGGATTATTGGGTCATGCTTTCCATGAATGTTCAGAGTATACTTCAGTCACTGTAGGGATTGAACAAATGCCTAATGGAGCTTGGCTTCGAGCAGGCTTTTCTTCGCCTAATCGAGGGTGGCAGGCGGGTTCCGTGGCTCGAAGTAAAGAGGGGAGCTGAAATGCAAAACCACCGCCAAGTATGGAGGTTGAGCTTGCTGAGGGAGTAGCTTTTAAGCCGGTGAACAAGACTGTAACTGCTGGGTTGGTGGGGAGTCTTCCTTTACGGGGCGCCGAATCCATAACAAAATGTGCACCCGTGGGGGAGAAGGAAATGGGTCCGATATTTGTGGAGAAGTAGTTTCCTTCGGATTCTCAAGGAGTTTCTCGTGTGGGTAAAGAGAAACTGGGACAAGTACGATTGGGATTAGTAGACACATCGGATTCGGAGCAAGTGGGGGGTAGCATCATTCCCATTGTAAACGATGATCATCTGTTTGAGGTTCCGATTGTTAAGAGTTCTGTAATGGGCTTGGGCCCTTGCCTTGTATCCACTGAAGAAGTTGGGTTGTGCCCAGGCCCGCACGAGAAGGAACGAGTGAGGAAGCCCACAAGAGAGGAAGGTATCAGCCAAAGTTCCACAAGGGCGGAAGCCTAATTTTGATTCTAGGGCACGGGTGGGTTCTGCCCAGACACAAATGAAGAAGATCTCCTTCGACGAAGCTTTTAGAGAACTTGCAACAGCGTGTGGACATTCCAATCGGCTATTGCGATCTTCTCTGACGGAAGAAGCTGTTGGTGCACGTAAATGGAAGTCAGTCTCTATAAAAGAGGATGAAGGGCTCCAGATTATTAAGAAGGTACATGTATCCGATTCTTCCCTTGAGATATCGGCGGAGGCTGTTGCACAGCCTCGCCGGACACCATGAAAATCTTGAGCTGGAATCCTCATGGGTTTGGGAACCCACGACGTATTCGTACTCTTCGTGACTTGTTTACGAAGGAAGATCCTGATGTGCTTTTCTTACAAGAAACCTGTTTATCTCGACAGTGGGACTATTGTAAGTTTAAACTTGGTTTTTCAAATTGTCTTGTAGTTGATTGTTTGGGTCGTAGTGGTGAGTTAGCTTTGCTTTGGAAAGAAAAATTGTATTTTTCTGTTATTAATTTTTCAATGCACCATATTCACTTTGAAATTCAAAATTCCAATGTGGATGGGAGTCCATATTTTCTTACGGGTGTTTATGGGCATCCGAATTCTAGTAGAAGGGAGGAAGTGTGGAATCTGATAAAATTTTTGGGACACCGGATTAAGAGTCCTTGGTTGGTGTTTAGTGATTTTAATGAGATCCTTAATCATGATGAGAAAAGTGGGGGGGAGATTGAGGAATGAGAGGTTGATGAGCTGTTTCAAATCTGTATTAGAGGAAGGGCATCTTAGAGATTTGGGTTTTGTTGGAGTTCCGTTTACTTGGTGTAATAGACGTGAAGGTGTTATTAGTGAAAGGTTGGATCGTTTTCTTGCAAATTCGGAATGGTGCAATGCTTTTCCGAATTTAACGGTTCAACATGGAGGAGCAGCTTATTCGAATCATATTCCCATTTGGTTGGATACTTGGGGAGGCTTAGCTAGTAGGGGTGGAGTTAAACCTTTTCGGTTTGAGGCTATGTGGGTGGGTGAAAAGAAATGTGCTACCATCATTGAAAGGGAGTGGAGGGGTGAAGAGGGATCTGCTCCTAAGTCTATTCACCAAGTAATGGGTTGTATTTCGAAGTGTGCAACTGAACTGAAAAGATGGAATCAAAGCTCTTTTGGTCATGTTCAAAGAGAGCTTGCTAGTGCTAAATTGATACTTAAGAATATTCAAGAAGCTAATCCAACTTGTCAGTCTATGTCACTTCATAAAGGTGCACGTGATGATGTTCAAAAGTGGCATGAGAGGGACGAGATCATGTGGAAACAACGCTCCCGAGTCTTGTGGCTTAAAGAAGGGGATAGTAATTCACGATATTTTCATACCAAAGCTACTACCAGAAGAAGGAAGAACAAAATTCTACAGCTCCAAGATGGTAGGGGTGCTTGGAAGAGTGGAGAGCAGATGAATGAACTGATCGTGGAGTATTTTCAGAATCTCTTCACAGCTGTAGATCGGGTTGAAGTAGATGATGTTTTATCAGGGATGGAGTGTAAAGTTACTGGTTTAATGAATGATGACTTAACTAGACCTTATGAGGCAACTGAAGTGGAGACTGCTATTAAGCAAATGCACACTTCAAAGGCTCCGGGCCCAAATGGAATGTCCCCAATTTTTTCCAAAATTATTGGGGGGTGATTGGTAAATCAATAATTGATGCCGTGCTGAATGCTTTGAATTCTGGAAGTTTTTCGAGGGAGGTAAATCAGACTTTTATTACTTTGATTCCAAAGAAGCCTGACTCAATTAAAGTAGCTGATTTTCGTCCTATTAGCCTTTGCAATGTTCTTTATAAGATCATGTCTAAAGTTATTGTGAATAGACTAAAACAAATTCTGCCTTTGGTTATTTCGGAGTCCCTATGTGCTTTTGTTCCAGGTAGGCAGATTACGAATAATGTTTTAGTGACATATGAACTATTACATTACCCTAGGAATAAGAGACATGGAAAAAAGGGTTTTATGTCTATAAAACTTGATATGAGCAAGGCGTATGACAGGGTGGAGTGGTGTTATTTAGAAAGAATCATGGGGGCTCTTGGTTTTGCACAAAAGGTGACCGATCTTATCATGAAATGTGTCTCAACTGTTTCTTTTTCAGTTCTTGTGAATGGGAGTCCAAAAGGGCATATTATTCCGAGTAGAGGGCTTAGACAGGGCGACCCCTTGTCTCTCTATCTTTTTCTTCTCTGCACTGAAGGTTTGATTAGTTTGTTAAAGAGGAATGAGGGTCTTGGTATGGTAGAGGGGGTTAGAATTTGTAGAGGGGGGCCAAGAGCCAATCATTTGTTATTTGTGGATGATAGTGTGATCTTTTGTAGAGCTGATGTTGGTACTAATGAAAAGAACCAGCTTCTCTTGGATGACTATGAGAAGGCATCAGGGCAATGTATTAACAAAGAAAAGACATCAATAGTCTTTAGTAAAAATGTTGATGAGGACTTGCAAACAGGAATTATACAGCTTTGGGGTGGAAGTTCTACACAGCAGTATGAAAAATATTTGGGGTTACCACCAATGGTTGAGAGATCAAAACAACGGGCTTTTCTGGAATTAAACATCAGTTGTGGCTAAAACTTCAAGTTTGGAAAATGAATATGATTTCTCAAGGCGGTAGAGAAGTTTTGGTTAAAGCTGTAGCTATGTCATTACCACCTTATGCTATGAGTTGCTTTTTATTTCCAAAGTCTTTGCGTCATGAGTTAGAGATGATGATGGCTCGGTTTTGGTGGGGTAATCAAGCTCAAGGAAAGAAAATTCATTGGGTTAGTTGGGATAAACTTTGTGTTTCTAAATTTCGTGGTGGTTTGGGCTTTAAGAAACTTAGTGATTTCAACTTGGCTCTACTTGCAAAACAAGGCTAGCGGCTTCTCACACAACATAATTCTCTCCTTTATCGAGTGTTTAAAGCAAGGTACTTTCCAAATTGTAGTTTGTTTGAGGCCAATATTGATATTAATGCATCTTATGTTTGGAAGGGTATTTTTAGTACTGTGTCTTTGTTAAAATCTGGTTGTATGTGGAGAGTGGGAAATGGTCGGAGTATTAGAGTTTTTCACGACTCTTGGATACCTGGTTGTGGACGAGATGAGGTTCAAGGAGCTATGGAGCATCTGAATAATGATACTTTGATGGTTCATGAATTAATTGAGGAAGTACAGGTTGCTGGAAGATTGATGTTGTTGGAGCTCTCTTTGATCCAAGGTTGGCGAATCTGATTCTGAAACTTAATATCTGCTTATCTCAAGAAGACTCTTGGTTTTGAGCTCAAGAACGAAGTGGTTCTTACTCAGTCAAGAGTGGCTATAAGGTATTACAGTGGGAAGCTTCTCAGAATCTAGGTGAGGGGTCCAGATGTGAACAGATTTTGAAGTTTTGGAAGTGTTTATGGCAGTTGAAGATTCCCAAGAAAATGAAGATTTTTGCCTGGAGGGCATGCCAAGAATACTTGCCTACTTTTCAAAATTTGAGACGAAGGAAGATAAAGGATGATGATACATGTGTTTTTTGCAATCTGTGTTCTGAAGATATAGCCCATGCTTTATTTTTTTGTCCTATAATTCATGATATGTTCCTGTAGTATTTACCTTCTTTGCGAAACTTACAATCTCCTTTATCTTTTTGGGATTTGGCGCTTCATGTTAGAGATAAGGGTGGTGCTGAAATGCTTGCAACATTTTTTGTTATTTGTTGGGCTTTATGGTATCGCAGGAACCAGTTTTTATATGAATAGGTGGTGCATCAATGTTCAGTTGTCGTAAATAACGCCCTTTCCATGCAGTTTGCTTACAAATAGGTGCAAGTTTTTGATGGTTTTGGTAAGGAAGTAACAAAAGTGCTCTGTTGGTCTCCTCCCCCACTAGATTTCCTGAAATTAAATGTGGATGGTGCTATCTTCCCTATCAACATAAGGCAGGTATTGGGATTATACTTCGGGATGATCAAGACTGTGTGGTTGCTGCTTGTAGTAAGTTAGAAGGTGATGTTGCTTCTCCAGAGTTTATTGAGGCAAGTGCAATGTTGAGGGGTTTACAATTTTGTGCTCAATGGGGTGTTCAAAAATTGGTGTTGGAAACAGATTGTTTGCTTCTTGTAAATACTTTGCACTCCCAAACTGAGTTTTTCATAGATTTTGCATTTCTTCTTCATGATATTCGACGAATGTTGAGGGGTTTTCAACAAGTTCAAATTCTACATGTGAATAGGCTTGGTAATGTAGCAGCGCACCATTTAGCGAGGAATGCATGGAATGTTGAGGATATTGTAATGTGGTGGGGTTCTTGTCCTTCTTTTGTATCACAAGCTTAATGGCTTGATAGAAACAATTTCTTGTAAGGACTTTTCTATTTGGAATGAATGATCCATTGGTTATCAAAAAAAAAAAAAAAAATAGTATTTGTATTCTTGGCCTGGGTTTGCATGAAAATTTTTTGAGTTGTTTCAACTTGGGGACATGGTCTCGTATTAGTGATAATTTCAAAAGTGTGTTATGTAGACAAACCATAGGTCGTATAGAACCATGAAAGTAATAATCATGCCCAACTTCCTTCATGAAAATGAATGAAAATCGTATGTGTTTTCACGTTACAGTCAAATAAAGGTAATTTCTTTTAGAACTCTCCAAATGATTGTTAGACATGGGGGGAACAGGTGCCTATCCTCAATATTCCAACATGCCACTCTTCTGTTTGGGGAATTTTCTTTCAAAACTTGTGAACTCTCTCTCTCTCTCTCTCTCTCTCTCTCTCTCTCTCTCTCTCTCTCTCTCTCTCTCTCTCTCTCTCTCTCTCTCTATATATATATATATTATTATTGAATCTTGCAATCTCCAACCAATTAAGTTCATATTGACTCAAATTCCAAGTTTGACCAGAAATTGTAGTAAAATTGGGCGTGTTGTAATTGATGTTGCTTAGAAGCTATAGATTTGGGTATGTTATATTTAAAAAAAAAAAAAAAAAAGTGGCACTTTACAGATTGAGTAATGCTATATACAGTCATGGAATGCGTAAACGCCGTGCAGTCGCTTTAAAAAAGAGTGGGGTTCATTTTTTAAAAATTAATTTCCTTTCATATAGATCCTATATTTATTCTTTTTTTTAAAGCGACTGCACGGTGCTTGCACACTCACGACTGCAAATATCATTTCTATTACAGATTATTGCATATGGGGATGCTCAAGATATTAAAATGCTCTATTGAACGTAAATCAAAGTTGGTCGATTGTCTTCAAGAATAAAATCAATGCCCTATATAAATTGTGTGACTAGCTTTTATGTAGAAACATCAGCACTGGTACGTTTGAGTAGTGAGAAGTGTTGAGAAGTGTTGAGAATGTTTATGAATAGTAGTGAAAAAGTAATAATAAAATATTGAATAGTAGTAAAAAGTAGGTGAAAAGTAATAAATAGTAGAAAAGTAGGTAAAAAGTAATAATAAAGTAAGGAATAGTAGTGAGAGTACTTGAGGTACTCTCACTTGCCAAACATACCCACGTGGGAGAAAGATTCTTTCTGACAATAAAATGCCAGTTTTCCAAGGTCAGCCACGCTTGATGGTCTTGAATGTTGAGTAGTTGAAAAATATGTCCTTGAATAGAGAATACCTGATCTACCAAGCGATAATAAAGGCCCTGTGCGAGTGCTACATTTAAGTGTGCTTATATCTTGAATTTCTCATTGAAAAAAGCATGTTGACCCCATTTTGACATCTGTCTTCGAAACATGATTCCTTTTTATTTTGTGATTATTGATTGAGCTCTGGTGTTTTCTACCTTTAACTCGTTCCTCTGATGATTAGAGTTCTATGGCATTGTCACTTGCACCGATTGGGAGTTTGGCATCACTGAGCAGTGATGTCTACTATGATATATTAAGGCGTCTTGATGGTCCAACTTTGGCAAGTGCATCCTGTGCTTGTGCATCATTCTTTTCCATATCAAAAGAAGAGAAATTATGGGAAAACATCTGTGCTCTTCTATGTGGCCTTCAACCAATCGGCAAGATGTCAAAAGTTTAATCACATCCATTGGTGGATTCAGAGAGTTCTATGCAGATTGTTTTCCCCTTATTGTAAACAAAGAAGTCTCTGAGAACAAATGGAACAACTATCCTGAGTACTCTGAAGAATGGAGTGAGGCTGAATACTACAGTGACATGGATGAATTTGAAGGTATTTTGCCCTCAGATTTTATTTCTATCGTGGATAGGTAAAAGGAGAAAACGATATGCGCAAAAGTTCTTTGGGGCATTCCAAATGCAAATGGCTTTCACGGTTGGTTTTACAATTGCCCATTTCGGATTGATCTTCTAACTTATGCAGCTAGAGATGATGAAAATGATGGTGAGGTTACCCTTTCTGTTTCTGATGGTCTGCCACAAATTGCATCGATAGAAAGAGAAAGGAAAGATGGGAAGCTATGGCTGGAGCTCTGCAATGGATTCCAGCTTAGCTGGATTGTTGTAAATAGAAGAATAAAGCAAGCTGCAAATCTTGCTAGCTGGAGCCCTCTTGGTGGTCAAAGGCATTGGCCAATGGACAAGGATTTTGTGTTACGCTTTGGATCCGTCCTTCCTGCCAAAGACGTTCTTCCATGTCAAGTTGTTGAATGCATCCTTAGTATGAAACTCAGAGTGACCCATACTGAAGGAGATGGCGTCCAGACAACTATCAAACTAACAGAGCTGAGCATGCAGTTGGAAGACATGGAAGGTGCTCATGTTAATGGAAGAAACAGTTTGCTTATCCTGAAGGAAGCATTGAGCTGCCACAGGAGCAAAAATTATAGTGAAGTTCTCGAGTCTTGTCATTTGTACCCAAAAGTGCAGAGTGAGTTGAAAGAGGAGAAGATGAGAAATGAAAGCAGGTTTGAGAGACTATGTATCCTAAGTGGCATTGGTGCGTTCATGATGTTCTGGTACTGCATATTATAAATGGATCCGCCCCCTTCATTTTATCACTTTTTAGCTGAAAATGCTCTAGCCAGACTCAAAATTTCTAATTCTTCTGATGTAATATTCAATTTTCCTCCTGCTAATAATCGGTCCCATTTTCTTAGTTGACTTGAGAATACAAGTTTCTCTGTACAACTGTTCAACAAAAACCTTTGGGAAGCAAGCATATATCAACCAGGACGATAGTGCGTATGACTTTTCACCTTCTTGGATGGACAATATATACATGTTTCTTCATTAATTTTGGTTCACCAGGTGCACTCTTTTTCCCATTTTGGTGGGGCGCCTAATAGAGATCCAGGTCGTTTCATGTTTTTTTACCCGAATGTAAACAAGTAATTATTAGGTAGTCTCAGGTCATCTTATCATAGAATGCCATGCCAATTAAACCCATGAAAATGCATCCGACTTGATTTAATTATTTGTAGTTATGAACTGTTTCGCTTCCACATTGTTAATTTAACAGGAGGCAAGCTAATGAAGCATTACTTGATGAAAATCATTAGCGGTTGCAACAAAGTTGATGACTTTTCAATGTGAAAATCGATGCTTGAGCAGGTCAGAATTATAAAATGCCTCAGTTTTGGTATTACTTTCAAGACTTGAAATGCAGAAGGAGTTCCCCTAATTTTTTTAATCATTCTTGCTTCCTATTTTTTGTCAAAGCCCATCAACAATCCAATCAACTACATCACAGTTCAATAGACAACTGGTTTGACTCAGTGCACTGAGACGTTCATGCATGAAAGGGTAAGTCCAGGATAGAATTTAAACGAAAAAAACATAGTGAAAAGATAGATGCAACAGAACCCATTGGCCAAAAGATTGATAAGAAATGGATAACATGGCACGCAACCTGTGGTGGAAAACACAACACACAAAGTCTTCCAATGTTCTTCTGGTTACCCCTCGTCCTGATCGGTAAATGGGTATTGCTCATACCTGATTGTGCAGTCTTGGAGCACCGCACGAGCCCCTATCCGGCTCTGACAAGTGCCGAACATTGTCGTCTTTGCTGCACCAAGGCAGGTCGCGCAGTCTGAGCTGGTGAGATTCAGGTTACAAGTAGCATGTCCGTAGGCAAAAGCATTAGGAAAAGGTGAAACGTTGAAGAAATCGTAGTTCTTGCTCGTTGGCGTAGCCCTCTCTAATTCTGCAACAACGTAGTCGAGGCTGATGCCAAAGGGATCGCCTTGAGAATACATCCCCGTGTTGCAGAGTGCGGTTATGACTGCAGTGTTCGGAATGCTTCCTGCAATAATGAACAACCAGAAGATTGTGATTAAGATCAACATAGTTTTTTGAGGAAAACCCATCTTTCTGTGTCTATTCCTTTCTTGGTTTCTTTCTTCTTCCCAGTTGAAATGATCAAATTCTGATTTTGACTTTTTTATGTGGCCGTCTCCACCTTGGTTTTCCCATCACTCTCCTTTATGATATATAGTAATATATATTTTGTCTTTGTTGATTTGTTTTCTTTCGGATATTTTGGTTCTTTCAATAAGTAATATCTAACCATTTTTCTAGACATAAATTTCAATCTCACTTCAAAAAATAAAATAAAGAACCCAGTCTCAAACACATATCTCAAGGAGGCAAGGACCTTTATAAAAGCATATATTTCTAGGTTACAAAAATCTTGTTATCCAAAGTTTCTAATAAATCAATTTCAAACAACAAGAACAATGTAAATTGCAGTTAAATTACATTAATATCTCTACCAAAACTATTTTTTACAACATATATATTTCACAAAAACTAAGAAAAATCCAAATTTATATAAAGATATATAGCTCATATGTGAATTAAAAGAAAAGAGACTTTCGAGTACCAAAACATCCACCGTAAGAACAAAGAATAAGGAAAATTTTATAACATATACACTACAAAAAAAGGGCAGGTTGCCGGCGTCCCATAAATGCCGGCAATTGGACAATAAACGCCGGTAAAAACATTACCGACGTTTATTTATTGGCGCAACCCAAGCACCAGCACTTAAGGGTCGGGAAATTTATTTACCGGCATTTACGTAAATGCCGCCATCCTATTTTTGGTTACCGGCGTTTTGCATATTATGTTGTTGACGTTTTCGAATGCCGGCAATCGACCAGTTCTGCCCAACAAATTTTTTCACCGGCATTTACAAGTGCCGTTAATAGTTGTTGCACCCGACGTTTTGTAAACTGTGTTGCTGACACTTACAAACGTCGTTAATAATTTTTTATTTTATTGACGTCTACAAACGTTGGTAAATTATTTTGACGCTTGCGTTTTGTAAATAGTGTTATCGACGTTTACAAATGTCAATAAGTATTCTTTTTTTTTATTGACGTCTATAAGCGCCAATAAATTATTTTGATATTATCATTTTGAAAATTTTTATCGACATTTATAAATGCCAATAATTGAGAAGTTATTTTGTCAATACTAAAATAGACACCCACCAACCAAAATAATTTATTTTATCAATGTCTACAAACGTCGAGAGATGATGGATCCAATAGATATATTCTTAATTAATATTTTAACAAATAAAAAAAAGGGCCAACAGATTGACAAAGCTGATCCTCTCCATTTGATCCGTTTCATTTCAAATGAAGAGTATTTCAACATAGACTACATGCACCTCTGATTATTGTATCGAACAAAAACACGAAATTGCAACTTCTACCACAAGTATTATACAAGTATTAAAAAACCCAAGAAATTACAGCATATAACATATATATATATAGACATAATATTCTAATTTGTAGCAGAGCCTGACTTTGGAGGATTTCACCAAGTAAAGCTAATGGATTCGAAGTGCAGATTATCTGCAGAACTTGACGAACAAATGGCCGCAACCTTATTTCTCAACCTCTTCGGGCCTGATGCCAGAACTTTGATACTATATCCTTTGCACCCTAGTAGCATTCCTGCAAGAGAAAGTACGCGTTCGTTGATAGGTAAAATGACCAAAATACTCCATATATAGTTTATGCTAAATGGATTCAACTATATTAATTACTCACTCTTTAGGTCATGTCTTCCACCAAAGTGCACGTTGATAGCTTGGGCAAGAGACTGGTGAAGGAGGACCTAAAATGGCAGACAAGGGTGCATCTGTTGCATGGGGCTTGAACCATATGGCTCTAAGGCCGGGCATTGAGTTATCTATTTTGGGTTCTTCTCTTGCTATGAAGGCTTCAACCTGTAGCTGCAGTTTGGAGATCATGTCAGAGCTGGCCGGAGTTGCAGTTTGTATTTGCATGAATATCCGTCGCCTTTCTGCTGTAGGTAGTAAACAGCTCATATCTCCCTTTCTCTATCTATGCATACATATATTCATTGATCTGTGCCCCCTCCTAAATGCCTGAAACGTGATCGTTAATTTCATTAGAACCATTAGTGAATCAGAAACAGAAAGTGTTGTAATCATGTACTCTATGATATTTGAAGTGGTTGATGTACTGTGGTGTTCTAAGTAGGCTTTTAGTGTACTTCTCTAAAACTTAATTGTGGATAGTAACAGTTACTATCATTCCCTTATATAATTATGGTATATATAAAAGTGGTTGTTTAATAGGAGGTCAAGAAAGTTCTGCTATTACAAATCGACACTGATGAATAATCCAACAAATAATTGTTTTCTCAATTCAAGTCATTTTTGTTTACAAATTCCCAACAAATTGGGGTCAGCTGTGTGGATCCTTTAAGGCCATTCAGCCTTGCCTACAGGCTAGGGCCATGCTCTTGGTTTTCTCTCTTAATAATCATGTCTTTGCCTATAATTTCTACCCACCCCCCCTCCCATCTTGTATTTGTTTATGCAGTTTTTGCTCCTTGCACATCATATAACCACTCTTGCTACATTGCATTCACAGACCTCTGTTACATATGGCCATTGGCCATACCATCTTAAACACATCCTCTTATTTTGTCTTCCATTTGTACCATAGTCCGTCATTCCAAATGTTACCGTATGTCTGCTTGAATGATCATCAAATGATTGGTATCAAATAATTTAGATTGACAGATGGCTTGCTATTGCAAACACACTTTTAGTGCATTCTCATGACACAACAATATACTGCAACACAGGACGGCAACACAGGGACCCGTAGCAAGACCACAACCAAATCACAAAAATCCAAAATAATACAGCAGAGCAATCAGAGCAATACCCGTAGCAAGACCCGTACCCATAGCAAAGTGTGTCTTAACACAGTTAAGGACGCATCGAACAACTTTAACAGAGAGATTGAGTTTTCCAACATGGCAACCTCACACCATTTCGGTTGGTCAGTTTCAGCCACAGTTGCAAGAACCTTCAGTTAAAGTATACAAAACTAAAATTAGCAACCACTAATCTCACTATGTAGTGACTGGAAAATTCGTTCTCTTCCTTGCAAAGGAAAAAAAAATTACTAGAAAATTCAGAGAAGCACCTCAACATTTCACTGTTACTGCATGCCATCAGCAACTTGAGAACTCCTAATCCCCGAAAACAATCTTGGCTTCAACTTCTTATTTGTGGCAGTGAATAGGCAACCAATTTGGGTTTCACAAGTGGCACAGTTGGTGATACTGGGAGCGCCTGGGAGAAAGTGAAGTTGGAGGCAGGGGTCCTGGGGGTTTGCTAAGTTAGAGGAGAGACTTTGCTGAGTTGCAAGGTAAAATTGTAAAACCTGTAAAAGTTTAAACCTTGACCAAAGATATGATGATCAATCAGATTAAGGTTCCATGCAAGTGAGAACTTTTTATTTATACAAAAACAGAGGAGTTCCTTTACTCTTGTATCGAATAAATATTGTGTATGATTGCTCATAATCTAATAATCCAGATCATCACTAGCTCGCTGTTACCCACCCCACAAAGCCTTTGCAAGTATCATCAAAAGCCGAGACCCAAGAGGACCTTCGAAAATCGCATAAGAGTATGGAAACAATATAAAAGCGAAAAGCCATCGAAGATCGCCCTCAGGTCCACCATTCTCTACTGGTGCATGAATTTCTCTGTGGACCCTCCAAAACCCATCGATTCCAACACCACGGAAAAGTTCGTCCGTGCATTAGTGGAGGCTGAGGCCAAGAAACGAGGTTCCCAGAACAAGAACCAAGCCCAAAAGGTCATAATCTAAGACCTTTTCATGTGAAATAAAAGCATTGTCTTTCTCTCTCGTCGACCGAGTTTATTAATGATGGCATAAACAAGCAAATTTGAGTAGTTGAATCTGACAAAGTAAATCATGGGATTGCAAAGCTTGTATATAGTTTTCGGAACGAAATCTCTCACAGAAGGAAAAGAAAAAGGAAAGAAAACTTACCATCCAAGTGTGCCAATGCGAAGCAAAATTTCCTGCATTCCAAACCCAGAGCATGTCCATCACGTACGACGATCTGGCCCTCCTTGCCGAGTCCTTCCCCTCCTTCAAAGAGCTCGTTAGCGTCTGCTGCGATGGCTTCAGTACGAGTGGCCTCGCCCTCATTGCCAGCGACTGCAGGTACGTACTCCTTTTCCTTTGTTTCTCATAAGCATCCAACATACAACTGCCCAACAGCCCATCTCCACTACTGTCGCACGCCCACCTCTGAAATGCACTTAAAAGAAATGCATTTAATTAAAATGCATTTCAAACACTTATCTGTCGCACGCCCATCTCTTTGTGAATATTGAAATTTATTTTGGAGCCAGTATTCGGCGCCAAGGTGAAAAGCGAAAATGTCTATAAGCGTTGCCGCCAATGTTTAAAATTAAAATATGCGGCATTTCAAACACTTATCTGTAAAATATGAAAAAGCTAAATAAAAATAAATAAATACTATAATCACAAAGAGATTATATAACTGTAATTTTATAAATTGATGTAATTTGATATAATTTGTTAGATTATATATAGTTTTATATAATTTTTTAATCTTAAAGTTGAACATTTTATTGTATGTGATTAATATAAACTATATATATCTTAAGGATAAATAAATTTTATAACATAATAAATTATAATATATATTATTTTTTATAAATACATTTTTATACATTTGATCATGTACATTCATATAAAATATATATATATATGTAACCATCATATTCCACAAACGTATATGTGGCCAAGCGTATTATTACTAACATATATAATTTTATATATAAATAAGTTAGAGACTAACATATTATCACTATCATATTATCACTAACATATATAATCAAATACTATATCACTATATGATATTATTATATATATATTTATATATACTAATACTCTTAGTAATCCATTAAATATAAATAACTATATAAACACTGTAGTATTAGTAGTTATATTAATACGATATTACTATATAATCCATTATATATCACTATATCACTATGGTATAGTAATACTAACTATATAATCTACTAACTACTATACTAAAATTAGAAAAATCGAATTGAACGGGACCGAAACGGGTAAAATCAGAAGTACCGGTTTAGGGGTATAACCAGTGCGATATCGGTTATTCAAATCTAAAGTAGGTATTAACTCTATAGAATTAATGTATATAGTAATCATATATATATATAGCATATACTTATATTGAAGTATATAACTTATGTTCAACTATACAGCTTGCAGAAGTGTTACTAATTATGTCATATATATTATAGTATCACAAATTATTAATCAATTTTACATATACTTAATACTAGAATATGTACTAGTACCGTATATAATAGAGTAATTGCTAAATGTTCTTTCAGGACATACTTAAAAATAACTTATACCAATATATATATACTACTTTATGTCTTAGAGAAATTATAATTAATACTTAGATCTTGATACTTAATTGGTTATACTATAATTAATTAGTAGTTCCACAACCATGTTCCAATTATGGATAGTATTACTATGCTGCCTAGCATGTATCGCTTTAGGGGTGAAAACCGACATCGTCGGCGCGGTTTTTGGGCAAAACCGACGCCGACCGACGGCTGGAAAAATGGATGAGGTGCTGACCGTAACCGGTCGATGGCGAGGAGGACACCGATCGAGGCAGTTCTCTGCCGGTTCTCGATCGGCGTCGGTTCTTTGGCGGTTCTAGTGAGATAATTATGAGAGAGAATGAGAGAGGGAGAGATGCATAGGAGAGAGAGAGAGTTACAGAAGAGAGAGAGAGAGAGGGTTACAAAGGAGAGTTCGGGGAAGAAGAAGATCGGGGGAGAAGAAGAATACTCTTAACGAAACGACGCCGTTTCACTTAAGTTTAAGTGGAACGGCGTCGTTTCAGACTTATTATTTTTTTCTTACGTCCTTAATAAAACGACGACGTTTGGTTTAATGCCAAACGGCGTCGTTTCCAGTATCATTTGCAGTACTTATTAACTAAAACGGCGTCGTTCCACTTAAACTTAAGTTGAATGACGCCGTTTTGATAAGGGTATATTAAAAAAAAAAGATTTTATTATATCGGTCGGTTCAGCGGTCCGGTCCAGCTTCAAACCGAGACCGAACCACTGAACATCGGTTTCTTGAAATTTCCACCGCACGCCGACCGGTTCTCCACCGGTTCCGGCCGGTTCCTGAAGCGGCCAGTCGGTTCGCGTCGGTGGCGGCCGGTGCTGTCGGTTTCTGTACAGCCCTATATCGCTTGACGTTCCTTGTGCTTTTGTACTTTTTTAATTTTTTTCCTTTTTTTAAGCATTATTAAATATATTTAAAATGTTTTTTTAAATACATCAATTTACTAATAGTTACTTCGTTAACTATTAGGATTTTTTTTTAAAAACAAATATATATTAGCATTCAAATTGGGGTGGCAAACTCAAGCAACATAGTATCAATTTCCTTTAATTAGAGCATATTCACAAGAATTTTCAATTTCAAGCAACGTGAGCTATATCAATTAGAGCTTATAAGAGCATTAGCATTAGATTATGCAAATGCAAATGTAAAATATGCATAATATGACATGATTTTGCATTTGGCTATTCTACTTAAAATTTATTCTCACATTGAATTATCCATATATTAGTCAAAATAATAATAAAATATTATAAATTTAATAACATTTTTTTTCAATTTATTTTTTGTTCTATTAATGTTTTTTTCATAGATTAAGAATTATATAGAATTATTAATATTATACAATGACACCGGAAAGCAGTGATATTTTTTTGTTTAATTTCACCGTAATTATGCTGCAAATTATCTAAAAAGCATCATAACATAGCTGGAATAATGCTAAACATGCATAAAATGCCCTGAACCGGAAAGCACATGCATGTATCGGTCATATATTTACTTGAGCTGGGAAAATAAAGAAAGAAGTAACAGAGTTGAAAGAAAAAGAAAGAATAGAGAAAATCGAGAAAGCGAGAATCGTATATTCAGGAAAAATTTGAGAGAATAGCTTTAAATTTGATAGAAACATGTGAAAAATTGTAATGAGTAAGGAAAAATTATAAAATAAGAAAAAAAGAAAAATGTGATTGTTTCTTTTTTAAAAGATTTATTTGTCTTGACCGGTTTTACTTTATTTGTACGAAGTTTTGCAATGTTTGCTCTAATTGAGGCATATATTGGTAATCCCAACAGTACCAACCCAGAAATAGAAACACATACGACTAGCATTCTTTCCACGACAGTAGACTTAACTCTTTAATTTGCAGATCTTTTTTCACTCAAAGGGTGTCACTGCCCATGTGGCCTCTCCCTGATCAGGGCCTTAATTTCATTTCACCAAAATGCTTTCCATTTTTATGGACCTGCAAATATATATATTTTTTTTTATAACAGAAAGTAACGCACCACTGCTGAAATCACTTCAATGGCTGGATCCATCATAGTTTAATCAGTAAATAATTCAAATGCAAAAAGACAATGAACGACAATTGAAAATTAACAGAAATCAATCATATCCATCATCATCATCCATGTCATCTCCCTCGTTATCATCATCATTATCATCATCATCCTCTTCCACTTCTTCATCTTCATTGTGGTCCTCTGCATCGTCATTCCTATTTTTTCCATTCTCATTATGAATGATAGCTACAAAATAATGTGCATACATTCAATAAGATCTTCATAGTACAAACTCATTTATATCATATAAAATAATAAAGATCAGCATTAAAGTTGACATATTAATTGCATGCAATGTTTTCTTTCAATTATGTTGCAAAACATAAAAATCACCTGATTGATTTGGTGCAAGTAATTTCTGAAGTTCATTTAGAGATATTCCTTCAAGAGGATTTTTCCCTTCAATCTGCATACAACATTCAATGATGATATCAAAGATAAATGCATAAAATTACTTATAAGAAATAATACTGAAGCTAGTTTATACGAAACTATTTTTTTAGTAACCTGTGCTTGAATGTAGCCATAAAACATGTTTTTTAACACAGTTAACTCGTTTTGTATCATCTCTACTATCGATTGCGATGTTGATGTAGATGTTGAATGCGTGTTACACCTCTTTTTTGTGGTTTGCCCAAAACCTAAACCACGCACTCGCCCATGACATTCTGGGCCCATGACCTTGGAATAAATATCATCAGGTGCCCAAGTCATAGTCCCTCCAGTACCTCCTAGTTTGGAGGTGGGGTCATGGGTAAGGAGCTCCTCCATTTCAGTCTACAGAAAAACATAAAGAGAATACACGAATATGCTTCTATGCATATTAGCGACAGGGATCGAAACGTCGCAAAACTTTTTGCAGCGACATCCTCTGACGCAAATAAATTTATCATTCTCATCGATGCATTTAAACGTTGCAAAAGTGTCCAATAATTGCAGCGAGTTTTTGTTTTTTTACAGCGATTTATTAACGACGCTATCATGTATTTGCAACGCGATCGGTCACTTGGTGGAGGCCTTTTTTTTGCAGCGCATAAATGCATATTTACGGCAGATAAGGAAACGCTGCAAATAATTGTTTTTGCAGCATTTTATTGTAATTCGATGCTTTTTCTTATCAGCATCCGATCTTTGGCAACCAACATGCAACGATTAAAAATTTGCTGCAAAAAGGTATTAGTGGCGTTTTTGCTGCTTTTAGCGTCGAAGTTGAAGCGCTGCAAAAGGCCAAAATCCTTGTAGTGATAATGTCGTTGAAATCATTGCTTAACGGCCCTCTTGATAAGTATCGACCTGGGAGGCTGGTTCAGTGCAATAAACGATGTTCCTTCTGATGATCTAGCACTTTCGGTCTAGAAGTAAACATGATGTATAAAATCTAAGGATTAAAAAGATGATTGTTAAGATTTATAAATGCGTTATTCTATATACAACCGTGAAGTGTGTGTAATCGCTTTGAAAAAGAGTGTGGTCCACTATTAAAAAATTAATTTTTTTATATGGGTCTCATGTTTTATTCACTTTTTTCAAAGCGATTACGCAGCGGTTACACAATTCACGGTTGCAAATATATTTTTTCTTTATAAATAGTTGAAGCATTTTGATACATTGGTACTTTAAGTAGATTATGTATTTTGGTGTGTGTTCGAACGAACATGAATGTCGTTCAAACAAAAGACAGTATGTTAAGTGTTATTAGAATCAATACATGGGTTGATATTCGAATGAATATAAACTTCGTTCGAACACCAAGTAGTATGCGAATAAAATGTAAGTTGAACTACATATTCGAGTTGGTGTTATAGTAAATGTAAATTTTGTTCGAACAACAAGTAGTATATAACTAAAAGTGGAAAGTTGAACACTTATTTAGGTTGGTATTCGAATGAATGTAAATTTTATTAAAAGAACAAGTAATATGTAAACAAAAAGTAACTAGAACACTTATTCGGGTTGTTGTTTGAACAAATGTAAATCTCGTTCGAATAACAAGCTACTATGAACAAAACGTATGTTGAACACTTTTAACATCGTTCAAACAACAAGTACCCGTAGTGGCAAATGACGTGGTCCAAACCAACGTTAAGTAAACGTTCAAACTAATATTCAAACATTAAGTAATAGTTTGAACTCTACTATTTAGTGTTCAAACGTCAAAAAATAGTGTTTGACAACTTTAAGCATTCAAACTTTTAGAGCAGATATTCGAATGAAGGACTCAAGAAGACATCAATGGCTGAGTCAACTTGTTCCCAAAATTAAAAGCCATCAATTTTCAAGATTGATGGGAATGAGTTTACTCCCTCATTCACATGGCCATCCACTATGTGTAGTGGCCGAAAAATAAAACAATGGGGGTTGGATTCACAAACGGAATTCGAATCTCATTCGAAAACAACTTAAAGAATAAGTTATATTAAATAAACGAGGAATAACATATCTTTTGAAAACTAGGAAGTTGTGTGATAGTGACAGTGACAAGCGATAATTGATTATTATAACAAGCGTGAGAAAGAGGGAAGTTTGAATGAAGTGTGCCAATGGAGGGAATGATTCGAGCATTTATTCATACCAGTTTGCGTTCAAATGGATTGTATAGTATTTAGACGTTACGTGATTAATTGTTCCAACGTTATATTTGGCGTTCGAACATACTTTATAGTGTTTGGCAGTATAAGTTATGTTGGAACGGCATAACATAAATCTCATTAATTTAATTTATTTACTTGATTCTATTAATTTAATTTATTAATCTATATAAATTAGTTAACTTATTATAGAAACTAAAGCTATCTAATATTTGTTCTAGTATATTATAAATATATCTATTCTATATATATAATAGAAATCTATCAAATTATTATAAATCTTATTCAACTATTCAAATTCATATATTTTTAAATTGTAATAAAGAAGATTATGTATATTATTATAAGAAATGAATGTCAAAATACCATGTATACTAAGTAGTATATATATAGTATGTAGTATATGGTATAGTAGCTCACTAAAAAATGAGCTGCACAAAAGCTGTCCCAAGTGCAGGAGGATATCGTATAATAATTAGGAATAAATTTCTAAATCGTCTCCTCAAGGAAAGTTACTTAAAATCAAACTCGTTTAAAATGGTAAAAATATTTACAAAGAGAAAATAAAAGTGATGGTATGTGCAATGAATGAAAGAGTGCAACGGGAATGAAAAAGGCACTAGTCGTGGACTAGATTCTTACTTTTAGACTTTTTTTAGTGCCGAAATAAAATGTAAATGACTAACAAATTAATAATTAATAATTAAGAAACCAACTAAACTAAACAATTTAGATTAATCAGAAAATTAATTAATAAAATCAAAATTAATTAAGTCCTAATTACCCTAATATGCAATGAAACTAAAAGATTAACTAAACTAAACTAAGAACTAAGCTATATTAGAAAATAATTAATGCAATATGAGCTGAAAATTGAAAAGCTCCAAAATCAAAATTTTAGGGTTCATCTTTGTATTTAAATCATAAATTCTCAAACTCAATCCATAACAATTGTAATATCTATTTAATGGAAGCTTAGAGATGTAAGAAAAATAACTAACATCAAGGAAATAAACAACAAATAAAATGTCTAAAGGTCTAAGCCAAATATATCAAAAATACATCATAAACTTTAAACTAAAATTAAATAAATAGTAGAGTGGAAAGAGCAAGTCAAATGAATGGAGATGGAGGTGGTAGGCAGTGGAGAAGGCTGAGCAGTGGCAGTTGGACCCTTCAAGGTTCTTCAACGGTAGCACTCTCTATTCGTGTTGCGTCCAAAAAAATAAGAAGAAAAAAATATGTTGTGTCCCCCGTGCCTTTTTGCGTCTTCAAACCAAAGTGTAAAGCCCCATCGCTAGTTGAAAACCGAAAAAGTCCCTACTTTTTATCTTTTTTTTGTGCGGTGTGCGTACGTTTCTTTCTTTTTCCTTTCATGTGTGTGTTGCCTAGTGTGCGTTTTGAGAGAGAACCAAAAGAGCTTTGTCTTACTTCCATCCAAACACCAAGAGAAAGTTGGTGCCTTTTCTACTTGCCTTTTGATACCTCTTTGACTTTTCTCATGCTTTTGCATTTCTTGGTTTGGAAAGAAAAATAAATAAATAAAAATAGAAATTAGAAAAAATAAAATAAAATAAAAAGAAAGAATAGAATATAAAAAATGTGTTGTGCATGCGAAGAAATATTTCCAAATTAAATCACAAGTTATAAAATTAAGCATTAACTATGCTATAAATCAATTTAAACCACAACTTGGATTCATGCATCTTAACCATTTTTTCATCTAAAACCAATAATAATGTAATGAAATAATTTAAATTAATGGGTTCTAGATGTATAAAATATGCAATAATTCAGCTTAATCATGTAGTATGTAGTGTATATATATAACATATATATATTTTTTTATAACAAATCACGTTTACATTGAATCATGCAGTGGTATGTTCGAATAGAGATAAAATAGTTTGAGCATATATTCAAATGGTAATTTTGTCAATTCAAATGAATTTTTGAAAGAATATAACTTTTATCTTTTAAAAAGGTCAAAATGGATCGATGATATTTTGTTCGAATGACAAATCACATATAGCAATTATGTTTGAATGTAAATCACATCCATTCGAACAGTTGTGTCTTGGAAATTATAATTAGGATACTTGTGATTAAAATCTGAAACTACCCGTTCGAACGTAACGGACCATTCGTTCAAACCTATAACATATGGTTTGAACGACAATTGCCTTGACATAAAGCACGAGCAAACTTGCTTGCTAAAAAAAATTCACTTTCAAACGGACAAGTCAATGCTCGAACGTTTAAATCATATATATAGAGCTCTCATCCTCATCGCATCCTCCATTTTCATTCTCTATTTTCCCCTTACTCTTCCTTGCAAATAGAGAGGGTGGGAGAGAGAGACCGTGCAAGATAGAAAGAGATTTAGGAGATGTAATGTTTGTTGGTCATTCTGTAAAGAATTAACGTATGACAAATCTAGAGAAAAGGAAAAGCTATCCATTTTAACTTCTTGTAGTTATTGTTGGCATAATTTTTTAATTTATGTTATATATGCTTATAACAACTTGTTGGGTTTACTTTATTTAATTTTTTAAGAGTGAGAGTAAGATTTTTTTGGGAAAGAGATGGATACGCAATGATGGAGAAAGTTCAGTGACTTGCTAGGGAGAGTAAGGAGTGAGAGAGAGAGACCGAGAGTTTATTGACCTCCTAGAGAGTGTAAACTGTGGATGTTATAGAGAAATTTCACACACGGCTTTCTGTTCAAAAAGTCGGTGAGGGTTTGAACCAATGGTATGTTAATGTTCAAACATACATTTTATGTTAGCGTTCGAATGGTTGGTGCATGTTCGAATGCACGTTTGAGTTAGCGTTTGAATGGTTGGTGTGTGTTCGAACATTTGTCCGAGTTAATGTTCGAATATGTGTTCGAACACTTGGCAGTACGCATGTCCAAAGTTTTAATGAAAATTTAGAATTCCAATATATTCTTAATGACAATTGTAATTACATTTGATTAAGCCATCCTCTATTAAGTTTGACATCTTTTTCGATGTGTATTTTGAGGTAAAAGTTATGGACAACCCCAACTCTTAATATAAATACAACAAATAGTTATTTATATATATTGTTTAATGGAGTTTGCGATGTAATGCCTGTTGTGGATTTAATTAATAAATGTTGTAGATTGATTACTTAGGATTGAATGAAAGTTGGGATTTAATGCATGTTGTGGATTAATTACTTATGATTTAATCTATATTGAGAATTCATGGATGTTGTTAATTTATTAAAATTTGTGGATTTATTACTTTCTATTTAATGCATGTTTGAGATTTAATGCACATTGTGATTAAATAAGGATATTGAGATTTAATGCATGTTGTAATTAGCAAGCATGTATTTATGTATATTTGTAATTAGCAAGCATGTATATATTTGTGTATATTTATAATTAGCAAACATCTATTTGTGTAGATTTAATGTATTTGTGCATATTTGTTGTAATTAGCAATCATGTATTTGTGCATATTTAATACATATATTGGTCAGTTGAGATTTATTTATATATTTGTTACAATAGTTAACTCTGTGAATTTTTAAAATGTATTGTATTTACATTTCCACATAACATTACCCGTTGTTAAAAAAAATACAAGTAGTGATAATTACTCATACATCAAAATATTTAGAATACTGGTTCTAATAAATAAAGTAAAAACTAGTTATAAATATTATATCTAGAACCAAATAAAAAGAAATGTAACGTTAATTCATGATTAGAACATCATTTAAAATACTATTTTCATTGTTATAATTAGAATATTATATTATAATTAGTCAACAAAACCTCACTCTAGTTATAATTAGTAAAGCAAGTAGGATACCAATGATTAAAATTAAAATTAGAATCATATCAAAAGAATGCAAACATTATACAAGTAGATAGAACTATGTATTACAAATGTTATGTGATATGGGTAAAAGAAAAAAGAAGCATGGATGAGGGCAACAATAAAATCAAAAATAAAGAAAGATGAGATCAGAAAAAGATGTATGTAATTCTGTCCATAGCCAATCCCGCTTAGAAGATTTGAACTTGGACCTAATCCTCTTCTGAGTCATGCAGCTTTTGTTCTTCCCAGCACAAATGAAGATTTGAAATCAATAACGGCGATGTCTAAGGAACGGTTTGATAAGACAGTTACGTAGACATTCCTCTACACGCATAGTGATGTAAGACAAAAGTTTAGTTCCATACGATTTTATTTATATCTCTTAAATGATTTTTCTCTTCCATCCCTATACACTTAAAAATGAAACTAAATAATTATATGTAAGAATTTCTTATCACGTCCAAAGTGGATGATAATAAATTTATACAAGCTTACCGTCTTGCAAAGAATGAATGAAGACTTATTTTGATGGGAAGGTATTTCATTGTTATTGCACTGCAAAGTGTCTCCAACTGTGCAGTGAACTAACAGTGAAAGTCATGCATTTCATCAGTATAATTATTTGCAAAACAGGAATCCTACATGGACTTATTATCAGTTGTCTTGTAAGCTTGTAAGACGGATCGTAATAAGTCTAGACCAACTTCACATCTTGTAGACATTGAGGGAGCTAGAATTATTCTAAGAAAATGTAAGGTTTTCATTATTACATCACTGCACAATCTCTCGGACCTTGACAAGTGAAATAACAATGATATATCGATATTTTTTCAAAAGATTCTCCACTTATCCTCTGCAAGACAGAAAAAAAATATTATCAACTGTCTTATAAGGCTAATGATAATAAGTCTATGGGTTAATTACACTTTGCCCCCTCCAACTACCACCCAATTCACAATGTGCCTCCGAAACTATTGATTGCATCAAAGTAGACCCTCTTACTTTTATAACGTCCCAATCCCCCCATTCCGTCTACAATAAGAGTTAAATCAAATGGAAGACTCACCCACGTGCTTCTCACATGCTAATCCTTCAATGCAAAGACAAAATCACCCCTCACTCCATCGGCTTCCATTTCTCCAAACTAAACTTCATATCCGAAAATCTCAAAATACATGGCCAAAACGACTCGTTTTATTAATGCCGAAAAACGGTTATGTTTCAAAGTGAAGAACGTCTGACTTGAAGCCATTAGGAGCGATGGAGAAATAAGCTGGGGTAGACTGCAAAAAAGGTGGGCGACGACGAACCCTAACAAAGCTGCCGACCACGACGTCGGCGTCCCCTTCGAGCTGTCAGTGACTCCATTGCAGAGGAGTTTTTTTGTAGAGCTCTCATTCAAATTGCTTTCTCCATCGCAGGTACCTTAGTGATTGTTAATATTGATAACAAATCTCCCGCCTTCATGTAGCTCAAGAATGCTATAAATGACTGTACGTTGTAAGGTGAAAAAATGATTCGAGTTTATTGTAGCTCAAGAATGCTATAAATGATTGTACATTGTAACTCAACAATATTCCAGTTTATTTGCCATGATATTGATTCGATACTATGCTTAGATAATGTTATAGTTTAGTTTGTTAGGATTCTTTTCTCCTTTTGTATAAAGTTGCAGTATCTGTAAAGAATAATATTGATTCAATTCTATAGAGTAGAATTTTTTTGGCTCATCAACCTCTCTTTTGATTATTTCCTTTCTACACTCATAATCCTGACATATTTCAACAGGTTGTGAAAGATGTTTACTGGTTCATCTAGCACAAGTTGGGGTGGTAAAGCACCACTAGATGGCCCATTTTGCCGTTGCAATCTGCGAGCACGTCTAAGAGTGTCAACTACGGATGATAACTACAAAAGGAAGTTCTGGAGATGCCCATATTGGACTCCTGGTTGTCAACATGGGGGTGGAGACAGGTTTTGTACATTTTTTTATTGGGTAGATGATGATTTTTGCTCCACGTGCGGAGATGTTGTTGGCCAGCTACGAGATAGACTCCGGATACAGAGTCGTGAGTTCAAGATTGAGAAATCCGAATTGGAGGCTAACTTAGTGATGGAGAGGGAGTGTAGGGAGCATATCCAAGAGTTATGCAATAAGTCGAAGGAAAAATATACGAAATTGGAGGCTAAGTTAGTGATGGAGAGGGAACGCATGAAACATATCCAACAGTTTTTGTATAAGGAGAAGGAAAAATCTAAATATTTGCACAAGAAATACAATAATTGCATATGGTGTGGTGTCATTGTAATTGTTCTAGTTGTTGTTGTTATCTACATGAAAATGTCTCATTATGCTGATGAAGGTCGTCATTACTTAATGATAGCGTATGATTGGTTAATGTAATTTTTTGGATGTGTATTGACTGTGGTTGTTGTTTTGAATTTGATTGTTGTATTGAACATCACTTGTTATATGTAATTTGGTTATGGAGTGAATTTTGTGGCAACAACTTACTGTGTTGATAATGATTAATTATAATATCACCCTACATATCAAAATCCCTCAATTGGAATAGCAAGTCAATATTGCCAACAAATAATGTCACCCTAATAATGTCACCCTACTATAGACCATTACAACAAAATTCTTCCAATAACAGTAATGTCATTAAGCCCTAACTACACCATTACAACAGCAAGTCAATATTGCCAATTTGGTTGCTTCTGTTTCCCCTTTTTATTTTCGTTCATCCTCTCCACACGTGAAGATGACTTTACATCCTTCCCTTTTTGCACTAATGCATTAGTCTTGGCAGGAGGCACTTGGGTGTTGGGTGGCACTAATGCATTAGCCTTGGCAGGAGGCACTTGGGTGTTGGGTGGCAGTTGACCAACCTTAATTGCATGCCTCCCCTTCCAGGATTGCCCCATGAACACAGTTTTCCTTGTGCTGGATTGCTTGTATCAACGTCTAAGTCCACAAACACAGGTCTACGTGTACTAGTCTGTGAGTGGTGGCCCCCAAGTCTTACAGACCGCCTCTTGGGTGATCGTTTGGCCAACATCTTTACACGACCCACATTGACTTGCAGTTGATTACTTTGGCCTGCCTGCGAAGTCTCTGACAAGGGAGTCTGCACTATTGGACTTGTTTGCCATGCTGCCTGCGAAGGCGACGAAGGTGGAGCGTTCCCAGTTTGCATAGATTGGGTTGTTGGCTGTGAAGGCTCTGACATTGGAGGTTGTAAAATGACTTAGTAGCACATTTAAATGTAAATTAACATTCTCAACATTTTCAAGCAATATGTAAATGAATACCGTATAGTAAATAAGGAAGAAGTAGCCACTAACTTGTTCATCTGGAAATGAAGGAGCTTGAAATTCTGCTGCAGAAGTGAAGGAGGGTGTGCTTGCGTTCCCACGTGGACATTTTCTTCTGTTGTGACCAACTTGATTACATCTCGAACAGGTCATATGCATACCAGTTTTCCTCAACTTGTTTGCTCCTTGTCGATCGTCCTCATTTCTTCGTTGATGTTTCTTTGGCCTCCCAGGTTGTTTCCTAACCTCAGGTGCAGTGGGCTTCTCGTATGTGGTAGTGAGCCACTGATCCTCACTTAGCATAGGGTAAATTAAAGGCTCGTATGCTGCCCTCCACATCTCCACACTATAGTAATTATGCACATATCCCTTGGGATCTTGGTCAGAATACACAATACATGTGTATGCATGCTGGCATGGAATACCTATGATGTCCCATCTCAAACATGAACAGGTCCTCTTTTTCAAATCAACCACATATTGCCTACCAGTATTGTTAACTTCAAACTGACCACATCCTGCATACGTTGGACTATAATAGATGGACAGGTCATGCATAAGTTCAAGCTTCGCAACTATCCGAGGCGTGATTGTATTCTCCCATTTATCAATTACTTCCCTTTTCAACTAATATCATCCCATCAGTTTCTTCCGTATGGTCTCCACCATAGTCACAGTTGGCTTATCCCGTGCTTGTAGAATATACATGTTGAAACATTCCCTAAGATTATTCACTACCAAGTCAGACTTTGAAAATGTGTTAAACCATGCTCTAGACCATTGTGATGGGTCTATAACCTTTAGGTAGTCATATGCAGGCTGACTGAGGGCTTTCAGTTCCTCCATAACTCTCTCAAAGTCCCTCTTCGTGTATGTTGTGGCTACCTGCCACAATTTCTCCGTTAAAGCCACACCCATGTGGCCAGCATCTCGAAAATTGGCATATAAATGCCTGACACAAATACGGCTGTCATTGTAAGGCACCAACTCCTCCATTGCTGGCTTTAAACCCTACAAAAAATATTCAATGAGTGGCTCATTTAATAGGTTTTAGTTAATAGAATATACTGAAATATTTACAAAATTACCTTTTCTCTGTCACTGATAAATGTCCACCCGCCTTCAGGTTGCTGTCCAAGATCGAATATAAGTGTCTCAATAAACCATCCCCAACTATCCTTTAACTCTGCCTCCACAATGGCCATTGCAATTGGGTACATGTTATCATTTGCATCCCTACCAACAGCACATAGGAGTTACCCCTTAAATGGTCCTTTTAAGAAACAACCGTCCAAACCAATTAATGGTCTACAACCAGCCTTAAAACCCTCTCTACAGGCTGCCAATCCTAGGTACATCCTTTGAAAAATAGGAGGTAACTTAGGAACTATTCGTTCCACCCTAACTAATAAACAACTACATTGGTTCCTTTGTTTCAGGGTCTCACAATAGTCCCATACCTTGGCATACTGTTCTCTATGGCTGCCAAATATGGTAAACTGAGCCTTCAGCATGATACAACTTCATTTTAGGAACGTTCACTCCCCACTTTCTCTTAATCTCATCAGCAAGTGCTTTGATAGGCACATTAGGTTGGCTTATAAACAGTGGCATCATCTTATCTGCAATCCAAGATGATGTGACAATGGGGTTCTTATAACTCCTGCTATAATCATGTCTTGGGTTCATAAACTTTATCTGGAAAGTTTGTTGCCCTCTAATCCAAGACCCATAAACCCGGTAAGGTCATTTAGGGGTATTGCAGACAACAGTAACCCTATCCCCATCATTCTTTGCAAATTTTATCGACTTACCTATATTTAGGTTCAACCTCCTTATTGTCTCTCTAAACTGTGCTGTAGATCCAAACTTCATTCCAACAGATATTTTTGGCTTCTCCAAGTCAACAGCTTGAAACTCGGGGAACTTAAAATCACGATGTCCTTCGTCACCACTATGGACAAGAGATTGAAGGACGTCACTTGGTGTCATATCAGAATAATTACCTGCTAATTGTGAAAGCAAGCACTGTTTAATAAGTTCTGAAAAATGAACACTAAAATAATAAACAAGAAAATAGAAGAGTATTTTATACCTATGTCATCCTCCTCTGGCCACCTTGGACCACTTCTGTCTTGATTCCTCCCTTCATCCTCCTCATTCCCAGCATCTGAGGAAGATTGTGGTTCTTTATCATCAACTGTCACTTGAGACTCAACACCTTTACTCCTTGGTTGTGCAGGCTTTGACCTCGATGTTCCCACTGTGTTGACATCAATGTCATATAACTCATCCTCACTACTCAACACTTCTTTCCAAAATGGATCATTAAGTCCAAGGCGATGTGCTTCTGCTTCCTCCTCATCCTCACTCCCATCTTCCTTGACATGATGATCATGCAAAGAAGATTGGTGCACTGAAGTTCGAGAATGAGACATAAGATACAAATGAGCCACTTGTTGATCCTGAAGCGCAGCCACCATAGACAGCACATCATGGTCAGATGTAAGCAATTTAAGACCATTGTGCATCCCCAAGCTAGGGTGTCTATAGTAGACTAGGTCACCTGGATGGTAACCATACTTGGCCATAATCGTCTGTATCTTAATCCATGATAGCTAATCCTCATCATATGGTTCATGGTACACATCAGTCTTACCCACAACATATTCCTCATTCTGCCGCCTATCAATTATCCCACCATGATGGACTTGAAATAACAAATTCCTCGTAGCCATCCTACAAAATATTGTCTATTAAATTAGTCATGGACCGTAGTCAATTATTAGACCAACCATAAAGTAAACAAAAGTAAACTATTGGACCAAACAGATAAATTTGGTCATTTTCCTATGCAAGAGACCACCTCTGTGGTCCCTATGTCACAACCCGACAATAAAGACAACAACAACACACTCATGTTATTGTGTTCTCAAACTAGGACAACTAACGCCACTCAGCAATGCACTAGCATCATATTAGGAAGCATACAACATTGGACCCACCTATGTGCAATATTGGAGGGGGACATAATCAAAAACAGTACACTTTGACATTCCAAATTACACAGTTTTACACGAAAAATATACAAATTCGATGAAGACAAAGATGGAGTCATTTTGAGATGGACTCACCTCTGCGACACCCACTGCACGAAGAAGACAGATACCAACTCGATGAAGATGAACGAAAATATTTTATGAAGTCACTAAGATTGGTGCGAAGACGAACGAACACCAATGCGAACAACAATCGATTGATGGTCACTGGTTTCCGAGTTAGGGTTTTCGAATTTTGGATTTGGGGATTTTCAGATATGAAGATCAGTTTGGAGAAAAGGAAACCGATGGAGTGAGGGGTGATTTTGTCTTTGCATTGAATGATTAGCATGTGAGAAGCACGTGGGTGAGTTTTCTGTTTGATTTAACTCTCATTGTAGACGGAAATGGGGGATTGGGACGTTATAAAAGTAAGATGGTCCACTTTGATGCAATCAATAGTTTCGGAGGCACATTGTGAATTGAGTGATAATTGGAGGGGGCAAAGTGTAATTAACCCTAAGTCTATAAAAAATTACCGTCTTGCAGAGGATGAATAGAGAATTATTTTTCAAAAAATGTCGATATATCAATGTTACTTCACTACAGAGTTTCTAGAGTTGGAGAAGTGATGGCCTATCAACTTTTGCATATATATGTTTACTTCGATTTTTTAAGTGAATTGAGGGAAATGTCCAAGTCTTTATTGAATTCTTAAAGTTTTCTAGGATGTCACATGCACCATTTATAGTTCTTTATATGTAACATCCAATGGATATTGTCAACAAGTTTGTCAGGTAAATGAGCAAATAGATGAAATGTTAAAAGCAAAGTTCTAAAAATCGTACCGTACCAGCCGGAATGGCTAGTATTTACCGTGCTGAAACAGTAACTGGCACGGGAGAGCGTTGCATTTTGTACTCGGTCAAATGTCGCCTGTAGCAGGGTGTTTCAGTCAATATCAACTGATATTTCACATTTCGGCCAGCATGTTGATTTCAGCCCATTACAATAAATAAAGGGTTGGACAATTTTTGTAATTAAAGTGAAAAGTTTGGGGCTTTTTTGTAAAACTATATTTTATGTAGGTTTTAGACTTGTTTCCAATTTCAATTCAACAACTCATTTCCTTCCCTTCCTTTGTATTTGATTGTCGGCAGTAGTAACAAAGGAGATTGAGAAACCTTCAAACCACATGGCCTATCACCTCAACGGCTCAACCTCCTCCTCCTCTCAACCTCCATCAGTCCATACTCTGCCTATCGTCGTTGCACCTAGAGTCTCACATGGTCAGACCCACCCCACCCTAGTGACCCCATGCCTCTTTCCCGATTTCCCCTTCTTCTCCATTTCTCCCTAGCACAGCCTAGAGTTCAGACTATTGTTGTTGCCTCCTTCAGCTCATGTCGCCAGTGTAGGTAGACCGACAACAATTTTCTACTTAAATTTTTTGATCTTCTGCAACTTGTGGTCTTGTATTAAATTATTAATTACGCCTCCTCATCTAAGAACAATTTTGTTATATTTGATTAATTACATGTTTTGTTTGGAAGTTTAGTGACTTTAGTCTATAATGGTAAGTCGATGGGAAACTTCCTATTTTTTTCCCATGCACGTGAACACTTTATAATTTACTTCAAAATTTTATTGGGACATTGGAGTCTTGGATTATTGGATTGATCTCTTAAAACTTGTATTGAGAAGTATTATTGAGTTTATGACTTATTGTGTTGTTATTTTGGAATATTTTTTTATAAGTTATTTTGGAATATAGTTTACATATATATATATATATACAAAATTTATTCATGTATAAACTATTTCGAAACGGTATCGGTATCAAAATATTTCATTTCATGCCTTGACCGAAACGATAGTCAAAACTTTGTATGAAAGTGTTGATTCTACTTTACGTATTATTTATTGCACTGATCATGAGGTTCAAGTATGAGAAATATTGGAGAGATTTGAATATAATTAGCATTTTGCTATATACTGTTATTGTTCTTGACCCACAGTACACAATACACGAAATAAGGGATGGACAGATCAACTTGTGTTAAAGGTTAAAGATATCCTTAATAGGTTGTATTATGAATTCATCACTTTTAATGGGGTTAATACCGAGTTTCTACAATACACTGGATCACCTCTTATCGAAACAGGTAAGTCAAAAAAGCATAAGTGGAGTATGAGATTTGGTGATACCCACAAGTTATAGAAGAATTTAAATGGTGCAACTTATGTGACTCAACACAAGGACACTTACCAGGTCCAGACATAGTAAAGATTGACAGATTGAGAGCTCTTTCTTGATTCTATGGTGGTAGTGCATGGTTGTTCTTAGTTAGCAGAGTCATTTGTCTGGTTAATTCCATTACTAATCGAGACCTCAACCTACTAACTAGCCATGCAGAGGTGCCATTCCATCAATTCATTTAAGTTTTTGCTTTTCGACCATACTTCCCCCGAAACCAAAGACTTTGATTTTTGATATGGTGGCAGCAGATCGTCCTTAAAGCGGTTAACATTGTTTATGGTTGAGACTAGGACAATATCTGATCGTCTTCGAGCTCCCAACTTTTGTTCTTGACTAATGAAAATATATTTGGCAAATGTTTTCTTACTTGCTCATCTTTCTTAAATATAAGAACTTCATCTTTGGGTGTGAAATACAAATGCTCTCGACCATT
Source organism: Juglans regia (assembly GCF_001411555.2). Taxonomy (NCBI): domain Eukaryota; kingdom Viridiplantae; phylum Streptophyta; class Magnoliopsida; order Fagales; family Juglandaceae; genus Juglans; species Juglans regia. The sequence continues at coordinate 13,333,389 of NC_049908.1, forward strand.
CTTGTTAATAATTACTCCAATCCCAAAGGAAGAAAGAAAGTGAGGTGGAAAGGCTAGCATGACTATAAATACCTTGAGTCAGGCTTCTTTCGTTATTTTTATTATTTTTTTGAGGCGGTTTTGTTAGTGGGTTTGACTATGGCAGAACAGGGGAAACTATAACATAATATAATGTCAGGTCAAGATGAGAAAACATTGACAAGGATCCGACTATTGTAGTGCACATTCCCACTTTGGCGAAGTTACACCCATATGTGAAGGAATTTGATACTTTAAGTTGGTAAAAGGAAAATGCCATCAAATTTTCTGCCATTAGAGAGATAGCTTGTAGTATTTTTGACCATCTATATTTCTAATATTGCAATCTCAGAGTCCGCATTTAGTACCGAGGACACATATTGGACTAATTTAAGAGTTTATTGTCTCCTAACACAGTGGAAGCTTTGATATGCACTTAGAATTGGATAGCCAATTCAGGTTTAGGATGTGGTGTACTTTTACAGAGAATTGCGAGGATGAGGAGGTTGATCACAGTGGGAGCAGTAATTGCTCTTAAATCATTCATTTGTTCTACATTGTTTTACATTTATTAATAAAAATCAATTTTGATTTTAATTGTTGTAGAGACAAATATGGGAAAAGAGGCTCAATCTCAATCTACTTTGACCTCACATTGATAGTTTGATATATCAATGGTTTGTTAATTCGTTTTTTGTAGATTGTACTTATATTATTATTTTTTCTTAATTAAAGTTATTTTGTTCTCAAGACATCATATTCTCAATTTCATCCTTCCTTTTTTTTTTTTTTTATCAGACTTTATTGAACATGACTTTGAAAATTATAAACATCTTTCTAAGAGAAATTATATTTGTAGTCCCCACTTAGGGATTGTATGTGTAGACTTTTTATTAAATGAGAAAAATCATTATTTAGGAGGGATAGTTTTGTAATTTTAAAAAATTTTAAAGATAAAATTGTCTAAATTTACATTGCAGTCCTCAAATGAGGATTGTATCTAGCATTGCTCTCTTTCTAAATATGAACATCCGATGCTAAATAAATATTAATTAAAGCCATTTTTATAGTGCTGTCTTAATTTACACCTTGTAAACCAAATATACTACTGATAATTAAGGTTCATTAAAGCTACTACCTTTTCGGAGACTCCCTAAGACTTTGGAACTCATTGACCATGCATGCATGGAAGAGGCAAAATGATTTCGACACGAAATACAATTATAAAAACTATAAGGAACTCGATGACATGAATTTCTAGTACGTACTTGATGTCAATGGCACTTGAAGTGCCTGATCATTTCTTTAATTAAAAAGGGAAGAATGAGATTAAATATTATGAATATTTATAAAAAAGGATTTAATCAACTGCAATATATAGTTACATCTATAAAACTAAAAGATTAACTTTATAATTAATGAGCTTAATCATATGTCGATCATTATTTCCTTAATTATTCACATATATAGTTAAGGTGGTACATTATTAGCTCGCTCTCTCTCTCTCTCTATATATATATATATACATTTATATATAGCATATATATATACATATATATATAAGCAATATATCAGATTAATTTCATGCATGTTCTAGTAATTACAATATATCAATTAACATGCATCGATCCCCTGCATGCAGCTCAGCTTTAAATCTTCATTTCTTCCCAATCTATCTCCCTCTACTTCAAAAGTAGAGGCTCATATAATATATATATATATATATTTTTTTTTGCTCTTCTTTTTTCAGACATAGACGTCTATTTTCCCAAGCCAAAAAAGTGGCAAATCTTTACGTACGTGCGTATCACAGCATATATATAAGTACTGCTCATACAGTACTGGAGGGACACATCGAATTAGCCATTTCATGATGAGTGCGGAAACCAGCGAGCTTTCCAAGTTCGTCAACCTCCTTCGCCAATTCTTCCACCTTTTCCACAATCTCCATCAATATGAACACAAAGGTTGCCATCGCGAGTCCACTATCCTGATATTCATGATCGATATCTTGATGATCTACCTTGCAATTAGTTGAGACCGAGCTTATCTCTACTCTCGTTGACTTCAACTTTGGCACTATCGACGTTCCTGCATGGCATTTTCTCATTTTTGAAATACTCTCTCCAAGCTCTCTTAGACTCCATGTTAGTATCGATCCAACTGCCTCGCATGGCTCTTTGATTCTTTCTCTCTGAGCTGTTGGTGGCTAGATAATGAAACAATTCAGACGAAATAAGCCGATTAATTATTTTTTAATGATCTTTGCAAAAGTTCTAATTAAGTAACAACAAAACTATTGCTTTCAGTTCTGTTTAACAGGTAGATCAGATGCAGTATTTTAATGGGCAATGAATGCATGGTAAGAGTTAATAGAGAAGAACTGATCATGTCCAGTACCTGTCTTTGGGATTGAAGACAGCCTTTCAATGAAAGGATAGTTGCTGCCAACTCTCTCAGATGTTCTCCAATCTGCAAATATTTTATCCAAGGATAGTATAGCCCGAATTTTCCATGCCATGGTTCCCATTTTGCGAAATTTGCCTGAAATAAATTGCTGCGGCATGAGCATGCATGGCTTCTTTTCGATCCCTTATAACTAAAGCTAATAATTGCTTTAACAGTGAATTTCATGGTCTTTTAGAGGATACTAATTAATATTACTTATTAAAATTAAAACAAATATAAATGATTAAATCTCTCTCTCAATCAATTTAAATTTTTTATATAAATAGTAATTTCACATATATAATATCAGAACAGAAATTATGAGTTCGAATTTTGACTATACTTTATATCCTATTTAATTAAATATATATTCTACGTGATGGCCGGGACCGGCCACTTATTAAAGAGGAGTCTAGCTCATTATATATACGTGAGGATGAGTGTTAAGAAAAATATAAATGACTAAATCTACTTGTTTAAACTTTCAAGACAAGTACCGATGATCATTTGAGACTTGATGTATAGTTTATCAAATATAGTTAGTTATAAGAAAGAAAATCATGATACCAGTGACTCATCCTTAGATTTGGAATTCAAGATGGATTTGCATCTATTAAAATTTGCTCTAGGCTGGTTTTCCTTTTCGTTGGTGAAAGTAGTAGCATTAATGTATTCTTCCAGGCATCCTGCAACAAAAAGCTAGCTATCATAAGTTAACTAGCTAGCTAGCTAGCATGCATGCATGCCTGCAGAGAATTATATAGTACTCCTAGTTCTATTTGAAATAAGAGAAATGATACGTGCAGTTGTGAGTGTGTAAGCGCCGTGTAGTCATTTTAAAAAAAGTGAATAAATATGGGATCCATAGGAAAAGAAATTAATTTTTTAATAGTAGTTCTCACTCTTTTTCAAAACGACTGCACGACGTTTGTGCATTTCATGATTGTATATAGCATTACTCTTTGAATAATTAGCATATATATATATATATAAGATAATTAAAGATGAAGGTAATTACGAGGTACGTACGTACGCACCTTCAATAGAGTGAGCGAGGTGTTCAAAGTTGGAGGCAATAGAGTCATGAAGTTCATCGCTAGCCCAGACAGGGAAGACAAGCAAGCTTATAAAAATGCAGGTGACAAAACCCATACCAATTGTGGAGAGACGTTCACGTGCTAATCTCATGACCTTTTCAGCACGTATCCCAGATACCACTACTAGATTGAAGGTGAGGATGAATATCATTGCCCCGTAGTCATATCTTTTCTTAATGTTTGGAACCTGTCTCACATACGTTGCAACTGCAGCTGCATGTAATTCATTTTTACCATCATTAATTAATCATCATCACAACCGTATGTACGTGATCATGTGTTAATTGATCTACCAATATTAATCTACAAGAAAAATAGATATTTGTGACATTATTTTGCAATAAAAATAACTAAAACAGATTCATTTTAATTAAAAATAATCATTTTATTAAAAATAATTAGTCGTAAATAAATAATTTTCTTGTAATACGTACGTACGATGTTGCATGTGTTGCAACATATAAATAAATATAAATATAAAAAACCATATATATATATATATAATAATTATAATATTGCATGCATGTTTTAAAGTGACGAGGCTTGCCCTATAGCTAAGAGAGCAGTACAACTTTATAAATTATGTGGTAATAAAGTTTCTGTAATATATATGAAATAAATGAATAGATTATGTGAATAGTACTGACAAAAATTAATTAAAACGCACTTATACTGCCGGCCAGATTAATTGGCAATTAGGTATATATATAATATATGGTGCTGATTTATAATTTAATATTAATATATGCCTGCCATCATGATACTTACGTGGCCGTACCAAATATATGATCTTTAATTAAGCTATTAATTAATTTCTTAATTATAAATTACAGAATATTCAACTTTGATCTTGAAAATCAAAAGACAGAATAATTGCAGTGTGCAACTTCAGCATCGCACCAATATCGATCAACTTATAATAAGATTGTTTATTTTTCCTTAAATATTGGCAAAGGCATCATCATGTCAGCAGATGAGCTAAAATATTCATTTTAAGAAAAGAACAATTAATAAATATTAAAGCTTCAAATTTGATCGATCGAAACAAAGCAATTAAGAAAACGTTTTTAATCTTTGTGAACAAATGATTTCCAAGAATATTATATAAATATATATATATATATATATATATATTTATAGCTAACTCTTACCAAAGATAAAAACAGAAGCGCCAACGACAATGGCGTTGCCAATTCCACCAACTTCTTGAGCTAAAGCTGCAGCTAAACACCCGAGTCCGCCTCCTAATATAGTTCCAATTCCACGGTTCAAGCCCTTGCTGAGTGTAGCACCTGCCATGCATGCATGCATATCATGAATAATATCATCATCCGTAATATCACAAGTAGTAGAGAAAATGAAATTAAGTAGTACAATTTACATGCATGCATGCATGATGATCAGTAAGTAGTACAATTTACATGCATGAATACAGTTAAACAAACCTACCTGCAAAGAACTCAAAGATGACCACAACAGTCATAATAGCCCACATGGCATTTTCTCCAACTTGACTAAAAAGAGGATCCAGGAGGTAGAGAAATGAAACCAAAACCAGCGCTATTCCAACCTTGAAACTGTGAATCAGTTTTCTCATGTCCTGCTTATTTGTCTTTTCTCTAAGACTGGATATAATGGGAGGAACACAAACAGCTTGGAGTCTATTCTTTTGATCATCTGATCTCAGACAGGAAAAAATGGGAAGAAGAGAAAATTGAAACTTCTTCTTCATCTCTTGATCATCATCATCAGGCCCAGCTACCCTCTGATTATCTCCATCTGAGATAGATATTACAGTACTCGAGCCCATCGCGCGGTACTGAATATTCTCTCTTTATTTCTTTCCCTAGCTGGCTCTTGGCCTGACTTGAACTTCCACTTCCTTTTGAGCAGTAAGAGTTGGAGAGAAACAATATATATACACACACACACAGTAATCCATGAAATGTGAAAAGTGGGAAGAAAATAGCCATAGTGGGTCGAAGACCTGAAGTGGAACATGAGGCCCTATGTACTCCACGAATAAATTCAAGGATTAAATTAAGATTCGAGAATATGAAAAAAGAAAACACAAAAAAACACCACTTTTTAGACGTAGTTTGTGCCTTTTATCCCCAATGTGCACACATTATTAATTTGAACTTAGTGACCATAGTGGAACACGTATGCTTGCACGGCAACAGTAGGTACATACATACATACAAACATTTATATATATATACACATATACATACACACACATGTATGTATATATTGTGGAGGTAGCATATATATATAGTCCAATGAGTAATGCACGTAGAGTACTTGTAAAGTACGTAAGTACCGTGCAGTCACTTTGAAAAAGAATAGAGTCTACTATTAAAAATTAATTTTTTTTTCATGTAAGTTCCATAATTTTTTACTTTTTTCAAAGTGATTGTATGACGCTTATGTACTCACGACTGCTACTGTGTCTCATATATAGTCCAACACTTCTGATCTATGTGTTGCGCACCGTAAACTCATCCATCTGCGTTGCGGATGATCAGAGGTACTTCGCCCTATATTCTCGTGTTAAGGTTATATATCGATCTTTATTGCCAGTAGAGAGACCATCCCCCGACAAAAACTTTGCTAATTTTCACCAAGCTCTTTAATTTCCAATTATTTCAGTTTTCACGTTAGTAGTGTCAATGTCGTGCGGAGTTCAACAGGCCATCATTCATTTAAGACCGTTCCTTGCATCATGTCTCTAGCTGCTTCTATTGCATGCATATGCTTAATTGGATGCATATGGATCATATATATACCTCTAAATTATATATTTTGAGAAAGTATAAACAAGAAATGTTTGGTTAATAATTTATAAAGAAATTATATAAAGTACTAAACTTATAAATTAATAGAGTTTTATTACATACAATCACTTTCGCGTACTTCATTAATGTGATTGGCTAAAATAATTATTTTTTATTAAAAAACTACATAAGCAATCATATTAGTAGAGTACACAAAAGAGTATGCAAAAATAACTGGTAAAATATATGAATAATGCTACTCTCACCACTCCCGGTCCCGCTCTCGGTCCCGCTACATTTTTTTTATTTTTTTAATATATTTTTTTTTTACTTAATGATTAAGTAAGTATTTTTTAATGATATTATAATTTTTTTATTTTTTTAAAAAATATTTTATAGTGTTTAAAAAATACATGTATAAAAAAATAAAATAAAAAAAATATTATATTTTACACTGAGCGGGACTGGGAGCGGGAGAGGGAGCGGGGGCTGTAGCACGGTTCAAAATATATTATTAAGTTGAAGAGTTTTCTTTCATAAAAGTACTCTTTTGCAGTACTATTGCGTATACGATATTGAAACCACGGGCAGATATTATGCATATATATAATAATGTGTATCCCGTAAATCAAGGTGGTAATTAAGAAATGAGTCAAACTAGATTCAAATTAGGAAGAGATGAATGGTGGATTAAGGGGCCGAGACATGATCATTGGCTGACAGACTGATAAGATTAATTAAAAAATAACAATATATATATATAATCATCTTAATTATAGTATATTGATCGAGAGTTTAATTAATTAATTAAATGCCTAAATATAATACATAAAGTACCTACGGATCGGAGAAGATCATTACACGTATCCAAAAGATTCATCAAAACAAATTATAGTTTGATCAGATGCAGGTATCAGAAATGTTTTAAGAAATATTAATTAGAGAACGGCGATACCACCCGATCGTCGCCCGAGCTAGTAGTGGTCTATGGACAAAAGGATTAGTTAATTAGAAAATGATATACCAACTCCTCCTAATTAATATATATATAGTGCCCTCTGTCGCATTCCGCCACTATCTTTTTGTCTGTTAACGTGATCACCTAATTGGGCGTTATATATTTCTCTAATTAATACATGAACTCCTCCTTATAATTATACATGGAGAGAAATCTTTTAATTGCAAAAAGATTATACAAAATTAAATACATAAAGTAACTTGAGTTGGCGTACGTGTTACCTCAGCTAGACGATTGTAAATTAATTTTTATCGTAAAGTACTAGATCTAACGAATCACATGCATGCACTACGTCACTTTATAAGTTTACATTTGTATTTGTAACACTTTTCTTATGTATATATGCTAAAGTCTTTTAAAAATAATTTCATGTTATATAATGGACTGGAAACTTGTCCATGCAGTATGTCGCGACAGGAAGTGTAAAATCACTATCTGTCTTAAAAGTTTAAGATAACGAGAGGAGATAGAAAAATTGAGCAGACGACAAGCAAAGACAATTAATCGACAATCAACATTATCCCATTTAATTAGTTAATCTGAGAACTAAAGACAAATAATAAGTTCGATCTGTTTAAAGTTTTGATCTGTCTGCAGGTAAATGTATCTTTAAATATATATATATATATATATATATATATATGTGTGTGTGTGTCTTTCTTTTTAGGTCCTTATAAATCCTATCTGAGAGTACCTGAAAGTTGGAATCAATCTTAAATTTCTCAATTACGCGAGCAGAAGGAAGAGAAAAAGATCTGTCATTGTTGGTTCCCTTCAGTGTCGACGATAGTAACCAATCAAATCATGTACAAAATGAGTACTCTGCACGTAATTTTGGCTCGATGATGATCAGATTGATGGCACGGATCTAAATTTCTTGATACTGACGTACAAGAACTTTCAATTAGTTCAAAAGGCATGCACCTGGAACGCACATTCATTTATTTTATGCTTTTTTTTTTTTTTTCCTTTTTATAAAAGTATATATATATATCTATGCATGCACTAACTAGGTTTTGCGCCTTTCAATTTGTACGTACGAAATTCGTACCTGGCTAGCTTCGACCTTCCTTGCATAGCCTCGTGGCACTAGTTATCATATTGTGTAGGATCCACGCGTTATTGACATGAAGTACTACTACTACTGTCGACTGCAATGATCATTCTTTTTGAAAAAGAAGATATTGGAAGAAATTAGGTATATATGAGCAATATATCTATGATTGTATGCATGCATGTATATATGTGTGTGTGTGTCATGTAATTATCTTTGATTGATCTCGTGGGGATGATGAAGATGGGTAGCCAGTGATATTCTGTGAATTTGGAATAAGAGCTTTTGGTAGTGGTATGGACATTAAACAAAAGGAGTGCTTTCCATTTTTACTTAATTCACGACTAGAATCAGAGTCAGCTTTGACATTGACAAAAACCTGCAGGTTGAAAGGGATACTGTTGATGTTGGGTTTAACAATCAATTAAGCCTATCTCCACAATCAGATAAATAGTCCCAATGCTTTCGAGATCAATTGTGCTCAACATTCTGTAATTTAATTTGTAATCTTGGGGATGTTTATATATATATATATATATATATATACACACCAACTATATCCCTTCTAGGATCTAGCTATTAATGCTTTCAAATAATGTTATATGAGTATTTTAATGTACATTTGAGCTTTTCTACGTGCAAGTCGTTATAAATGACACACCATCCACACAATTTAAATTACACGATTTGATTTGATTTTCAAAATTCGGAATTTTAAATTTCCTTTGTTAATCAAATCATTTTATATCAACGTCAGCGTGGAAGGTGTGTGCTCCACACAAACTTGCAAATAAAGTTTTTCTTTACCATTATATATACAAGTGGTTGAATAACATATTAATCGATATGCCAAGATCAGTTATTAGTAATAATGTTACAATTACTAGCTAGATGCATGTAGTAATTAATACTCATCATATTCATTAGTATGTGTTGTGTGCATATATAAAAGTTTTAAGTTATTTAAGGTAACACATAAACTATATATAGCATTTGGTGGAGTGGATCTATAGTTTAATTTAGAATGGAACATGTTATAACACATGCAATATGCAAACATGCATCAGTATAACTTGGCTCATTGATCATGATGTGAACGCATGATGGTTGCAAATCATTCATATAGCATATATATATATATATATATTCTTGGTGGAGGGAGCTAATGCTATCTATCTCGTAGGATCAAAGATGGGGAACATATATACATTATCGGTAGAGTAGTACTTTGTATTTAACTTCTTAAAAAAAAAAAAAAAAAGATAAAAGAAATTAAAGCATATTGTTTGGGATATTTTTTGTTATTCAAACTGATGTCATGACCTACACATGCACACATGCATGAGATATTTATATATATATATATATATTATATAATTAGGGTCAATTAATATGGATTTATGTTCATACGGAAAATCTAAGCATAGTCAACACGGAGAAGATACGAATAATTAGGGATTAATCAGTACTGTTAAAAGTTGGATGCATGAGTACTTTCTAAGCAAGGTATACCTACCTAGGTATTATATACATGATAGTCAAGATGAACCAACTGTAATTTCCATATATAATTAAGATGTTAAATATTGGACGTATATTTGTACGTTGTAGTACTACAAAAAAAATGAGTATTTGTGACAGATTATTTACAGCAAAAATGACTGTTTAAGACAAAAACGGACTCATTTTAACATAAAATAGTTAATCACAAATAAGTAATTTTCTTATAGCATGTACTCATGTTACGATTGAAGAGTACAGAAAAACTAAGGTCAGGGCTACTTTTTTACCTACATACATACATACATATATACATATATACATATATATATATAGGAGTTGATCTACGGACCAAATTAAACGACATGCATATTAAATATATATATATATATATCAAGTGATACTTTCACAAAATGATTACATAAAAATAAATTCACAAATTGATCGACGTGACTTGAAGTAATACGTTAGATCTACTTACAACAAAATTACTAGCTTTAAAATTTAACGTATCATATAAAATCACGTCAGTTTGTGAATTTATTTTTATAAAATCTATTTATACTTAAAAGCATTTCGCTATATGTATATATGGTAATTACTAGGAGGAAATCATGCGTGGCTAGCCAGTAATTGGGATCGCTTATGGCTCATCAGTAAATTAAAGTACCATATATATATATATATATAAATATATATAATATAGCAACTAAATTAGTTTGAAGTATGGACGGACGGACGTGTCGATCGCCGGCCAGTGGAGGAGGCGTGTGGAACTAATACAACTTTGAGTTAGTTAGTATATATTATAAATGATCCTTTCATAAAAGTTAGGACGAACGTACTACTATTAATCTTATCATGTACTCATGTTAGGTCTCGATACGTTATCTCTCAAAAAAGATCATATGGATCATCGACCTACATATTATATATATATATATATATATATATATATATATATATAGCACACGTGAGAAATAAAACTATCGACAATGGTTATCATGTATGGAAAGGAATATATAGGAACAGAAGATTGGTGGGATAGCTGGCTTCCTTTTTAGGCGAAATATTTTAGTTTTGGAGATAAAATTACTGATCTTTATTACAACTTAATTTCCAAAACGTAATTAAAAAAACATTTGATAATTAAAGAGAACATAAATATGAATATGTATAAACCAATGGAATACAAAACTCAGAGAAATACAAATTAATATATATATATATATATATATATATATAAAGAAAATCAACCCACATTGACTTATTATAAGGTGTTTAAATCCGATTAAAGACTTTATAATTTCTTATAAACATGCAACTTCGATCAATAGGATCATCGAAAATAATTTGAAAATTTTAAGAGACCTAAATAATTAAGATCAAAGTTTGTACCTAATTATCACAATACATGACTAAATTGATTTTATTTTTATTTTTGCATAATAATTTTAAAAATAAATAGATCGTAGGTTAAACGTCATGCATGTTAGATATTTTAAAACTTCATCAAGTACTACATGAATCCAATATCTGATCTGCAACTAGCTATAGGCACGGCCTATATATCAGCCTTTATATCATGTTGAGGTTTTTGATATTTAAGAAGCTAGAGTACATATATGGATTGAAAATCTTTTTTTTTTTAAGGTGATTTAGCCATGCACAAATAGATTTTATAAAAATAATATCACATATTGATAAATATGTTATATATTAGATTGTAAATTTAATTTTATTATAAGGTAAATTTAAAGTATCATATGAAACCATGTTAGTTTGAGTTTATTCTTATAAGATTTCTTTATAGTTGTAACACTTTTTTTTTTCAGTTCTTCTATATACAGTCGTTAGATACAACCGGCATGCAGTCGTCCATGTCACGTCAAATTTAAAATGAATTATTCCTCTCTCATCAGGTCGATCTCTCTCTCATTAGCTCGGTCTATCTCTCTCATCAATTCCATCAGCTCGGTCTCTCTCTCTCACATCAGCTCGGTCTATCTCTCATCAAGTGTCTTCACGTCAACTACGTTTGCACGCCATTTGCACCAGGCGTTTGCAACAAGCGTTTTTCTTTTTCTTTTTTCAAACCTAGGGGAGAATTGTGATCAAAGATTCCACTAATTCCTGTCGATCGAAAAACGTCTGTACATTCTAATTCCTTGTATATTCTTTGTACGTATCAAACAAAATATCCGTGCCACGGAAATTGAACATCATTTCATGTACTCTTCATGACGTCTGACCTTATTGCATCCATCGTCAATGTTAGTCATGTTGATTGTCTCCTTCTTCCACATAATTAATATTAAGCAGAAATTGGATCCACTGCAGTCATATCAGTCTATATAAGTTGTACGTAGTTGTTGCTCCGTCATCCATTCAATCGGCCTACAATCGATCCCGTCCTCTCGATCTGAGCATGTACGAAGCAAAATCCTGGCCTGCTGTTGGTGCGTGCCGCTTCTCAATGGCCATCCAAGCATGTCTTGGGCATGTTATCTCATTGTCCCTTAATTCGGATTGCAGCAAAAAGAAAATAGGATTGGTGTTTATCATATTCAGACGTACGAGTTGCATATATATATATATATAAGCATTATACTCATGATCTCCCAAACTTTTAAGATTTCTATTAGATCATCGATCACTTCAGACTTTAATTCGTGTTAAAACAATTAATTGTGTATTAACCAAGAAAAAATGCAAAAAATTAAGAGGAAAATGATGTTACCATTCAAAACTAAATTTAAAAAAAAAAATGTTCTTGAAATTATAAGCAATTAATTTGAGTTGAAAAACGTTTAATTAATTAGTTGATTATTCACACTAATTAATATCTATTGGATGCTATATATCTATTAAGATACGAAATATATAATAAAATCCAACTCTTTCAATCAGTTTAATCTTTTGGGCAAGCTGTGATTGCACATAATAATATAAAAGCACGGATCCTAAGTTGAAACTATGACCTTGGGATCACTTGTTAAGGGAAAGTGTTAAGATAAAAAATAAATAAAGCTCTTTTGATATGGATCATTAAGCTTTGATTTATATATTTAATTAAACTCTTGGCTGATGCAATGAGTGATCTAATATTACACATTAAACAAAAGGATAAAACTTCAAATCCAAATGGATTTTAGAAGGAAAAAAGGGACAATCTCTCTTTTTTCCTTTTAAGGAAGATCAATGAAGTAGTCCAGGCCAGGGAACAAAATAGATAGATATATATTGAGGAGTAATGAGCTGTGCCAGAATTTCATATCCGATGGGAATAATTGGTCATCAGATTTACCTACATGACTATATATATATATATATATATATATATATGCACTTAATGTGTACGATCACTACGGGAAAATGGGCACTTAATTTGTAGTTTATAGGATTTAAGATATAAATATGCAGGCAGTCTACACTACTATAACATCAGTAGTAGTACTACTGCCCCAATTGATGAGTTGCCATACACGTATAATCCACATGTTATAATATATATCATTACGAGTGTATTCTGATCCAGATGAAACCATTGCTATTTAGTTCAAATTCTGATGATCACCATCATCTTAATCTTGTCATGTCACTGCCTCGATCGATGCATTATCTTGCTTACATTTTACGAAACTTTGTATTCTTTTTTATGTGATAGATAACCAACAGCTAGTAGTTGATCGCATGCATAATCCACACAATATATACAACAAAACTGCGTTTTGCTGTTCGTCGTTATTCTGTCAAAATAATTTTTCTTGTTAAAATTAGTCTATTCTCATCACAAATAAATATTTTTATCGCAAATAATTCGTCACAAATATTTATTTTTGACACTCTGAAGGTTTGATGGCGTTGTTGTTGTACCTGTGGTGTACATCCATGCATAATTTTCAAAGATGAGCATATGGTAAGAAAGAGAGATAAAGGGACACAAGATTTTACGTCGCTAGCTTGACACGTTGGCCTATATTCAAGTGTCTATGACGTGAAATCTATCGTGAATAAAGTTTTTTTATATAAGCTTTCTTCCTCTTTATGCTCTGTGTTATTATAGAGAAAATGAAGGAGAATAGAATAAAGAAGTCGAATAAGAAGAAATAAGTAAAATATTTGGCATATTTTGTTGAGCAATAATCTCACATTGTCTGTAGAAAAGGTCTTGTACATGTTTATAAAGAATAAACCATCATCACTTATAGAACCAGTTTTATAAGATGAGTTAGCTAGGTCCATGAATTTCTTCATGGTATAAGAGTATGCTATAGGACGAATGAGGGCTCACACTACATACTTACTCAGTGACAAAGACAAAAAAAAAAATACTGGCTGGCCTGCATGTGAGGGAGAGTGTTGAAGAATAATCTCACATTGCCTGTGAACAAGGTATTGGACATGTTTATAAGGAATAAACAATCCACACTTGTATAACCAGTTTTATGAGATGAGTTAGGCCCATAAATTTTTTCACTGTATCAAAGCATGTCACGTACAGGACGAATGGGGACCCACACTACTTACCCCGTGATAAAAACAAAAAAACATACTAGCCTGCATGTGAGTGAGGATGTTAAAGAATAATCTCACATTGCCTGTGGACAAGATTTTGAGCATGTTTATAAGAAATGAACAATTATCTCTTATAGAATCGGTTTTATGAGATAAGTTAAACTCATGAATTTCTTCATATTCCTTCTGTATTAATGCCTCTTTCTATTAAAGTTTAATGAAAAATGACCATATATATATGATTAGTACGTAGCTTTGTGATAGTACTTGTTAACAATTTTAACTCTCCTATTTATATATATATATATATATATATATATATGATGGTTTAGATTTTTTTTTTTTTTTTATGCTTGGGTTTAGTTTTCTTAATTACTTGTATCTCCTAGGTATCTTATTATAAAAATAATTTTTCTCCGCCACAAGTAAGGGCAATCAATAAAATTGAGCCGGGGTACCATCCTCTATCTTCAAATAAAAAAAAAAAGCTACCAAGAAAATCCATTGGATACCGATTTTTTTTTTTAAGAAAGTATTTTTTAATAAATTTGTGAGTTTTATTTTTAAATATTAAGGGGATTTAAAAAAATGTTTGAAAAAAAAAACGAAAAAAATATTACGCGGTTGGTTTTTTCGGTGAGTGTAGCATTGTCCATATTATATATATATATATATATATATATATATATATATATATATATACACACACGAGAGTTTTAAAAATGGTAAAGAAATTAGGAAAAATTAAAAGTGGAGATTCCACTAAACAATGCAATATAAAAATTATGCAGCAGCAAGCAACTCCAAATATTGGGCACTGATACACATTAACGCTAATATTGTTTTAGGATAAGTTAGGTAATTGTCTATTGGCACTTCCATTTTCCCTTTTTTGGCTCAAGACAGACGCTGTTGCAAGTTTGAAACTAGTGTTTTGCTCTGTCCTATATATAGTAGAAAGAAACGTCCTTGCGTATAAATAGTACCTACATTATTATGCGCATAATCATGCAAACAAGGAAATTTATCTATGGGCCTTTACTCACGAGCACTACAAAATAAACTCAAATACTAAGGTCTCATTTGGACCCTTAAAATATTTTAAAATATTTGTAAATAATAATGAAATAGTTTAAATTAAGATGTTTTATTAGATTTTGAGAAATGAAAGAGAAAAAATTGTTATAAAGCTAAAACATTATTTGAATATAATTTTATTCTAAAATCTGAAAAAGCTGTATTATTTTTATATTTTGTTTGAAAGTTTGAGAAAGTTGTAATAATTAGATAATGATTAAATGAAAATTTTAAAGATTTAAAATTAAAAAATATTTTATATTTGAGTGATATTTGTCGGCATAACTCCCCAGATATCAATCTGGCATGCCGGATGAAAAATTCTAGATATAAGTTTCACACCCTGTGAACCTATTTAAAAATATATCATTTTACTTTTTTACCCACGTAATGAAAATGATTCTAGACATATTTGTAAGTAAAATATGATAAAAAATAAAATAATATGTATTTAAGTGAATGTGCAGAATATAAGACTTATGGGTAGCACTGCTCCATGCTGGAGACAGATACACGGCTACAATAAAACTGATCTATCTTTAGAGACGAATGATCTATATACGTTGGAAGTTATATCAATTTTCAAGTAATTGTAACTGTCAAAAAGCTGGATGATAATAATATAATTTATATCCTTTCTGGTCCTTATCTTGGGCTAGCAGGCCCAAGATTTAATACTGAAAATGGACCATAGACGGGCCATAATGGAGCTATGTAAAGGCGGACTTAAGCCTGGGCCTCCAGGCCTATCGCACCAAGGGGTCTTGCCAATTTGCATTTTGGGGCGATTTTATTTAATTTCCTTCTTGTTGAAGTTGAAAGATCACATGGCTCATAAAAGCTTATGGATTAAACTTCGATTTAAATTGTCCCGCCCAATTAATTTCTAATTAATATTGGAGATATATATGTCTATTGACATCACGATGGTAAGAAAATGAACTAAAAGCCATCCAATATAGTTATCATCCTCGTACATTTCTCATTGTGCACATCTGCATATTCTCAAAATCTTTCGATATAGTTATCCTCCCCAGTATAATATGGTCACGGTATCGTACTAATAGAAACATCACATATCTTATCGTAAAAATAACGTTTAATAAAAATATTATATTAATTAAACCCACTTATAATCTACATACACAAATTACTACTTGATAGCAGCAGCTGTATCACTTAAAACCTAAATAAAGGATTACCACCATTTATAAGATTTAGAGTTGCCGTTTGGATAGTGAGTTGAGATGAGATGAGATGAGTTGAAATGAAAGTTAAATAAAATATTATTAGATTATTATATATTAATATTATTATTGATTTGAAATTTAAAAAAGTTGAATTATTTATTATATTTTGTATAGAAATTTAGAAAAGTTGTAATGATTAAATGTGATGCATTGAGATCACTCTTTATCCAAACCGGGCCGAGTTGCTGTGTTGTGTAATTTTTCTTAAAAGTTGTTCAAAATTCACAAGAATCTAACATCTGTGTATTTACCGAACTAAATGGAGGTTGCAACATATTCTGCAACAGCCTAAATAGACCCTTTCGAGAATATCGCATAAACTATAATAATGTTTAACCATAGAGTTTTGCTATGTACAAGCAAGTTTGCATACCAATTTACGTACTAATGGTGTTGCCTTCATATTTTAAATTCAAATTAGCACTGTTTTTAATAAAATCTATTTTCTAACCAATCATATTGAATAGGTGCACGTATTAGTACGTAGAATCGCTTAACAATTAGATTTTTCCTTAACCATAAGACTTGTCAAAATAAATTCATTTTTTGAAATAACACTACACTTTGTACTTTCTGGACATTAGGTTCAATAAGTCACCTCTCTGTAACAAGTCAACAGTACAACAATAATCAATGATTTAAAAATCAATCAAGACAATAAGGATTTTCAATTTGTTACCATGTGCCTAGATATTCAATATATGGCCTAGGCAAAACTCATCTTTCCATTTCAAATGATATTTTTTTCACACTATATAAATCACACGATCTTCATCATTAACTAGGAAACTCAATATCGAGTACCTGCCTACAACTACAATTATAAATTCTAACAACTTCAACATATTAGTGTCATTTCTCAACGAAGAGTTAATACAACTTAGTTGTAACTCCACCAGTGCAAAATGAATGTAAAATAAATTCAGAAATGGGATACTAAATACAAAACTAAGATCAATGTCAATACTTGCCGAAATTGAAAGATAAACGTATTGAACATACATATCATTTGGAAGCCAAAGTGTTGGGGTGTATGTGGAGACTGATTTTGGAGCTAAAAAATGTGTTTGCTGAAAGTGTGCTCGACGCGCACTCGGCCGAAGTCCCTAGACATGCGCTCGACCCTGGGCTCGAGTGAAGCTCAAGTCCAAGAGTTCGCTCGAGTCTTGCACGACACTGAGTTCGAGCGAGACACAAATCCTAATGTTCGCTTGACCTCGCTCGACACTAATGTTGATTTAGTCGTTCACTTGAGGCGCGCTCGACACGTCACTCAAGCGAAATACGCAGATTTTGCTAGGTTAGGATTTCCAACGCCGTTTGCTATAAATATATCATATTAGACTTGTTATGTACAACCTTGAGCATATTTTGAGAGAGAACAGTTGTCTAGTGAGTGCATATTGTGTGAGAGAACAAAAAGTCCTAGAGAGTATGAGTTGAGATCGAATGATTGTAATCTCCTCTAGTTAATAAGATTTCTGCAGCTATGTGGACGTAGGCTATTTGCCAAACCACGTGTATTGTGCGTCGTGTACTTAATTGTGATTGTTTTTACTTTATTTGTCATCGTTGGTGTGTGTATGTTTTGTACAACAATTTCATAACAACTGGTATCAAGAGCCAATGTCAAATATGAAGGAGAACGATGATGGCTGGAGATCAAATGAAAGCACACGAGATCGAGAAGTTCAGCGGTATTGATTTTGGGTACTGGAAAATGCAGATTAATGACTATCTCTATAGGAAGAGGCTCTACTTTCCAATGTTGAGAAAGAAGCTGGCGAGCATAGATGATGCTGAGTGGACCATATTAGATCAATAGGTTCTAGGGGTTGTTAGACTGACCTTGTTTAGAATAATGACACACAATGTCAGTAAGGAGAGAACCACGGTGGATCTCTCCATGACTTTGTCAGGTATGTATGAAAAGTCATCTACGAACAATAAAGTGCACTTGATGAAAAAATTATTCAATCTGAAGATGTCGGAAGGTATGTCTGTAGCCCAACACTTGAATGAATTCAGGACAATCACAAATCAATAATCTTCTGTAGAGATTGAGTTTGATGATAAGACTAGATCATTGATTTTGTTGGCATTGTTGCCAAATAGTTGGGAGGCCATGAGGATGGTTGTGAGTAGTTCAGCTGACAAGACAAAACTGAACTACGACGACATACGTGACATGATCCTTGCTGAAAAGGTGCATAGGAGAAACTCAGGTGAGTCCTCGGGTTCTGGATCGGCCTTAATTGTCAAAAATCAGGACAGAGGATATGATAGGTCAAACTCCAAGAGGGAAGAGCAATACGAGATCTGAGCAATAGATCACGTACTAGAGTTGTGGCAAGCCGGGTCACATCAAGAAAAACTGCAGGAATCAAGAAAGTGTTCAAGATGATGCTATGAACGTAGTGACAGAATAAATTCATGATGTCTTCCTTCTTCCAATGCATTCCATAGCACCTCACATCGAGAAGTCATACAGAATTATATTGTTGGTGATTTTGAAAAGATCTATGCTGCTGATAGAGAGACACTGGATGTAGTGAGAGTGGGTGATGTGCACATCACACTTCCAAATAGGAGTGTGTGGAATTTACAACAAGTTAGACATATTCCAGATCTGAAGAAAAACCTGATCTCTGTTGGACAACTTGATGACAACTATTTTGCAGTAGTTTTCTCTGGAGGAGTTTAAAAGATCACTAAGGGTGTGCTGGTTCTAGCACATTCTAAGAGATCTAACTCGTTGAATTTAACATCTGGGTCCAGTGATGTACAGGAAAATACAAGAGTGCAAAATGACAATCTTGATCACGCAAAACATGTGAGGAAGCCAAATAGAGTCAGCTTTGTCGTTCCTCATGAAAGTCTGGGAAAGTTGGCTAAAGTTGCCAAGATCGGCTCGAGACTAGATACTTCTAGTGCAGTGGGAGTTATGAGTTGCCTGTGAATGTGCTGACTCAGGGCGATGTACATGGAACACTGAAATCGGGCTTGATATGGCACCTGGTATTAGAAGACTTCATTATCTAGAGTTTAATGAGAATTTTGTGTACAATGAGCTACGTGTCAAGAAGGTTATGATAGTGCTATCCAAAAAAGAATCTTCTAGTTATTTAATGGATATCTATGTGAATTTTCAATTATTCAATCTATCATTATTGATCCCCGGTGACCAAGACGATCATGCCAAAGAATAAAGATCTTTAGATTAGAGCCAAGGTCGAGAGATTCTATAGACTTTTTGAAAAAGAAAAACAGTATTTTATGAATTCTAGGATAACGTCACCAAGGATGCTTATGGCCCTCTCGAGAGTTATTGGGATATTTCATATTAAGATAAGTTGTTTACTAGCTCTCAATAGATAGCACTTGAATGTTGTTGTTGTTCTCACAATTATTTTTATTATTATTGTATTTATCGAAATACTAGTTATTGGTTACCTTATAATATGACACCTAGTATTAGAAGACTTCATGTAGCATGAATATCTAGAGTTTTATGGGAATTTCTTGCACAATTAGTTACGTGTCAACAAGGTTATGACATTTTGATCGATTGAGGTAATTATTAGTGGATTGGTTATCGACCAGAAGCAAGCCAAGTTTCAGAGATTATGTATACTTCTAGACCAGATAAAGGAAGGTGAAGTTTGTAAGCTTTTGCTTTTAAGGTTAATGGTGCATTGGGAATGAATGGAAATGTCTTATATTTTATGGAGTTTCTATTTGTGGAAATTATGAATTAAATGTGTTTGAAGTTATTTCATAGGTTATATATGGTGTATGGTATTACATGATAATTGGTGGACTGTATCTTATGTTCAATAGGTAACTATGTGATTTTCTTACATACAATAAATGGTGGACATTACGGGTTTTAGGAAGATTTTGATATTGTGGATTTTACGTACAATAAGTCGTGGAAAGAATTTGTGAAGTCAATGTATTTTGCAAGTATGTAAATTTAAGGATTACGAATAGAAGAGGATTTATTTAAGTATGCATATGCCTTAGACATACAAATTATAGGTTTAATGATTCGGCCAGCATAATTGGAGAATGTCATGAGATTTTGAGGCTTGATTTGAAAGTTTAAATTGGTGTTGCTATGTGTATAGTTGAGGTACTTGTTAATGGACTTGTTAATGGACTAGACATAGATGCTAGACAAGCATAATTAAAGTAACATATTGGAGATGTGGGCCCATAACCTATAGGCCCATGATCATTATATTATTTCAAATTTTGCGGATTATTATGAACGAGAGGGTTTTAAGTATCTCAAGGTAAAACATAGTAGGCATGTAAGTATTTACAAAGAATATTGAGGAATTAGTGGATATGTAAATATACGATTAAAATGGACATACTATATAGGCACGAGTTGGTTACCTTCATGAATGAAGTGTAAGATTAAGGACCCTCGAACTTTGGAGAGTTTTATGCTACTATTTACTCAATGTTATTATCTCATGTGAAGAACTTATTAGTATTGTATGTGGAGAATCTATTTATTATTTTATGTGGAGAGTTTTATTTACTATTTTATCTGAAGTTAAGAAAATTTTTTGTGAAATTATTCTTAGGTTTTGCATCAACCCATTGTTAAGGTTTATATTTTTAGACTTGTATTGAATTCTCGAAGTTTGAGATGGTTGACGCTAATATGCAGACGTGCATGCATAAAGGGTTAGGAGAATATGTGAGGTTTAGGAACAAATATCGGAGGACTATATAAAACTCTTGGAATATTAGGCTCAACTAAATGATCGAGGATTTAAAATAGAAACATAGAACAGATGTGATGGATAAATATGTAGTTTGCTTGAGATGCAAGCAAATTTTGAGGATGAAATTTTTATAAGAGTGAGAGTTTGTCACAACATATCCCCAATATTTCTAAGGAAAACATTTATTGGCTATAGATTGTATTTGATGCTTATTGGAAAGCCCAATTACAATTTATTGGATAACCACGGGCCCAAAATTTATTTTGGTAGATTAATAGTTTTGTTGGATCCAATAATTATTTATAAGCCCCAAAATACTATGGGACAAATTGGACACAATTTCGAATTTAATATCGGGCCACTAAGGTTACTAAGCGATTCAGCCCATTAAAATGGACCTAGTCTATGTATGTATGTGCAAAAACCAAAACCCAAAGGCCCATAGAAAAGGCCCAAGCCAATTACCTAACATCCAGACCCCTCTTTTAAGACCATGCACGTCTCCCTCCTCCTTCACTCAGATTTCCACCAATATATATGTCTATACATAGATATATTTTTAAATGTGATTTTATTCTCCGCCCTTTACATTGCCTTTAGGGTGGTTTCTAAGTCTGGAAGATGCGGCAATTAGATTGTCGACTTACCCACCTAGAATTCAGGACTCTTCCTTCCTAATATAGCTAGGGCTGCTCTCTGTGTGTGTGTATTAATATATATATATATATATATATATATTAATATATATCCATTATATGTTCATCCCCTTCATCACAAGACTAGGGTTGACGCACCAGTGCCTCAAGCCCCAAACTCCTCCACGACTCTTCCCTCAAGCACAACACACGTCACCCTAACCACGTTAGAGAACCAATCACGGTTGCACCGTAAACCACTCAGTTAAACATCTTTGTTTTAGCAACTGCAAAACAGAGTAATCTCAACCCATTGCAAATGACATTTAGCCACCATCTTCTCCCCCCTTCACGTCACCAATCACCAGCAATCAAAGGAGGACCAATGTCGCACGAGGCCACGATGTAAGCCACGACAGAGAAACAACCACACCCCAAACTGAAACAAACTTTACACGCAGTAAGCTGTGAAGCCACCTTGCCAAAAGCCACCATCGGGAGCCATCATAGAATACACCGACATCCATAGAAGTCGACAGCCATGGGGAATAGTTGAAGCTATACCCAATCGAAAAACGATGTTATCCAAATACATTTCAAGTAATTGTAGTCAAACCTGACCCGTTGACCCTTTAGCTTTTTCGGCAATACAAACACATTTAAGTAATTGTTGAGTTTTTTGCCCAAATTTATTGTTGCAAGGTAAACATATTCATTATTGCATTCATTAGTAGTTTCAAAATGATTACTATTACGAAGAATATCTTTAAAATTGAGTAAATTTCTTCTAGACTTCGAAAAATACAAAGCATCATCAATACAAAAATTTTGTTCCTTTCAGTAACATGATATCTGCTCTTCTGGAGCCTTCAATTAAGTTCGATAATCTAGATATTGTATTGATGTTGGCTCTATATAATGTTAAATATTGAAAGTACTTCTTATCCTTAAGAATTGTGTGTTGTTCAACAGTCTGCCAGACACATATCTTCACCAATCATCTTGGAATTAGTCAATGAATCAATAGAATTTATGTCTCATTATAAACAAAAATATGTATAAAACTTTATTAATTCAAAAGAAAGTTTAACATGATGTATTAAAAGATAATAATTCAAACATAATGTAATTATAATAAAAATTAAAAATTAATTTTTATGGTCATATACATCACTAATCAAAATATCATTATCTCTGTTTGGATCTATAAAAAAATCAGAAATATCGAGATAGGTTAGGACCATCATATTTGGATTATCAAGATAAGTTAGATGATCTTCTAAATCCTTTTTTTTCTTTTTCTTCATTGATACTTGATATAGATCTACCAAATGTTTAGACATACAACATGTACGTGACCAATACCCTTACATATCATATATGTGACATTTATTTTCATATTTCTTTACAGTCTTATTCTACAAGTCTTGATTTTATCTTGCTTTGTATGGTGTGATTCCACTTTTGGTGGCATGAAGCATTTTTCTTGACAAACTTTGAGTATGCCCCCTCATTCCAATAGTTTTTTCTACCACATCCATGTCTGTGACTACGATTTCCCTTTTTAATGACGAAATGAGATTCTATTCACTTCAAGGAATGGAGTGAAATCGGTTGAACAAGACTGGTGATTTTTCATTAGCAGCTCATTTTTTTTTGTTCAGTCACTTGTAAATAAGATACTAATTTAGAATCTTTAGTGAACTTTTGCACTCGATATTGCTACTACAAGAGCATAGTCGAGGCATAATTATGTTATATATTTCATTTCAAACATATTGTAGTGTTTTTTTCCTCTACACAATTTCAATTGTGCAACTTTAGGTGCATCCAATCATAGCGAAATTTCGAGAGAATCATGCTCTTCTGGTATACGTATCACTCCATTAAACTATCACATAGAATCAACGGATCTTTTATTATGAGGTACTCAATTTTCAATAAAATCATTTTTTTAGAATGATCCTTCAGTGCTGCTCTATTTTCTTTTTTTAATAGTATTTCCAAAATTCATTCATCAAGATGAACCTCACCATTGATGATCCATGATAAATAATTATTTCCAGAAACATTGGGGGTAACAAATTTGAGTTTTGTAAGATTTGACATGATCTATAGCAAACATACTAAATGTGAGAAAAAAATATTTAAAATCGAACTCCCACATAGAACATAAGAATATTCATCACATTGATCTGATAATATTATACTCTATATTATCACATAGCTGATCATATAAAGATTTTATAAAATGATTTATATTGCAATAAGCATATATCAATATTTATAGAAGAGAAATATATAGTAGTTTGAGAAATGTTACGTAAATAAAGATTAAAAGAACACAACAATTGGCTAGAGTCTCTTGCTATTAACGTGTTGTAAAACTAAAGAGAAGTAACAAGATAATTAGAAAATAGTAATGTAAACTTAGCTTTTCAGGAGCTTAATATCATTCTCTTTGAACTTCTTGTTATATAAATTATCCTCAAAACATCATTTTATAGGCATAGGAGGATAAGAAATATGAAGGGATGATATATGAATTAATGAGATACATTGATGAATTTAAGAATTATAAGAGTTTGTATATAAATGAGAATTTCAAGAATCGGTACATGAATGAGCTAGAATTCTAAAATTTGGAAACCAATTGGCCATCCAACAAATAATATTTCATGTATGCAATTATTACAAAATCAAAATATATAAAGTATTAAAATTATTAACTTACACGAGATGTAGGGGGCTGAGGGGGTAGAGCCATGCATCTTCCCCATGATCCTGCGAAGTCATAGATGATATCCTCATGCTCCTCATCCATATTAATATGGATAGCCACATATAATTCTTCTTCAAATGAATGCCTTGCATGTGACCAGCATTAACTAATTCAAATAAGCTTTTCTCATTCCAATGCCTGCCAACCATATTATACGTGCTGATCTCATGGTTAGATCCATCGCATTTTCATCTTTTATTCTTCAAATTTATTGAAGAACACGTACGTCATTCTACTGAGCAGGTAGAAAGAATATATATATCATTTACGCGTTTACATAATAAGATTTCATTTACAAAGTTCATATATTTTTTTTTAACTTCTTTGTAAATAAATTAATTGATCATATGATATGAATACAGATCAGAGGGAGCCAGTCTGAACCATGAAGGCCTGCAGAAAATTTGAGGAAAATATGGGCCTTGCCGGAAAAGTCCTAGCTAGCGGCCAGTAGATTCACAAGTACAGTAATGTACGTAATAAATATATCCAGGACCAGTGGTCCTTGTATGCATACTTTACTTACCATCATAATTTATTTACTTAATTAAAGAGTTGTACGTCTAGCTAGCTACCAGTTTAGCTAGCGATTTTATTGTCTTCTTCTTCTTCTTCAAGTCGTCACCAGCTTCTGGTGAACATGATACATGCATGCTTGCTTCGAGGCCGCCTGTACTATATATATCGGTTGAGATTCGGATTTCTTCATTTTCACAACACATGAATTATATATATATATATATATGAAGAGTATTAGAGCCATAAATAGATTATACGGAATAATTTTATAATTTAACGAATGACATCAAGTCATATCAGTTTATTAAATTATTTTATATAATTTTTTATGACTAAAATATTTTTCAGAACATATCGCAAAGAAACCAAATTTATGAACAGAAGAATTAGGTAGATCGAAAAGAGAACTTTAGTTTAATGGCTATATGATTGTTTGACCAAGATCTTACTTTACATTTTTTTTTTTTTTAATTTCATCCCAAACTATAGTTTTATTGGGGTGAAATTCCCAATTTCCTAGAACACATTGGGGATGAAATAATATTTTATTTTTAGAAACAAGAGAAGTACGAGTGGGAAAAATAAAATTAAAAGAAAATTAATACAACTGGTTTCTCAGCAGCTCAGAACTATGATTTGACAAGTAGTTGAGGAAATACTGGTAGCCTCTGATCCCCATGACTTCCAATGCAAAAACCCCAACTTCCAGTCTTCTCGCCACCTAATAATTCTGAACGCATCCCCATCCTCACTAAAAACACACCCACACGCGCGTAACCAAAATCCCACACTCTCCTACCTCATCTTGCCATATGTGATCTCTCAACTTGTCTGGTAGACCGACCATTCAATAATAATCAAGGCCTCCCCACTTCTCTCTCTCTCTCTCTCTCTCTCTCTCTCTCTCAGGCACAAACCCTAACTACTCTCTATTGAATTTTTATTCATTGCTCACCTAGTGATCTAACGACCCTTCAATCCTCTCTACTTTTTTGGATAGTCAACCATTACAAAGCGTGGATTTTCTTGGGCTATTCACATATCCTCCTCAAAGTCATCTAATTTTTTTTTCTGTCTGTCTCTCTCTCTATCTCTCACCTGCAGGTCTGCCATTTACCTTCTCTTCTTTCCCGAAAGGCCTCCTCCCCACACTTTGATTCCCTCTTCTTTTTTGTTCAGCTGACAGGGGTTTGATTTTCAGCTCACCTGATCATCATCAGTTTACCTTTCTGTCTACTCACTACCTTCGAAACCAAAAGGTGGCTTTCTTCTTGTAAGTTTTTTTCAATTTTTTATTATTTTCTTTTAACCAATTCCGAGGGCTGTTATTCCATCAAAATAATGGCTGCACCGCCAAGTAGCCAGCTTCAGAGTATGCTGCAGGCGGCGGTGCAATCCGTTCAATGGACATACAGTCTGTTCTGGCAATTCTGTCCACAACAAGGGTAATTCCAAAATAACTATGACCTCTGTCCTCTTATTTCTTGGTGGTAGTTGAGAGCTACCGTTGTGGCATATATAAAATATCTTGATTTGAAATATCTTTGGCTGCCCAGGATCTTAGTTTGGGCAGATGGGTATTACAATGGAGCAATCAAGACTCGGAAGACGGTGCAACCCATGGAGGTTAGTACCGAGGAGGCATCTCTTCAGAGAAGTCAGCAGCTTAGAGAGCTCTACGATTCTTTGTCCGCCGCAGAGACAAACCAGCCGGCACGGCGGCCTTGTGCAGCCTTGTCACCGGAGGACTTGACCGAGTCAGAATGGTTCTACTTGATGTGTGTCTCTTTCTCTTTCTCCCCAGGTGTCGGGTAAGTTCTATATATATACATGCACTTCTGCTCCATCGATTAGCTTTCCTTCCTTGCTTACCTGTTTATCTCAATGTCAATTTCCTGAAGTGAATCAATCTCATTGTGCGTCAATGATCTGTAAATAAAAATAGAAAAAAGAAAATCATGAGTGAATGATCTGGTCCCCTTCCACTTTCTCCCCCTTCTCTCTTCGAATGTTACTGAAAAAATTTGATAATTTCCTTTCCGAGAAGGTAGGACATTTATTGCGGCTACTTACCCGGAAAAGGTCATTTATTACAGTTAACATCCAATTCAATTATTTCCTAGAAAAATGGAAAGCTCTCTGATCGATCTCTCTCTCTGTCTGTGTGCGCATTAACTGCGTACGTACAAGATGATTAGGGGCAGTTGTGTGAGTAGCTACATAGCTGGAAAATAGGGCTGACTACGTTCAAGAAAGAGTAATTGGGTCAGTTGGAAATGGTTGGCTGTCCCCCAGTTTGTTAAAAAAAGAAATGTCGTTTGTCGATTTTTATTTTCTGAAACATAAGTTATTGAGGTCGTTAAGATTGAAGTAATCAAGTGCTTTTTGTATTATGTTTTTTAAGGTTTCGTTTGAATGTAGTTAAAGTTGAATTGAATTTTTTTTTATGAACAGTAATAAATTAAATAGTGAAAGAAGTTATATGAAGTATATTTAAATTGAATTTAAAATGTATTTAGATGTAAAGATAAATTTATTACTTTTTATAAAAAATTAAAAAAAAATTATAGATCCTACGTATAAAAATGTGTTAAGTTAAAAAGAATTGTGAATTTTATATATAAAAAAATTTTGAGGAAAAATAAATTTTAAGAATTAAGTATTTGAATATTAAACTTAACTTAAAAACGCAACCTTAATATTTTCTTCTTTCATACCTTTAAGTTATTTATCAAGTTCACATCTCGTCTTAAATGAGTCTCTTTTTAACAATGTTAGTACTGAAAAGTACTCGAAAGACTTCTGGAAATATGTTCCAGAAATGAATTAAGCTGTCTGAGAAATTGGGTGTCGAGTAAATGAATTAGTGGCTGATTAGAACACTGGCTCACTGAACTTACTAATCTTACTGTAGCGATTACCCCCCCCCCCCCCTCCCTCTCTCTCTCTGCGCTGAGCTTTCATGGCAGCTGCTCATGGCGGATATACAGATACGTAACCCTTTGGCACCCCCAGAACAGGACGAAGCATTGATCAGAATTTTAAACATATTGGGAGCACATACCTTTGACATGAAAATAGCATGCATTAATCCTCATCCAGACATGCATTTGTATCTTATTTTCACTTGAGTACTGTTTCTTTTCCTTGTTCCTTTTGTTTAAACAAATTAATGTAGAATCACTCTCCTACGTTGGATATGTAAAGCCTCATGTCACGCGTATACGTTAATAAAACCGTTTGAAGACTACATATATAAATGTTTTATAAACATAAAACACTTCTGGCTGTGAGTCATCATGCAATTGTATAAGAACATCAACCCATCGATGTACTCTCTCTCTCTCTCTCTCTCTCAAAATTAACATATATTCATGATTAATGTAGGTTACCTGGAAAGGCATATGCAAAACGGCAGCACGTATGGCTCACCGGTGCAAATGATGTCGACAGCAAAACTTTTTCTAGAGCCATTCTTGCCAAGGTATGTTTATATACGTCGACTACTCTACTTAATTCCTTTTTCGTATTCTTGTGCATTTGACTGCAAATCGTTAAGTCATTAAATTCTATGTAATAAAATGGAGATTTTAAATGGAGCTAGCTCTTGATTAATATGGTGTTAATTAGTGAAGTTCCTCAATTGAAAGACTACGATCGAGCTTAATTTTTAGTGCCTGAAATTAAAATGGATCGTAGCTGCATGTTGACTTAATTACTAGCAGACTAGTACTACTTTGTCTTCTAAAGGTAATGCATGATCATTAAGCAGATCATTCTGTTGTCGTCTATATACCAAAGTTTTGCTGAAATGTAAGATGGGGGCACGAATCCCCATGCAATTTCACCTACTATATATTCTTTTCCTCTGTTCAAGGACAAGTGAAGAAAAAGGTAGGGGTACCATTTGGCTGGATTAGAAGCTGTTTTCATAAAATGTTTTAGATTTATACATGAGATTTGAGAAGAAATATGTAAATTAAAAAAAATATTATTAGAATATTATTTTTAAATATTATTATTATTTTGAGATTTAAAAAAATTGAATTGTTTATTGTATTTTATATAGAAATTTAAAAAAGTTACAATGATAAGATAAGATTAGATGAAACACTTTTTGAATCCAAACCAAGTCTTAAGAATTTTTTTTTTAAATAAGAATAAATTTAATAAAAAACAGATAATGTTTGATTATGAAATAAGATTAATCATGTATTATAATCATTAATGGGATAACTACTTAATTATAACAATTTAGTTGCAAATTATGAATGTTTTATTTGAGTTGCGCTTCTTAATAACTAACAAAGTCGTCATCTCCTGCATGGGTATGCCTTTTCAACTCCAACTTGCTTCTCGTTGTACAGAGTGCGCGCATTCAGGTAACTCAGATGGCCATGCATGCATTCCCGCAGTACTTTGATGATATTTTCTACTACATCATGCATGTCTTTTTGCTATCTAGCTAATAATTTTGCTTTTGTCGAAGAAATCCACATTAATTGTTCCAACATTTTTCAGACAGTGTTATGCATTCCCCTGCTGGATGGCGTCGTGGAATTTGGCACAACAGAAAAGGTAATAAGACCCAGTTTTGTTTCATCAATTATTTTGTGTTTACGTAAAGGAAAATGTATGTGCAAGTAAACTTTTCATTGAAAAATAAATAGAGAAGAGTTTTCGATGATGGATTTATGCTGGCAGGTGCAAGAAGACCTTGGGTTGATCGAACAAGTTAAGAGTTTCTTCACCGGACACCCCCACCAACCTCACCCGCCAAAGCCCGCTCTCTCCGAGCACTCCACTTCCAATCCGGAGACGTCCTCCGACCACCCCCGCTTCCACTCTCCTCCCGTCCCTGTCCTGTACCCGGTTGCAGACGTTCCTGTCAACACCAATAATCCAGAAGAAGACGAGGAAGAGGAGGAGGAGGAGGAGGAGGACGTCGAGTCCGACTCGGAAATCGAAACCGGCCGTAACAACCGTCACATTACGCCGGCCACAAACCCCCAAGGAATAGCAGCAGCTGCCGAGCCGAGCGAGCTCATGCAGCTGGAGATGTCTGAGGACATCCGGCTGGGTTCCCCAGACGATGGGTCCAATAATATGGACTCGGATTTTCACATGCTTGGCGTGGGCCAATCGGGCAATCCAACGAATCAGCAGCGCCAGGCTGACTCTTACAGAGCAGAGTCAACTCGAAGATGGCCATTGTCGCAACAAGATCCGTTATTGGGCAGTGGGATTCAGCAACCACCTTCAGGTATTTAATAAAAACTACTTTATATTTAGTAAGACCCGATCTGCACGCACCACAGAAATGGCCACCAGTCTTAGGGGGTAAATTTCGAGTTTCTCAGTCTTGATACACACACGTGTATATATATATATATATATATATATATATGTCTTCGATTGGTTTCCAGAATGGAATCTAGAAGTGTGGCTTTCTGTCTGGTGTGGCCAAAATTTCAAAGAAACTTTTGAGATCCGAGTGGAGTCAACGATGACGATGCTGCTCATATATATATATATATATATATATATATATATATATATATAACATGACAGTTCTCAATGCATGCACGCACACACACCTGCTGGAATTGATTTTGTCATCCTTTTAGGCTGTGGTCTGTCTGACAAGATCTAGATCTGAGATGCAAGCAACGCATGGTCCCAAATATGCCAAATCGTGGGGCACGCGCTTATGCTTCTCGCGTGGACGATGCCCACGCCCAACAGGGCCTCTATCACTCAAACTATGAGACATGAAAAATGATATATAAAAGTTTTAAATACACAAATTTCATATAAATTTTTTATAAAATAATAGATTTTATTTTATAGTGCTGATCATATTTTTATAAAAAAAAAATTATACAAATATATATATTTAAAACTTATATATAGCATTAGTACTTATCTCAAACTATTGCTTGCTTCTTGTACCCCTTTTCCTTAATATAAGCTCATAATAATAATAATATATAATATAATAAGAGGCTGAAAATCATTTTTCTTTGTACAAGTTGTCTTCTCACGTGCGATTCAACATTTTTTTTATTTAGAGATGTTTAAATATTGAACTGAGTTTGATTCTTTATTAATATAAATAAATTGAGATGGTGGAATAAATTTTGTAAAATCTATCTAAAATGAGTTTAGACGTGTTTGTATATTAAGATAAATTTAGATATATTTATGTCAAATTGAAAAAATTTCTGAGTCTCTCGTATAAATAAATGTTAAGTTGAAAAAAGTGATAGGTCTCATCTGTAAATTAGAAGTTTTGAGTTGAGATGAGTTTAATGATTTAAAAATTAAATATTTAAATGTTAGACTTAACTTAAAATTAAATTGAACTGAATTGATCTCAATTCAATTTAAATTCCAAACGGAACCTTAATGTTTTGGGCAATCAAATTTCAACTGACCCATGCAAAATTCAATATATAGTGGTTGAGAGATTCTTCATTCTTTCCCCCACCAAGATTGTCTCATATGAATCCACAACATTCATCGATCTTATATGAAATTTCCTCGAGTAGGAGAAGCTGTCTTCCTTTTTCTTTCTTTTTTTCCCTCTCTCTCTCTCTCTTCGTTGCCCTTTTCTTTATGTTTTTCTATTCCCTCCATGGTTTCCTTCACTTTTTCCCGATGCATCCAAGAAGTTAGATTTGCCTCTGACCAATTCACCTATGGACACCTGCATGCTCTCCATACTAATAGTGTCACACTGGCATTATCCGTAGAATGAACTGACTGTTTTTTCTTCTGCACATTATAAGTAAAGTTTGCATTCTCCAAAAACAAATCCCAGAAAATATACCCAAACCCATTTTTCAATTGTTCTCACTTACGCCAACTTCTGAAATGAAAGTCTGGAGTTCAAAACCACCCACCCAAAATAATAATAAAAAAAAAATTGTTCTAACATACCTATGTCTATGATTGTGTTTCGTTTGTGTAGGAACTACTGCTCCACTGGAAGACTTGGCACAAGAGGACACCCACTACTCCCAAACAGTGTCCACAATTGTCCAAAGCCAAACCAGCCGACGGGCCAAGTCAGCATCCACCGACTACATCTCTTACTCCAGCCAATCAGCATTTACCAAGTGGACAACCACAACAGTGGACCACCACCTCCGCCTCCCAATTGACCAGAGCACATCCCAATGGCTCCTGAAGTACGTTCTCCTCAGCATTCCATTCCTCCACACCAAGTATCGTGACGAAAACTCCCCCAAATTACGAGATTCCGATGCCACAACGACTCGGTTCAAAAAGGGGACCCCCCAAGATGAGCTCAGCGCCAACCACGTCCTAGCCGAGCGCCGTCGCCGCGAAAAGCTCAACGAAAGGTTCATCATACTAAGGTCCTTGGTGCCATTCGTGACCAAAATGGACAAAGCCTCCATATTGGGTGACACCATTGAGTACTTGAAACAATTACGTAAAAAAATTCATGACTTGGAAGCACATAACCGGCAGATGGAGGTCGATCAACGGTCCAGATCATTGGGGGACCTACAGAGGTCGACTAGCTTAGGGGACCTACAACGATCTAGTAGTAGTTTGAAGGAGCAAAGGAGTGGGGTAACAGTGGTGGACCGTGCCCGTGTGGGAATGGATAATCGGGTTCAGGTTGTTCAACCCGGGCCGGAGAAGAGGAAGTTGAGGATTGTGGAGGGTAGCAATGGCAGTGCAAAAGCCAAGACTGTAGATTCATCGCCGCCGCCTCCTCCATCTCCGACATCGATGGAGACCACGGTACAGGTGTCGATCATAGAGAGTGAAGGATTGTTGGAGCTCCAATGCCCGTATAAGGAAGGATTGTTGCTTGACATCATGCAAATGCTCCGAGAACTCCGGATTGAGACCACAACGGTTCAGTCTTCATTAACCAATGGGTTTTTTGTAGCTGAATTGAGAGCCAAGGTACAATGCAATTCGCTCATGAATGTCTAAAAATTACATGTTTTAGATTGTTTTTTCTTAACATTTTAATAACTTGTTTTCATTGAAGTTTTATATATAATCACGGTGATCATAGATTAATTCGTGTAATTTCTACTTCCACAGGTGAAGGAGAATGTTAGTGGGAAGAAACGAAGCATTGTGGAGGTGAAGAGGGCAATAAATAAAATCATACCCCACAATGACTCTTAGATATATAGTGCAGGATATATGTGATTTTAGCAGGAATCCGTAATCTAACAAAGGATGTCTATAAGGATATATATAAAGTACAAGTGGGAGAGTAGATTGGTTTAGTATTAACATTGACACTATGTTTGAAGTATGTATATTTGATCATAGCCAATCATCTCTCAATCCGAGAAGAGATATTGGCGAAAACTAGTTAATATTTGTGACTGAAAAATGCTTGTTCAATTATAAACTAATGCGTCTTGATGTGACATATTAAAATATAAAAGTTTTTATTTGACATATGTAATAAAGTAGGGGGCGCCCTTAGTGGGCGCGCCCCTACCACTTCCCTTATTGGGATGCCAGGCATAATGCCTGGTACTCCAGGCATTATGCCTGGAGTTATGGCAGTAATGTTGGTTGGCCTTAAAAACAATTACCATGCGAGGACTGATTTTAAATCATTCATCCATCCCTAGTAGACATGATTTTGGCATTTGGGAGTTTCTATGTTCTGTGAGTAAAAATACTTAGGCTATGGGCATATTGAGTGTGTCTCTAGATTTATCTACGTAGCACACTCACACACCGGGTGAAGGAGAAATTAGAAGTTTGAACACTGGATTCACTTGTGGAACAACTACACAGATTATTCTTGAGGTATTTCTTCTGCTTAGAGCATTAGTATTGGATTGGTCATCCTATTCTTCAAATTTTGACTAATATATAACTTTTTCACTTTTAGCTAATCATTCAAAACTTGAAATCTACATTAGATTAATCATCACACTCTCTATAATAATAAAATATTATTATTTTATTATTATTTATATTTTTTAATTAATTTATATTTTAATTTTATAATCTTCAATAACCTCCAACAATCATATTCATTTTCATTTTCACAATCTAACAATCTATAATATAATAATCTTATATGTATATAGATGATAAAATCTTATATGAATAAAAATCTCATATCTATAATATAATAATCTCAAACAATACTTTTAGACTTGTTATAGTTCTTTTCATATTTGAAAAAAAGAATGGATTTACTGCAGCTTATAGTTTGGATAAAAACAATTTAGCTAATTCAATGTGGAGCAAATATAGATGATATTTACAAAATTTAAAGATAAAAAGGCATTTAGTTAATTCAATGCCAATGCTCTTAGTATATTTACACAAAGTCTAATATTGGTATCAGAGTAATTGTTAGTTGTTCCCAGTGATATATATGTCTCTTCTTTTCTTTTTTTTCTTGTTCTTCTAATACTGATATCTTTTTCTTACGGTCTGTGAATTTGATCATGTGTATATATAATGTGATGAGTCTCAATTTATAAAACATGTT
Organism: Juglans regia; assembly: GCF_001411555.2. Classification (NCBI taxonomy): domain Eukaryota; kingdom Viridiplantae; phylum Streptophyta; class Magnoliopsida; order Fagales; family Juglandaceae; genus Juglans; species Juglans regia. Next base: position 13,368,338 of record NC_049908.1, read on the forward strand.
TGAGACTATTAGAAATGTCATGATCTCTTATCGTAAATTTTTATTCAACTTCGTTTACATGAACATCGCGCCATTGCTGGATGTATTTGACAATATTAATTTTTTTTTATGTATTCATCTACTGATTTGTGTATATATATATATATACAGTATTTTTTGAGAATACAATATATGTTGTATTCACCAAGTGCCGCCACTGCACCATGACGTTGTTTACGGTGTTGGTGCTCACCCGGTGCCACATCAACCATGGTGGTGCACACCGCACGGTTGCTGCACAACCACATGGGTGATGCTCGCACTGCGTAGTGCTGAGCGCACCATGTGGTGTTGTGCACACCGTGTTGGGCAGTGCCCACGGTGTGGTGCTGCGCGCACCACGTTGGGCAGCACCCATCGTGTGGTGGTGCAGTGCGCACCACGCGGGGCTACTCCCATCGTGTGGTGCTGCACGCATCGCTGTAATAGATCAAACTGGGAACGGGGTAAGAAACAAATATATGGATGAAAATGGTATAAGTATTCAATAGAAAAATAGCAAAGGCACTCTTCGAGGGGAGCTCCTCCAACAATCGAACAATAGAGAAAATTATCAAGGTTCGAGATAGTTCTTCATGTTGTTACTACGCTGGATATACTAGTGATAGGTAAAGACTAAAATATCCCTCAACACATGCTATTACAAGGAAAATGATAAAACAATAGTAAGATAATTCCTGGGCCAGGCCCTAAGCCCTTTCACAGCCCACAACATCCTACATCTTCCTTAAAGCCCATCATGTAACACCCAGGACTAGCCAAGCCTACTTTACAAAAATTTTGGGTTTATAGTTATGAAAAACTATATGGGATTGCGAGTAAAAATTATTGGAAGAGAGTTTGGGCCTAAGATATTTTTGGCCGAATATAATTTTTCAATAGGTTTGATAATTAGGTTTAAAATCTTTTAATGGACCAAGTGAATGTTCACCCAAACAATTTATGGGATAAGTGTATTTATTTTTTAGGTTGAGTCGAGGTCCAAAACTTAAAGTAAAAGCCTATGCAATAATCCCAGACATGATACAAGTCGTGGGCCAAATATTTTTTAAGCTAAAGAGCCCAGGTCTGTGAAAACGAATCCAGACTTCACGTCGCACAATTCCACACCGTTTTCCATTTTCATGCATGTCCCTCCTTCCTTTTTCTTTAGGTTTTATCTATTTCCTACTTATAGCTTATATATATGTTAAGCATCCTCAACCCTAGAATAAGTGCCGCTCGTCCTCCTCTTCATTGAAGTATCAAACCAAGATCTCCACTCCGCTGCCGGTAGCAAGGACCCTTACCGCCAACCACTGCCTCCATCACCCTCTGTTTCCTTTCACAAAAAGCAAGTGTGAATCTGCTTCCTTGACCCACTGCACCCCCAAGTTGTTGCCACCCGGTTCGTCCACCCCATGTGAACTTAAGTCTAGACCTCACCATCGTACCAAGCCACACGAAGTTGCAGCCCAACGCCTCTCGTAGCCTCTGTTGAAAGCCACGAACTCCTCTGTTTTAGATAGCCAAAAACAGAGCCCAGCTCTTCCACTTGGCACGGCTCCTCCACCAACAGCCAACAGCTCCAAGCACAGAACCACCGTACTCCACCACGGAAGCTCCAGCCCCTCTGCGTGCCCCTGCAAGCTCTCCCCTGTTTTAGTTTTTGAAAACAGAACAACGTTCCGCCCACCTTGAGCCACTAAAACCACCCGACACTGAGAACTCCACCATGTTGTGACCCCATAGAAACTGTCGGCGAAGACTTCCTATCTCCCCAGTCCGCTGCCTCAAGCCCCCGGTAAGCTCACGTCGTTTCTTTTTGTTTCTCTTTTCTCTCGATCTCTCCCTCATTCTCTCACTGTGTGCCTCTCTCGCTCATCGCTCTCTCTTTCTCTCTCAGCCAGTGACCAGGCGTCACTCCCATCCACCATAGTCAACCGCCAGCGCCAGGCCGTCGTGGCCCCATCTCTCCATAAGTGTTGTCGCTGCATTGTTATTTAGTTTTTTCTTCTGTTCTCTAGTTCTTTATAAGGTATGTGTGTGTGTGTGTGTGTGTGTGTGTGTGTGTGTGTGTAACTTATGTTAACCTAATAGAAAGAAGTACTATTACTTTTTTTTTACCCATTAGTGTATGCCTCCAGATTTATTGTTTAGGGCTTAGTTTAAATGGGTTTTGTTTTAAGTCTCAAAAATATTATATTTGTGTAGATAATATTGTTAATTAAAAGAAGTAAACCTATTTTTTTTAGAGAGGAGTTTTTCATGAATTATTTTACGGGAATTTTTAGTAGCCAAAGTATTATATTATTTTATAATATGTTGTTGGCATTTTAGATATTTTAAATATTAGTATTTATTGAGTTCCATAATTATCATAATACCTATTCGATAAATTTCTTATTCGGTATGAATTTGATTAAGTGGATATTGACGGTTTTAGAAAATGATGATATTTTAGGAATTATGAGAATTTTAGGTTTTGAGGATTTTAAAATAGATTCTTTTAGCATTTTAGGTTTAAATATTGAAATACGTTGTTGATTGAAATTTTACGGGAATTACGTGATTATCTTATAGGTGACGATTGTTAATTGTTCAACATTGTTGAAGAAATTTTCGAAAAAGCTAAGAAATCCAAGTAAATAGGGTTCCTATGCTAGATTTTGTATAAAAATAAATAAAATGGGCCGAGGTTGATATTTGAAAAAATATGCATGTTTTGTTATGAAAAGAAATTTGAAACGACCTTAGTTATTTGTTCTGCATGACTCATGAAACTCTGTATAAGAATAAAGTACTTTCTATCATGATTGGTGCAGACATGAGCAAAGTTTTGGCATTCTATTTTTGAACTATGCAAAAGAGAGCAAATATGAAAAATTATGCATAAATTATACTTTTGTGATCTGATTTCGTTCTGTTATGAAAATGTTATGTACTCTGATGTGATATGATGTAATTTTTGAAACATCTGGCATGCCATTCTGTTTCTATTCTGTTCTGACCTTACCACGAGTGTAAAACCGTGGCCTCTGTTTGGGTTGGTACCAACTTTTCTATTTCTGGTGCATCAACTTTGGAAACAAAGTGGTTTTCTATGTGGTCTTTCCTTTGTGCAAACTCGGGGCTTCGAGAATAATAAATGGAAGAATCACATTCTGTTTCTGCTTGGTTGGCCGCCGAGATTTGCACAACCCTACCACGGAGATTAAACATGAAATTATGATCTGATATGATATTTCAGTTATGTTATGCCAAGGAAATTTTGAATAAGAATATTTTGAAACTTCGCTCTGATATCTTTGATAACATGTTCTGACTCTGCATTACGAAAATAAAAAGTATTTTGTTCTGCATTCTGAACTCTGTAAATGCTCATGTTTGCATACTAGTATATGTTCTCTACTTACTGAGTTGTTGATAACTCACCCCTTATATTCACAATATTTTTCAGATGATTTGAATGTTTCAGCTGAGGATCAATAATATGGAGCATGGGTGAGATGAGTTAAGAATGATGGATTAAGCATAGAATGTTTATATGAGTATTAAGGATTTTTATTCAATAAGCTTGTTGTGCTTTGATGTTGTGATTTGCTGGGAGGTTGATATTTATATTAAGATTTTATATTGTCTTAGAATAATTATACTAGAGTAATTGATGTGAATTAATGAGTATTTTGTGCGATAGATTAAAATTGGAGTATGTACTATATAGTTGGAAAATGATTTTTAGGTGACATGAGTTAACTCTCCAGCCCCCTTGGGGACGGGGCGTTACACATCATGTCCACGCCTTAGACCCACACATACCCAAGCCTTAAGCCCAATTTGCTTAAGTCTTCTCAAGTTACCCTAGGGTTGCCATCGTTCTCCTCTGAACACTTCAACACAGCTTCTCTGTTTCTTCCCCTTCTATGTCGTTGTGTAACAACTCTCACCCACCCTCCCCTAAATTAGAACACCTTGCCCACAAAGTGTGGGTATTCAGTGCAAAGCAGTGTGTAGGGTTCCCATGCAGCTTCGTCTTGGCTTTGACTTGTCCAACGAACCAAAAGCTCCACGACCGGCAGGTTCTTCATCTTCCTCAATCTTTAAGTAAGTATTTCTTCTAGCTTAGGCTTCAAGTTCCCATTTTTATCTATGGATGGAAGTGTTGGAATGATACTGACTTGTGGCCTAATTTTTTTCTTCATCTGCGAGACGTGGAAAACGTCATGAATCTAAGCTGATGCTGGCAGTTGAAGGAGATACGCTACTTCACCGACTCTCTGGACCACCTGAAAGGGTCCATAAAAACGTGGTGAAAGTTTCAGACTTTGAAGGTGTCGAAGGGAGGACTATTTGTAAGATTAAAGCTTTAGGTAAGCTCAATCGCCGATTTGATACTTTTGTTCCTTCCTTCCTTTGTCTGCATACCATTTCATCCTTTATTGAGATTTGACTAAATTTTGCTTCAATAGGGCCCAAAGTTGATCTCTGTCTCACTAGGTAGTTTCTACTTCCTCTAGCCTTGCTATTCATGTTGTGTAACTAGTTAGTTTAGGGGGCTTGTAGCCATATAGAGCCCGGAAAGGTGTGAGTTTACTCGAGGCATGCTGGCTCAAGTTATAACACCATTCTGCTAAGGCCACCCATTTAGACCATTCTCCACCCACTTATTAACAGCTTCATTTTGACCATCTGACTGAGGATGGTAAGTCGTGTTGAATGCCAATTTGACCCCTTGTAGTGATAGGAGTTCCTACCAAAATCTGCTAGTGAAAGTAGGATCTCTATCTGATATTTATAGAATTGAGCATACCATGGAGTTTAAAAATGTGTTTGAGGAAAAGTTGGGCCTTTGTCTTAGCAATGTATGGATGGGAGATAGGAATGAAATGAAAGTATTTGGTAAACCTATCAACCATTATCCATAAGGCATTAAAGCCACAAGAGTTAGGTAAGCCTTCAACAAAGTCCATGGTTATGTCAGTCCATAGTGTTAAGGGTACTGGAAGGGGTCGGAGAAGTCCACTGGTAAGGGTGTTATCCACCTTGACAGTTTGTCAAGTGTCACACCCTTTTAAGAAGTCCCTCACATCAGATTTCTGGCCAGGCCAATAAAAAACCCTTTTAACTCTTTATAAAGTCTTGTCAAAACCCAAATGGCTCCTAGGGGACTTCCATCTTGTAAATCCAACAGCTTATGGATGAATGTGGGGTTGGCAGCAATGGAGACTCTACCCTTGTAAAATAATTTCTCACTTTTGACTGCATAAGGGGATGGCAACTGCCCTTGTTTGTGCTTTTCCCATAGGCCCTTGATTCTGTCATCCCTAGCATATAGAGCCTTGATCTCTGTCATCCAATCCCAATTTGGGACAGAAATTAGAGACATCGTCACCTCAGATTCAACCCCTCCCTAGATAAGGCATCAGCCACTAGGTTTTATTTACCCTTCTTGTATTACATTATGAAGTCGTAGCCCATCAGTTTAGAGATCCATTTTTGCTGCATGACAGTCCCTACCCTTTGGTCTAGTAAACATTTTAGGCTTTGGTGATCTGTTTTGATAACAAATGGTTCCAGTTTTGAACTACAGATACAAGGGCCAGAAATTCCTTTTCATAAGTAGAAAGACTTAAGGACCTCCCCTTCAAGGCTTAGCTAAAAAATGCTAGGGGCCTCCTTGCTTGCAAAAGCACTGCCCCAATAGCCTCTCCAGAAGCGTCACATTCAATGAAAAAGGGCTTTTGAAAATTGGGTAGAGCTAAGACTGGATTCAGTTATTGTTGTTTTGAGATTGTCAAAGGTTGTTTGAGCTTCCTCATGCCACGTAAAGCTGCTCTTTTTAAGCAAACTGGTCAATTTAGCAACTATAGCGCCATATCCTCTCACAAACCTTCTGTAATAGCTTGTGAGGTCTAAAAAACCTCTCTAGGCCCTAAGGGACTTAGGTGGTGGCCAATTCAACATGGCCTTGATCTTCTCAGGATCTGCTCTAACTCCATGGCCAAAAATCAAATGGCCCAAATAAGCTAGCTCAGTGCAGCCAAAACTGCATTTACTCAGCTTAGCAAAGAGCTAGTTATCCCTTAGGATGTCAAAAGTCAACTACATGTGGTGTAGGTGGGCCTCCTCATCCTTGCTATAAATCAAAATATCGTAAAAAAAAAAAAAAAACTTCCTTTGGTGAGGTTTAAAAACCTGGTTCATCAAACTCTGGAATGTTGAGGGGGCATTGGTTAAGCCGAAAGGCATAACCAAAAATTCGTAGTGCCCCTCGTGTGTTCTGAATGCAGTCTTAGGGATGTCTTCAGGTTTCACCCTAATTTGATGATAACCTGACCTTCGAATTTAGAGAACACTTTGGCATCGTGTAGCTCATCCTTCAATTCCTCTACCACAGGAATAGAGTACTTGTCCTTCACTGTTACATTGTTTAAGGCACAATAGTCAACACATAAATGCCATGTGCCATCAGCTTTCCTCACTGACAAAACAGGTGAGGAATAAAGGCTTTGACTGGGTCTAATTACACCTGATTCCAGCAACTCTTTTATGATCTTTTCTATTTCATCTCTCTGGAAATAGGGGTAGCGATAGGGTGTAATAGAAACTGGTTGAGTACCAGGTTGTAGGGTGATATCGTGGGATCTAGTTGGGGGAATGCCAGAGGGAAGGACAAATATGTTAGTGTAATTGTTAAGAAGTTGATGTATGGGCTCATGAGTAAGGTTTTGTGTATGGGTTGGAGGGATATGTTCTATTAACTGAAGCAGGACCCCTTTTTTTTCTAGATTATTTGCTATGTTAATTGCCCCTTCTTCCATCAATGTGCTGCCTCACAGCCAATTAAAATGATTACATATTGTTTGTATGTGAATTGCATAGTGAGTTTATGAAAATTCCATAGAATAGACCATAGCCCTTGTAACCATTGCACCCCAAGCACTACATCACAACATGCAAGCACTAGCAAATACATGTCAATAGTGAACTCCATGTCCTGGACAGTCACTTGCACCTTTTTAATTTTGCCCTCACTTTGAACCTGCTCACCATTTGCCACTTTCACCCTAACTTTGTCATCAGTCAACACCATTAGGGGAACCTTGGATAGTATTGCTGGATTCAGGAAGTTGTGTGTACTTCCTAAATCAATAAGAATAGTGAATGTTTGGTTTCCTATCTTTCCCACAACTCTCATAGTTTTAAGGTTCAAGGACCCTATAATAGCATGCAATGAGATTTTTGGATTTTTCCCATAATTTTATTTGTGTCTCATGCATATCTGGTCCTCTTCTTGACTAGTGTCAAATACCAACGCCTCCACTTCATCCTCTATTTTTTCAATCAAATATAGCTTTGGGCTTAGACATCTGTGACTTGGGGCCCATTTAGAGTCACAGTGATAATAGAGACCTTTATCTTTGCGCTCTTTCATTTAACTTTGGTTAATTTTGTGGACCGCTATTATGACTTTGGGTTGGTTTTTCTGGTTATCTATGGCATGGGAATGTTGAGGGAATTTAAGGGAGGCTGGTTCAGGGTGGTATGAGATTGGATTTCTGTATGGTATTTTTTTATGGAGAGACACATTCTCTTCTTGAATTTGGGCAAGCCCATAAGTTGTGACCAGATTAGTAGGATTAAGCATCCTTACTGTCAACCTTATATCATCTCTAATGCCATTGAGAAAACAACTTAACTTGTATGTCTCAGATAACCCACGTAGCTTGTTGGACAAGGCTTCAAAATTAGATCATCATAACTACTAGGACCAAATTTGAGTCAGTCAGCTTGAACAAATTCATCCAAACTGGTTCATCCCCCAGATTCGTCTAGGTCTTGAAACCAAACTAATGTTTTCCTCTCCATGTAAAATGACACTAACCGTAGTCTATGTTGTGGAAAAGTATTATGAAATGTGAAAAACTGGTTTACCTTATATAGCCATCAATGGGTTTCATTCCCTTGGAACATAGGATGTAACACCCGGACCCAATCATGCTCAAATTTTATTTTATTTGTTTATTTTTTTAGTTCATTTTATTTTATTTTAGTTTCTGCACACATTTTTTTTTCTTCTTTTTTCCGCACGTTTGATCCTTTCCGTCTATATTTCTCTTTCACCCGTTAGTGCTTTCGTCCACTCCATGCACACACACAACACAAACTTCCATCCGCACACACGTCTCTCTCTCGGCTCTCTAGAGTTTGATATATTTTTTTTGGTCGCCCATTCATCTATATAATTGCACGTTCTTCATCCTCAACGAAAACCGATAGTCACCGCTTTTTCCTTTTCACGCCTCAGCCTCCATCACCCACTGTAACCTCTCGTTCACAGCCCCTCCGTGTCATCAAATGGGAACCAGCTCCACTCACACGACAACGACACCACAAGCCGCCAGACCCGTCCGTTGACCCATACTCCTCAGCCGCTCAATACATAAACGCCACCATCCACCATCGTCCGTCGAAAGCAAAAACCGGAGCTTCTCTGTTTTGGAACCATGGAAACAGAGCATTGTCGCTCAAAGTGAGAACCATGCCTTGCCTCAGTTGGGCAATGACGCCACCGTCAGTAGCATCAGACGACACCAGAAAGAAAGCCTCCACCGCCCAGTGATGTCTAGCGCCACAGTCCGAAGCCCCATGCAAGCCGGGTGATGCGTACAACTCTCTCTCCCTCAGTGTTATTCAACCGCAAGCCACTGCAAACCACCGTCTTTCGCGCCGGAAATCACCGTAAAAGCAACAGCAATCACTGGCTGTGAGACCCTCGTCACCCCGTGCCGATTGGTGAGGCCTTTGACTCTCATCCATATTTTTTTCTTTTCCCTCACGGTTACTCTCTCTCATTCTCCGTACTCTCTCACTTATCTCCCTCTCTCTCTCTCTCATTGTTGGTCTCTCTCTCTTGGTGCCCCACCGCCGTTTAGGTGGATATTGATGGTTTTGGGAAAATGAGGGTATTTTGGAAATTATGAGAATTTTAGGTTTTGAAGAATTAAATAGGTTATTTTAGAAGTTTAGGATTAAATATCGAAATAAGTGGTTGATTGGAAATTTACAGGAATTACTTGATTATTTGATAGGTGACGATTGTTAATTGTTCGACATTTTGAGGAAAATTCTGAAAAGCTAAGAAGTTCAGGTAAGCGGGGTTTCTATGCTAGACTTTGCATTAAAATAAAATGAGCTGAGGTTATTTTTGGAAAATATGCATGTTTTGTTATGAAAAGAAATTTGAACTACCTCAGTTATTTGTTCTACATTACTCATGAGATTCTACTTAAGAGGAAAGTATTTTCTGTCATGACTGGTGTAGACATGAGCTTGTTATTGACATTTTGTTTTTGAACTTTGAAAAAGAGAGCGAATATAAAATTTGTGCATAAATTATGTTGTGATATGATTTTGTTCTATTCTGAAGATTTTGTTCAGTACTCTATTTGGATAAGACGTGATTTCTGAAAACCTTTGGCATGACTCTCTGATTCTGAATTTGATTCTGTTTCTGATTTGTTCAGTTACGACCCTGCCACGGGTGATAATAGTGGCATACGGCCCAACCACGGGTTACAATAGTGGATACGGCCCAACCACGGGTTATAATAGTGGATACGGCCCAACCACGAGTAACAACAGTGGATACGGCCCAACCACGAGTTATAATAGTGAATACGGCCCAACCACGGGTAATAATAGTGGATACGGCCCAACTACGGGTAATAATAGTGGATACGGCCTGCCACGGGTTATAGTAGTGGTCTCTGTTTTGAGTGCACACCTTGGTGACAGAGTGTTTTATATTCTACTTGGCTATCCGCAGATGCACAGCCCTACCATGGGAGTTATACATGGCCTCTATTCTGATATGATGTTCTGATGATGATGATGATCATTTATGCTATGCCAAAGAATATTTTTGAATGAGATTATTTCTAAATGTTCGCTCTGATATTTTGATAACATGTTTTGCTTCCGCACTCTGAAAATGAAAATGTTTTGTTCTGCATTCTGATTTCTGTAAATGCTCATGTTTACACACTTGTATATGTTCTCTGCTTACTAAGTTGTTGATAACTCACCCCTTATCTCTATATATTTTTCAGATAATTTTGATGGTTCAGCTGAAGAACAAGAGTAGAAAGTTTAGCAAGGTGTGATGATTGTAGTTGAATAAATGCCTAAGGGTACAAATACTTATTTGAGGGTCGTAGTTAGTATACTGAATTATTTTTCGGGTATTTGATTTGATGAGTTGAGGATGTCTTCAAGCTTTTTTGGAGAATTTCAAATTTATGTTATTGGGGATTTTTTTATTGTCACCATGGAGGAACTTAGATTTTTGGATTGATTAAGTGGATTAATATTTTATGGGTTTTTCTGGATTTTATAGTTGTGTTATTTAAATTAATTTTAAGTATTAAGAGCTAACTCTCCGGACCTCCGGGAACGGGGCGTTACACAGGAAACTCCAATTTGATGGATATGTGTTTGATCTTGCCATTGTGAGGTATTACTTGTTGCATGTTGCTTTCATTGTGACTAGAGGATCCACCTGATAGAGTTTTGTTGACACTGTGCAGATCTGCCGCCATAGTAGAAAATTGCTTCATCATAGTCTCCATTCGGCACCGCATGGCCAACATTTCCATTCCAATGGTGTTGAATTAACTTTCAATGTTTTTGACGTGGTTTTCTATATTGTTTTGGAGAGAAGTGAGAGCTTCATGTAAATCTTTCAAGCGTGTACCTTCAGCCATTGGGTTCAGGGCAAAAAAATGACTCTGGATACCACTTGTAATAGATCAAATTAGGGATGGAGTAAGAAACAAACAGATGGATGAAAATGGAATATGTATTCAATAGAACAATAGCTAAGGCTCTCTTCGAGGGCAGCTCTTCCAACAATTGAACAGTAGAGAAAATTATCAAGGTTCTAGATAGTTCTTCATGTTGTTACTACGCTAGATATACTAGTTATGGCGCCTCCGACTCCCATGTACAGCAACACGGGAATCGAGACACCCAGATGATGACAACACAGTCACGCATCCCAACGATAATGCCAAGTGTGCAACAGTGTACAAAAAAAATGCAGTGGATAATTTAAGTAAGTCAACTAAGTACCAGAATTTTAAACACAATTTAAAATATCAGTCAAAGTAGTTTTAAAAGAGTTATACAGTCATCCCAAATAAATATAATACAAGTCCAAACCAAAAACGAGTGATCCCAAATTACTACTCAGGCGGAGCCGAATCCTCAGGCTCACCCTCACCTTCATCTGCATCGAAATCTGCATTACCATAAAACAGTACCACAGGTAAGTAAGATCCAAACAACTCATGAGATTAAAAATGCTTTAATTCAACCAACATGCATGCATATGATGAAGTATGCATTATTCTCAAAATATCATTTTCCCCGAAAATGAACATCTCTAACACACGCCAAAATCCCATTTGGCCCAAAAATAATAATCCGTCATTTTCTCAGAAAATGACCCACACAAAATCCATTTATCCAGCACATGCTATTTTCCCAGAAAATAATCCAATAATCTGTTTTACCGTATGCACCATGATCTCCCCTAGGGACCATTCGCACATCCTGGCTTCCTTCGCCACGTGAAATAATGAGCGATGCCCAGTTCCGGGCCCAGCGCGTATATGGCCAAGCATCATCTAGCCCCCGCCAGCAGAGGGGCCACGGAGTCAGCACAAGAGCGCTACCATCTCGTCCGATCCCGTTGTCGCCTAGTGACAACCCAGGGGACATCACTCAGTATATTCCGCTCCCGAGCGACCAAACGAGCTCCACCAAGATAATGCCCCATCTCGGCTTCGGGTCGTGATATACACGTACCCAAAAATCCTTTCTCACATAAAACCCAGTTTTCATAAAATTCACATGAACATGAATGCAATTATACAAAAACTCAGTTTTCATTTACAAACATGAACATACATGCAATTATGCTGTGTACATGAAACGACACCAATAACCAACAACCAACAATTGCCAACACAATCCAAAACACACAAACAACTCCATCCTCCAATCCATCCGACCCCCTTACTCCTCAGACTCAGTCCGGCACAACCAACTAATCACAGTAAATAAATGAATTAGCGCAAAAATACATTTAAATCACGAAAGCTCTTTGGAAAAATATTTACAGTGCTATTTTATAATTTTCGAATGATAACAGAGCTGCAAGAAGTGGCAACACAGCAAAAGAACAGTGCCAAATGCACTGTGGCCGTGGGTCTCAAAAATTCACTTTTGAACGGGTACAAACGAAGACCCAAGATTACTAGGGAAGGCCTTAAAGATGTCGGTGAAGCTAATGATAGTGGTGGTTGGCCATGGGTGGCGGCGTAGAGGGATGTCGAAAACCACAAAGCCCAAAACGGAAATGTTGATGGTGGGGCTTCACTGGTGGCAGATCAGAGTTGGGGTTGCGTGCATTAGGTTGCTAAGCGGTCGAGGATGATGTGGTGAAGAAATGGTGGCCTGAGGTGTCGAGCACAAGGAAGGCCGCGGCTTTAAGTCGTGCGTGGAGGAGAACAGCGGCGCGGAAGGAGCTAGGAATGGAGGGAGGTGGTCGCCGGCCGGTGAGGAAGCTAATGGGAGGGGCGTTGTCTGACACGGCGGCGCGTGGCGGCGGGCTGGGGGAGGAGAAGAAAATGCACGGGGAGAGAAAGATGGAGGGTGGCGTCGCGTGCGGGAGAGAGGAGAGAGAGAGGAGAAAAGAAAATGAGGAGAGAAAGAAAAGAAGAAAAGAAAAGAAAAAGAGGAAAAAGAAAAAATGAAGGGAAAGAAATGAGGTCCAATCCTCACATCTTGGGTCACAAAAATGATCCAACGAAAAAGATTTTAAAACAACAAATTAAATAAAATAATTCAAACGTAGTGATTAAATGAAAATAAAATAATTAAACCCAACAATAAAATAATTTAAAATAAAGAGAAATTTAAAAGCAAAACAATAATTAATATTAAGAAAGCACATCAAAATAATTTTCACAAAATTAAAATCATAAAAATAAACCAACTAAAAATCCAACAACTTTAAAACAAGAGAATAAATTTTGAATTAATAAAAATAATCCTTTAATAAAAAATACACTAAAATACGGGGTGTTACATCCTCCCCCCTTAAATAAGATTCGAGGTTAAACATTAAACTAGGACAGGAATAAGATTCGACAAAGAGCAGACTTAAGAAACATACCGCCAGCGTCAACAAAACGTGGCTCTTGATGTCCAAAACTCTTCTTCAATGACGACACATGGAACACATCATGAACTTTCCCAAAATAATCTGACAATGTAACTCTATAATCGACAAGCCCAACTTTCTCTACAATATGAAAAGGGCCAACATACTCGGACTAAGTTTTCCTTTTTTACCAAAGCGCCTAACGCCTTTCATAGGAGAGACTTTGAGATAAACCCACTCACCTACTTCAAATGATAAGTCTATTCTCCTTGTATCTGCATAACTCTTCTGGCAACTTTGTGCTTCCACCATTTTAGTCCTTATAAACCAAACTTGATCTTTCATTTCTTGAATTATCTCAAGCCCAATTACTTTACTCTCGCCAACTTCATCCCAACACAAAGGTGACCTGCACTTCATTCCATACAAAGCTTCATACAGAGCCATCTGAATGAAGGCATGAAAATTGTTATTATAAGCAACCTCTATTAGCGGTAGATGACTCTCCCAACTCCCCTAAAATTCCGTGACACAAGCTCGCAATAAATCCTCAAGAGTCCTAATAGTGCGCTCTGATTGACCGTCAGTTTGAGGGTGATATGTAGTACTAAACTTCAACTTAGTGCCTAAAGCTGCCTACAAATCTTTCCAAATATGGGACGTGAACCGCGGGTCCCGATCAGACACGATACTCTTGGGTACTCCGTGCAAACGCACTATCTCTTTGACATACAACCGAGTTAACTTACCCAAAGAGTCGGTATTATTAATAGGCAAGAAATTGGCACTCTTGGTCAACCGATCCACAATCACCCAAACTGAGTTCTTTCCACTAGGGGTACTCGGCAAACCCATAACAAAATCCATAGAAATATCATCCCACTTCCACTCAGGAATAGGGAGAGGTTGAAGTTTACCAGCAGATCTTTGATGCTCAGCCTTAACTTGACGACATGTGTCACATTTCTCAATAAACATGACGATATCCATCATACTCGCATTAGTCCCACAGTGGCACATCACGCCCAGTGTTCCTAGGGTGGCTATGTTATCCAAAATTCTCCTTTTTCTCAAGAACCTTAATACAAAATCCAGTAAATTCCAATGATTAATAACTCCATACAAAAATCTGTGCCAACCTCAATCGACTCATATGCTATAACTTCTAAACCTTCATTGTATTCTACCTTTGGTAACCTAATGGCCACTTCCAAAGTTAACCATCAATAACAAATTTTGCACAACCAAATGATTAATCTGCAATTACAAGTATCTTCTCAAAATCTAAGTCACCACTAATTTCTCAAAATCAGCACAAATTTTGAATTCTTAATTACAACCAAAATATCACGCTCCTGCTGCACACTCTGATAATTCGCCACATACATAAAATTTATGTCCTCATAAAAAAAAGACACCATCGAGTACAAGGTGGCTCCATACCTACTAACCAGAAAACTCTTACCACATTTTGGTAGAAAATATTTTCTTTCCCAAAACCATGAGTTATCACTCATATTCCTCAATTAACTCCCGCTGCCTTGATCAAAATCAATATTCCACAAAATGCATCCACTATCATTGATAGAAAACCAATATCAATCAACCTCAGCATCCCAAATTGAAAATAAGTAACATCACCTCAAAATACACTCGTCTCACTAAGATAAGGAACATACCTAAAAAAGGCTCGATTCCAACCCGGTTGACCAATAAAAGCGCCTATAAACTTCTACCTGACAACCTAAACTCAAAAACTCATCACCTACATTCTGAATAACATCAAATCTGACAGTGTCTAAACTCACTATGAACCACAATCTACTTCACCAAAACATTACCGAAACCTTCATGGTAACTCGCCCACCTACTTCTACTCCTATAAGCTATTATTAGCACGACTAGTTCCTTCAATAGCACATCACTATTAAACCTCAAGGCAAATCATACTGCTCAAATCTTCAATCCACCAAAAGCCATTGTAAAGCACCCATGGATCCTAATGCTTTATTAACTCACAAACTTGATCATATTATCCATCGTTGATGCCTAAGCTTCAACTTCCAATATCTTATCATACACCATACATGACGACCCATCAATCTCTCTTAAAGCTAAATAACAATGTCCTTAATTCAACCAACTGGATGCTCAATCTTCAAAGGAAAGTATAGCCTCAAAATTTAAATTCCTAAGTAACCTCAAGTCACAATTAATTCATGTAGATAATCACAACAATTATTGCCAACCATTATTCCATTGAGTAACCCGCTTCAACTGTACACTTCGATCAACTCACTAAAACTCAAAGCCAATGTCTCTTGAACTTAATACTGTCGTATCGACTCCTCTACAACACCCACCAAAGCCACTTCTTCTAGGCCAAAAATGAGAAGACTAGGACCTGTACTCTCCGAAATCCATAAACACTCACCACTACTATGCATTGATCTCATGCACCCTTAGCCAAAACCAATAATCTTCCAAACGTGCAAGTGATCCATCACTACCATTTCCATCATCTGGACCTATATCCTCGAAATCAACAAGAATCATTTCCTAAATCCGCACCATCTATTGTTGTTAAAATTGATATGGATTAAATCCTTAACCTGACACTGTAACCTCGAGCTAAAAACAATCATTTTCTGAACTAGATCAACATCTTCAATCCTCAGAAAATACACAAACTAGTTCATTACCTTCCATCTCCAAAGAAATTCTCTCATGAAAAATTCTCATATCAATAACTCAACTCTGATCAATCCTATTTTAATGATTACCAACTATTCAATCGCTAGGATAGATCAAGCTAGCGTACCAAGTCAACAAAACTAAGAACTCAAATCCTATTATAATTCAACCCTTCAACTCTGTAATTCTAAAACCTTAAACCAGATAAGAATCATTTTCCGAAATCCTCAAGATCGATGACCTTAAATCTAAAACATTCATCTTAAATGCTATCAAACTACTTATCAAAGTCTGCAAGATCGAAAACTTCTAATCTAGGTAATCCTTCAAATGCTTGTCGAACCTACCACCTTAAATCCAATAAACTTATTTCCTAAAAACTATAGGGCCAAAAACCTTAGATGAACTTCTCATAAATCTAACCTTGAAGTTCGTTGAACTTACAACCTCCCACTCCATAGACTCATTACATAAATTCTACGGGACCTAAGACCTTAATTATCCTAGGCAATTTAAAACTATTCCCCTCCTCAGTTGCAACTTGAGTTCCTACTCCATAGAGTTCACCCAAACCATGTCGTTTGAGCATCGATATTAAAAACAACCCAATCGCCAAGATTTCAAGCCTACTACACTAAAAGTCCAAGCCTAACAATGACATTCACCGTCGTACCATCTTCCTGCCATAGCACAACCCTTAACCCGCCTTTCAACTCTGAACAAAACAAAACAAAACAAAATAAAATAATTAAAACACATAAAATAACCTACCATAAAATAAAACACATAAAATAAAATAACACACAATAAAATAAATAAACAAACAAAGTAGTATACAATAAAATAAATAAAACCAATAAAAGCAACATACTTTAAATTAAATAATTTCAATTTACACTTTTAAAATTTCTGGTACCTCACTTAAGGGACATGTGGTTTTACCCAAAGCCGAACCGTTCTGATACCACCTGTGGGGCCCCCAACCCCCATGTACGGGAATACGGGAATCGAGACACCCAAATGATGACAACACAGTCACGCATCCCAACGATAGTGCCAAGTGTACAACAGTGTACAAAACCAACGCAACAGATAATTTAAGTAAGTCAACTAAGTACTAAAATTTTAAACACAATTTAAAATATCAGTAAAAGTAGTTTTAAAAGAGTTATACAATCATCCCAAATAAATATTATACAAGTCCAAACCAAAAACGAGTGATCCCAAATCACTCCTCAGGCGGAGCCAAATCCTCAGGCTCACCCTCACCTTCATCTGCATCGAAATCTGCTTTACCATAAAACGGTACCACAGGTAAGTAGTCCAATAATCCATTTTACCGTATGCACCATGATCTCCCCTAGAGACCATCCGCACATCCTGGCTCCCTTCGCCACACGAAGTAATGAGTGATGACCAGTGCGTACATGGCCAAGCATCCTCTAGCCCTCACCAGCAGAGGGGCCACGGAGTCAGCACGAGAGCACTACCATCTCGTCCGATCCCATTGTCGCCCAGCGACAACCCAGGGGACGTTACTCAGTATATTCCGCTCCCGAGTGACCAGAGGAGCTCCACCGAGATAATGCCCCATCTCGGCTTGGGATCGTAAGATAAACGCACCCAAAACTCATTTCTCACATGAAAACTCAGTTTTCATAAAATATACAAGAACATGAATGCAATTACACGAAAACTTAGTTTTCATTTACAAACATGAATATGCGTGCAATTATGCCATGTACATGAAACGACACCAATAACCAACAACCAACAATTGCCAACACAATCCAAAACACACAAACTACTCCATCCTCCAATCCATCCGACCCCCTTACTCCTCAGACTCAGTCCGGCACAACCAACCCATCACAGTAAATAAATGAGTTAGTGTAAAAATACATTTAAATTACGAAAGTTCTTTAGAAAAATACTTACAGTGCTATTTTATAATTTCTGAAGAATCACAGAGCTGCAAGAAGTGGCAACACGGCAACAGAACAGTGCCAAAAGCACTGTGGCCGTGGGTCTCAAAAATCCACTTTTGAATGGGTACAAACGAAGACCCGAGATTACTAGGGAAGGGTTTAGGGATGTCGGTGAAGCTAATGATGGTGGTGGTTGGCCGTGGGTGTCGGCGTAGAGGGTGGTCGAAGACCACAAAGCCCAAAACGAAAATGTTGATAGTGGGGCTTCACCGGTGGTGGATTAGAGCTGGGGTTGAGTGCATTAGGTTGCTAAGAGGTCGAGGATGATGTGGTGAAGAAATGGTGGCCGGAGGTGGTGCGACGGCGGCACGCGAGCACAAGGAAGGTCGCGGCTTCAAGCCGTGCGTGGAGGAGAACGATGGCACGATTGGAGTTGGGAATGGAGGGAGGTGGTCGCCAACCGGTGAGGAAGCTAATGGAAGGGGCGATGTCAGACACAGCGGCACGCGGCGACGGGCTGGGGGAGGAGAAGAAAATGCATAGGGAGAGAAAGAGGGAGGGTGGCGTCGCGCGCGGGAGATAGGAGAGAGAGATGAGGAAAGAAAATGAGGAGAAAAAGAAAAGAAAAAGAGGAAAAAGAAAAAATGAAGGGAAAGAAATGAGGTACAATCCTCACATCTTGGGTCACAAAAATGATCCAATGAAAAAGATTTCAAAACAACAAATTAAATAAAATAATTCAAACATAGTGATTAAATGAAAATAAAATAATTAAGCCCAACAATAAACTAATTTAAAATAAAGAGAAATTTAAATACATAACAATAATTAATATTAAAAAAACACATCAAAATAATTTTTACAAAATTAAAATCATAAAAATAATCTAACTAAAAATCCAACAACTTTAAAACAAGAGAATAAATTTTGAATTAATAAAAATAATCTTTCAATAAAAAATACACTAAAATACGGAGTGTTATACTAGTGATAGGTAAAGACTAAAATATCCCTCAGCACATGCTATTACAAGGAAAATGATAAACAGTAGTAAGATAATTCCTGGGCTAGGCTCTAAGCCCTTTCACCGCCCACATCTTCCTTAACACCCATCAGGTCCATGCCTTAGGCCCATGCACACCGATGTTTTAAGCCCAACTTGCTTAAGTCTTCTGAAATTACCCTAGGGTTGCCATCGTTCTCCTCTCAACACTTCAACATAGATTCTTCGTTTCTTCCCCTTTTATGTCGATGTGTAACAATCGTAGTGGTGCTGCATCCACCACGAGCGCAGCCTACCATGGTTGCTGCATGCTAGCGAGTGCTCTGCCATTCCGGAGTAATGTGGTGCAGCGGTGGCTCACTAACACAGCAGTTGCTAGCTACTGTGTTTTTGTGGTACTGTTCAAATCGTGAGGTTGAAGAAGACTATTGTCTTCTTTTTAAAAACAAAAAACAAACGGGATGGGCTTTCTAAATTTATTGGCCCAACCCATTAAATTTTTAGAATTCGATTTTACAAATAAATAAAATATGGTTGGGCCTGGGTCAGTTTTACAAGAAAATTTAATCTTGGCTTTTTTTTTTTTAACCCAGCCTGAGACCTTTTTTTTTTAAACAAGGCACAAGCCTGAAGTTTTTTTATATTTTGACTTATAATCCATTTTTTTGGCCCAACCCATGAGATGTATTGTGTTAAAATGGAAAAACAAGTGTTTTTCATATGTTTTGAACTCATGGCCTAAAGGGATCCAAGGGGTAAGCACACCACTAGGATGCTACTTCCTTTGGTGATAGGTGGGATTCTTATTTTATTTATATACTAATTGTGCCAAAAAAAGAAAAAAATATTTTTTTTTATTTAATTTTGACATAATTATTTCTTCATATATATGATTGGTTTATGAAATTATCACTGGATTAGTGGGAATATGGTTGAAATTAAATTGTGTTTTTTTTAGCCACTCATAAAATTTAAAATTGCATGAAAATTAAGTTGAAAGTTAATAATTAGGCATTGTGACGCAAGAGATGATTCAGAACAAATGGATTCTAAAGGTCAAACGTAAAGCAGACAGATCAATAGAAAGGTATAAAGCTCGTCTCGTGACGAAATGATACACCCAACAAGAGGGTGTAGACTATGAGGAAACATTTTCTCCAATAGTAAAGTTTGTCTCAATTCGCTTGATTCTAGCTATTGTAGCAAATTTGGATTTAAAACTCTATCAGATGGACGTTAAGACTGCTTTTCTCAATGGAGAACTAGATGAAGAGATCTATATGGATCAACCCACAAAGCACAAAAGGTCAAGAGCACAATGTATGCAAGCTCAAACGATTTATATATGACCTAAAGCAATCATCTAAACAATGGTATCTCTGATTCCATTTAGTCATTCTCTCAACTGATTTTACGATGATCACAGAAGACCATTGTGTTTATATAAAACGGTCCAAAACAAGTTTTTTGTTGCTATCATTATACA
Source organism: Juglans regia (assembly GCF_001411555.2). Classification (NCBI taxonomy): domain Eukaryota; kingdom Viridiplantae; phylum Streptophyta; class Magnoliopsida; order Fagales; family Juglandaceae; genus Juglans; species Juglans regia. The sequence continues at coordinate 13,388,698 of NC_049908.1, forward strand.
TTGATGACATTTTGATGGCTAGAAATGATAAAGGGATGATTGTCGCCGCTAAGGAGTGGTTTTCTCACAAATTTGAGATGAAGGACATGAGTGAGGCAGAATATATTTTGGGAGTTAAGATCTATAGAAATCGTTCAAAGAGACTTATGTGTTTATCTCAACAGACTTACATAAAGAAGATTCTCGAGCGCTTCCAAATGAGTAATTGTAAACTCATTGACAACCCCATTGTTAAAGGCGAGACCTTATGCCAAGAAATGTGTCCTAAGACTCCAAGAGAGATAGAGAAGATGACTCATGTTCCCTATGCTAGCGTTATTGGTAGCTTGATGTACGCAATGATGTGCACTCGACCAGATATATGCTATGCAGCTGGCTTGGTTAGTAGATTCCAATCTAATACTGGACTGACTCATTGGAAAGCAGTCAAAATGATTTTCAGAAATCTCAAGGAAACTACAGACTATACGTTATGCTGTCAGGGTTCAGATTTGCAGCTAAATGATTATAGTGATGCTGATTAGGGCAGTGACCTAGACGAGTGCAAATCAACAAGTGAATATGTTTTTTTGCTTAACAACGGCGCCATTACATGGTGTAGTAAGAAACAACCATGTATAGCTTTATCCATCATGGAGGCAAAGTACATAGCATGTTTAGCAACAATTCAGGGCAATGTTTGGTTGAGGAGGTTCCTTCAACACCTAGATATCGGTGCGAATTATTCTGATCCTATGAAGATTTTTTTCGACAGCATGACTGCTCTCGCATATGCTAAGGATCCAAAATATCATGGAAGAATCAAACACATTGATATTCGATATCACTATATTAGAGATATGGTGGCACAAAAGGAAGTAGTCTTGAAACATCGATCTACAAGAAGCATGGTTGCTAATCCCCTGACAAAGCCCATAACGAAATATGCTTTTATGGCTCATGTTAAGAGTTTAGGACTATGTAGATTGTGATTATAATTCAGTTGACATAGTAATGTAAACTTTCTTTGGAGATATTAATGCAGTGTGATATTTTATTTCAGTTTGCGTTTATCATATTCTATGAATTGTACACACACACAAGGTATGTTAACAGATTTAGATCGGCTCACTTACACGAGCGATCGTCTTTGGCACTGCAAAGAGGTAGCGAGTAAAGATGAGATAGTGTCACTTAATACTTGTCTAGAGAGGGATAAATATGACACAAAAAGATATGTTGCCTTAGTGAGAACTAAGACGAAGTTCATTATATTTAAGAGAATTGTGCATGGACACCCCACAATCCATGTAGCCTGTAGTAAGTGAGATGAGAGATTCTCTTTGGTGCCTTGGTGGCGAGCAAATGGAGAAACTTGGGTTAGAAGCAGAAATTTTGCCTAGACTAAAATATGTATAGTGTTTGATATGGACATACGTTTTTTGAGAAAGAGAGATCCACCGTAGCATGTAGTTATTACTACATGTGCTCTTACAACCAGATATGGAAGTGAATGAATGGTTCCCTATTTCTTCACTGTGTGAGTCCTATATTTTATTTTTAAATGCCCCTCTTGACTTTTGACAATGTCATAAGATGGAGGTTCTGATGTTTGCTATTCTAGCATGTTGTCTATAATCATGTTTGATATGGTCTAAATAGGTTTTGCTGGAAAAACAGTTAGACTAAAATTGAGTGACATGAGGGCGAATGAAAGATTATTAGACAACACATTTTTCCGGTTATGTTTGCTGAAGTCAAACTTTGGCGCTACAATTTGGTAGTGACAAATTTTGTGAACACATCGCGATAACTTAGAAGCAATTAAAGCATAGTTCTAAGTTTTTTTTAAAAAACTCAAGAGGGATCAAATATGCTTGATTAGATGCGATCGAATGAGTTTAGGGCATACAAGACACTTTAGGGATGTTGTTATGCTGGTCTTCTCTAGGAGAGATTTGGTATAGTGCTCCTACACACAAATTTTATTTTCATGTGTACTCGGTGGTCGCACAGCCTATTTGTTTGTATGAACGAGATAGAGAACACGATGAGAGATATATGTCTGGGGCATGCCCATTATGTACGAGTAAGAGATATAATAAAGCAGTGGGCGTTCCTCTGTCACTTCCTTTATTGGGATGCTTACTCTAGGCATTATGCCTAGAGTTATGGCCATAATGTTGTCTGGCCTTAAAGGCCAGCCTACGGTTATTATGCGAGGACTCCATCCCTGGCAGACGTGATTTTGACATTTGGGAGTCTCTCTGTTCTGTGAGTGAAAATACTTAGGTTGTGGGCATATTGAGTGTGTCTCTAGATTTATCTATGTAGCACACTCACACACCGGGTAAAGGAGAAATCAGATATTTGAATACTAGATTCATTTATGGAACAACTACACAAATTATCCTTGAGGTATTTGTTCCGTTGTGTATATTTACATAAACTCTAAGTCTCTAACAACGTACATAACATATCAAACATTGTCATTTGATAAATATTTTGTTTATAATTTTCTTTCTCTATCTATCACTCAATTCCAACCAAACACAACATTTGCGAGCTGCTTGCCACCACCATTGTGTTTAAAGTCACCAAGCCTTTTGTGCCCAAATTTAAACGGTTCAACACTTGGGAACTCATAAGCTTAGATCCTACAATCTATATATATATATATATATATATATCAGAGTATGCACAAGAATATGCAGGCGGTTAAACCGACCATATGCATGTATGCAATACAGAAAATAGATAAATACAAAGATAATTGCATTAATATAAAATTAACATAAACATAAACTTTAGTAAAATTACAAAGTTTTGAAGCAGGTAGTACAAATTTGTACTTAGAAAGAGAAGCAATAGAAATAAGTTGAGAGCAGAACAATAGAAGAGATGATAGAAGGCAGAATGAGCTCTGCCTAATTCTGAACAAAGGTTCTCCTTTTATAGATCAAGGAGTTCCTGTTTATAATTATTAAAGTAAAATAGTAAAGTAATCCATGAGTGAACAGTGATGGGTACTGTTTAATCACATGAAGCAAAGTCATCATTATGTCTCTGGATTTTCTGCTTTTGGCATAAGGTGACAAAATAAAGATCATCATTGTGTCTTTTGCGGATTCTGTAGATATCTGCTTCCGGCACAAGGTGACAAATGACAAGGAAGGCCTCGATCAGTCATTTTGAGACAGTCAGTCCTTCTGAATGGTTGAATCAAAGAAGAGCTCGATCAGTCTTTGAAACAGTCAGTCTTCATCGATAAAATAGGTGGATCATTCATCACCAAATAATTTTGGGGTATATGGTGAATCATGTCCAAAGATATTACTATAAGCAACTGAAGCCTCTGATGATACTTCTGAATTTTCTTTTTCAGAATTATCTTTTTCAAGGGACTTCATAACCAATTTTAGTAAATCCTTTTTATTAAGTCCATCAAGAACATTCTTCTTTTTAGACTTAGAAGATTTCTTGGAAGATGAGCTGGTGGCTTTTCCTCTACTAGAAGTAGCAGGTGCCTGGATTTGTGGATATCCAGGTGTAATCAGTGTACCATACGTGCTAGCAGGAAATTCTTTTTTGTTCTGCAAATTAGGTGCAGTTTGAGGAAAATCCTTAATCATACGATCAATAGTTTTCTGAATATATGGGAATCTATCCCACCATTTTGTGGAATAAGATCTGACCATAATATAAGCATTTCTTTCATAAGTCCATTTCATAATCCATGGCAGTTTATAGGATTTGCAGAAATGGAGTGAGTGAAGGAATTTGGCCATGTGTCGATTCAGTTTGGTACCGACAACAATACAATAACATTTAAATGCTCTTAAAAGCTTATCAGGAAAATTCTCTGGAATAGTTCCAAAGTGATTCCACCATTGAAGGAACCAAAAAGGTAAATTTCCTTTGAATTTTTTATCAAAATTAAGAAACCAAGAATGACTCATATCTGGAACCTGAAAGAACATAAATATGTTCCAGACAGTGATATAGTCATGGTAATTGTAGGCAATATCTGTATTAGGGAGTCTTTTGGGAGTATAAGGGTTTGTACCCCATTCTTCCTCAGTGATAACTCTAATAATATAGGCATTGCGGTAGATCAGTTTGGTTTGAACAGTTTTGTCATAAATGTGTTTTATGACAATTGAATTGGTTTGAATTAAAATACTGGAATAATATGAAAGATTTTTTGTGGAATCTTCCGGTATCCAGTGGAATCCAAGAGGGAAATAGGACGAAGCAATTTTGAAATTATTTGTATACATAGACCTATTGGGTTCTATGTAAAACAGATGATTAACAAAAGGTTTTTTCAAATATTCAATTTTTCCTTTCGGGAGGAAATACTGAGTAGAAGCAGTCTTTGATGCAATTGCCTTAGCATAGGAGACAAAGGTTGTGGAAACAGTAGAAGCAAAAGTAGCAGGTTGGATAATCTTTCCAAGAGGTGTAAACCTGTTGGCAATATCTAGAGCATGGAAACAGGGATAGAAGCAGGTTCATTCTTGACAGGTTTTTTCTCAGGAATGGGAGGTGGGGGAGCATTTGTCTGTTTTTCTTTGCCTTTTTTCTTGCTCATGGTTTGGTGTCTTTGATATTGATATTGAATTTGATATTGGTTCACGGGTAAAAAAATCAGAAATAAAATTATTAGTACCTTTGATAAATTCAATATCAAAATCAAAAACACTTAAAATAGTTTTGAGTAAATCACTTTGAAACTTAGAAATACATAGCACTATCGATAAAATTTCTTTTTTAATAGTACTATAATTTTCTTGTGCAGGATTCCAGACTCAGAATGGAAGCGAACAATTTGTTCAGAAGAGTCTGGTGAAACAATTTGTTTCAGAATGCCGCCATAACCAATGTTTGAGGCATTTGTTTCAACAATTTTGAATGAATCAGAAGTAGGGATACCAAGGCACAGGAGAGTTTTGACATGTGTTTTGATTTTCCTTACTAGATTAGTATGAATCTCTGACCAAGGAGGAGGGTTTTGTATAAGCCTTTTAAACAAAGGTCAACATTGTTTCCTCATGTTTTGGTAGAAATCGACAACATAATTGAGAGATCCTAAGAATCTCTACAATGATTTTTTGTCAGTGATGATATCAAGGAATTTGTCAGCAAATTCTATGGCCCGTTGAATGGGTCTAATTTTGCTTTCAGAAATATCATAACCAATGAATATAATCTTGGTTTAGAACAATTTAATCTTTTTTTATGAAACAACAAGATCATTTAATCTGATGATGTCAAGAAATGAATTCAAGTGTTTCCAGTGTTCATCAATAGATTTGGAGAAAATAATAACATCATCAATGTAGACAATGGTGAATAGGGGGTGAACGAATTGAAGATATCGTTCACAATATTTTGAAATTCTCTATAGACATTTTTTAGGCCAAAGGGCATCACGGAGGATGATATCATGCAATATAATCCTCCACACCCCGATAGACCAGCTGTTGTGTTTATTTGTACATGCTTAATTTGCTGCAGACTATTTTAGTCTTGTTAAATAATTTTAGCTTTCCTTGTACAAGTCCACCTCTGTAATATTGTTACATATGGAATACAATACACCTCTCTATCTCATCGTGTGAGATAGAAATTCTTCCAACAAACATTTAACTTGGCTGTCTGTGTTTGTTGAATGGGCAGGCAAGTTAAGTATCCCTTTCGCCTGACCACCAAACAGGAAATTAAACTTTTTTCTTTTTTATGGGTTAGACTAACTTCCTTAATTCCCTTAAAAACAAAAATTGGATTTAACAAGAATGGGTCATGGAGGTCTTCGACATCAAACCTACCAACATCTACATGATATCAACACGCAAAAAGAAAATACAACAATATGAATAAAAAAAAAAAGTTGAAAAAAAAAAAAACCCATGAAAGCAAACAAAGAAGAAGGGAAACATAAAGAGTTGTGATGCGCATAGAAGTTTTAAGGGTTTGAAATATTTTACATAATATTTATTTCAAACTGGCAGGCAGATATATACCGAATTACATGCGCATGGTCTACCCACGATTCTTTGCCCATTTCTCTATGGGTTGGGCGAATTTATTGCCAAGCCAACCCATTGCCCAGCTTTGTATATGATGGAGCTTACTATGGTAATCTACCCTTTAGGTCCACGACTCCAGACCTTGTAATGTGTGTATCCTGACACATTCTACAAGCAATACAGATCCACTTTTTTGAGCCTTTGATTTTGACTTTCAATCAAGGAAGTATGTAAACTAAACTCTCCCTTGCTTTGTAGAGAGAGAGAGAGATTCTGCCTTCTCTCTAGAACCCATACTAGTGGTGAAAACAGGGAGGAAAGGAAACACCCTTTCTCAAGCACCCTTTCTTCCTTTCCAAGAGACAACGTTAAAGTACTCTTTTGTCGAAAGTAGACATGAGCTCTTCTTATTTTGAGGATTTGGAAGATGAGAGTGAAAAACTCTATCAGATGCCTTGAAATGGTCAACTACAATGCACTTTTATCTATTGCAGCTTCACGATGTAGACTACAAACCCTGTACGGTTTTGCATTCAAGATCGCCTTTTGGCGTTCATTTCCTATGCCTGCTCGAGGAACATGGACCCTGTTCAATATTTTGGCTCCATTACCATATCTTATTGTTTTAAACTGCATGCATTGTATTGATTATAGGAAAAATATTTGCATCAGCCCCACACCAGCACACACTCAACCTATTGAGTGTAAAAAAAAAAAAAAAAAGTGATGTGAAGTGTGTGCTGGTGTGGGGCTGATGCATAGCATTTCCCTTGATTATAAAGGGGTATTTTGTTGGGGCTCCACAGTCCACACCCCTTCTTTTTGTTTCTTTCTTTCTAGTCTAATGAAATGTTTCCAAAAAATACTACGTATTGTATGGGTCCTGAAAGTCTCTTCCATCCTTCTTCCCTTTTCTGCGACTGACCATAGTCAGTTACATGTGCACGCTAGAGTGTGATTTGCAGCTTTGTTTTAAGCGTTGCAAGAGCTGATTACAAGTGTTCAGAAGAATGTAAAAAATATTCCCCCAAATGAAGCTAACTAGACTATCAAATTACTATCAAGAAAAACTCCTATATACAATTATAAGGAAACAAACTTTTTCATTCTTCAGTTGGTGTTTTGGATGCCAGGCCCTTGATTGTGTGCCGACACTGAAACCTATCCCAAAAATGCCAGATAAAAATTATTTTAGAAATTCTCGATTACTTCACAATCAAATGCATAGCTATTTAAATTGGAAGTCACTTAAATCCTAGAATAAAATTGGAGACGAAGATTTTATGTGAATTTTCCCAACAGCAACTTCATTTTTCAATCAGTACGGTAAATCTTTAGGAATAAATGACAGTGTAAATGAAACAGAAAAATGGAACATAGATTTATCTCAAATCTTCATTGGCTAATGTACAAAAAAAATCTAGTCAAGTGATAGAAATAGAAATAAGATTGATCAAAATCGCATTGCTTGCCTTAGACTGATCTCAAGAAAGTTAAGCTCACAGTACAAAACCGGGATAGACAACAAGCATTTTGGTCTCACAACAGTATTCAGCAGTAACTTCAAAGTAAAGAGGGTAACATACCAGATTAAATTATCTGAAGTAGAATCTGTCAAACTGATGGAGTTCCCAGTTTGGCACACACGATCCAGAGCACCCGTTTTTTTATCTTGGGTTTTGCACTTGAGCCGTAGTCTGAAAGGCACAATCTGCAACGAAAATGCATTTATAAATGCATCCTCTTGACTATCAGGAAGTTCCTATCTTAGAAAACCTAAAGATGATGGCAAAAACGCTACCAGCTATAGGTTAAATGTGGCAAACTCATCAGATCTCTGATTATTGCACTAAGGCCAGAACCAGAGAATGTGAATGGTAATGTAACCAGAAAAGTTACTCATAAAAATATAACCAGAAAATTATCAAGGCAAGAAATATTTGAATGTGACTCAACCTTTTTTCTTCACACATGGATTAACATATTAAGCATCGTAAAGAAAAGAATCAATAAACTATGAAAATGATGCTTTGGTGCCATGAATGTCATATGGAGACATGCTTGTGCAACACTAGATGAGACCTCTAACAATTTTTTTTTTTTTAAATCACCATGAACACCCGAATAGCCTGATCCTTTAAATAAGTACATATAACAAATATTAAATTCATCCAACTTATCATTAGGTTGCGACAATCATAAATATTATTAAAGGGAAGCAGGTTCTGCCGTCTGACCCAATCTTTCCAACCTTTTCTGTCCATTGCACATCATAATATCTAATTCCATGTGGTTTTGAAAAACAGTATTTTACGATGCGACAATGATTGTAAGATAATTCCTTCTTCAAAAAGGGCTCTCTATGTAAAGAATGGAGAAGGAAATGAAAACAGAGATGGGAAAATATAATTTGTATTCTATGTTTCTAAGTATTACAGAATGTGGCCTTATATACACTTTAATAAAGGCGGGAAAAGTAGTTATATGGTTAAAATTGTATTTTAACTCTAATACACCCTCCTCAAGCTGGAGCATGAATATCAATAAGGCTCAGCTTGGACATCATGGTAGAAAACAGTGGATTGCCTAGAGCTTTGGTGAAGCAGTCAGCTAATTGATTCTTTGAAGAAACATGCATTGTACGCAAAAAACCATCTTGAAGTTTATCACGAATAAAATGGCAATCGATTTCGATGTGCTTGGTACGTTCGTGAAATACGGGGTTTGAAGCAATATGCAATGCAGCTTTACTATCACAATAGAGAGAAACAATTGCTGGAGATACTTGGAGATCTGAAAGCAACGAGGATAGCCAAACTAATTCACAAACCGTGGAAGCCATTGCTCGGTACTCGGCTTCTGCAGAGGATCTTGATACAACAGCTTGCTTCTTGGATTTCCATGACACAAGAGAATTGCCAAGGAAAATACAAAAACCAGTGGGGGATCGTTTGCTGTCTTGACATCCAACCCAATCGGAGTCAGTAAAAGCACTCAGTTTGAGTGAAGAATTAGTAGAGAATAAGAGTCCTTGGCCAGGAGCAGATTTCAAGTATTGTAGGACACGATATGCAACATTTAAATGAGGCTGCCGAGGTGAATCCATAAACTGGCTAAGGACATACACAGCAAAAGTGATATCGGGTCTAGTGATGGTAAGATAGAGCAAACGACCAACCAATCTTCTATAAACTTTGGCATCCTCAAGAAGAACACCTTCATTTCGAGATAATTTCAAGTTTTGTTCCATGGGAGTCTTAACTAGTTTACATCCCAAATATCCAGTGTCAGATAAGATCTCCAAGGTGTATTTCCTTTGAGAAAGGGATATGCCTTTGGAGCTGCGAGCAACTTCCAATCCCAAAAAAAATTTCAATGGACCAAGATCTTTCAATTTAAACTTGTCATCAAGGAACTTCTTGAGAGTGTCTACTGCAGCAACATCATTGCTAGCAATTAATATGTCATCAACATATACTAGTAAGGCAATGAAGGAAGAGCCTTGTGACCGAGTGAAGAGTGAATAATCAGCTCTTGATTGGACAAAACTATGTTGAATAATGGTAGAGGAAAACTTTGCAAACCACTGTCGAGATGCTTGCTTTAATCCATACAAGGATTTATTGAGCTTGCAAACTCTAGTGTCACCTTTTTCACCAAAACCAGGAGGTATGGACATATACACCTCTTCTTCCAAGTCACCATGCAAAAAAGCATTGTTGACATCTAATTGAATAAGATGCCAACATTTAGTAGTTGCAATGGCTAAGAATGACTTGACTGTGACCATTTTTGCAACTGGTGAAAAGGTATCGAAAAAATCAACCCCTTCTTGTTGAGTAAAACCTTTGGCTACCAACCTAGCCTTATACCTTTTAAGGCTTCCATCAGACTTGAGTTTTACCTTATATACCCATTTGCATCCAATTGAATGTTTTCCAGGTGGTAGATTTGTCAATGTCCAGGTCTGGTTTTGCTGAAGTGCAGTAATTTCTTCTGCCATAGCAGTTCTCCAATGGGGATATTTTACAACTTGATGATAGAATTTTGGCTCAAAAAGTGATGAAATGGCTAAAGAATATGCTCAGTGTGATGAAGATAATCGAGAATAAGAAATAACAGATGAAAGGGCATATTGCTTACCTGATTCAGAACCAATAAAAGGAGGTGAAGATGAGATGGAACAAGCATTAGAAGTTGCCAACTGACAGTGGTAATCCTGCAAGTAGCCAGGTGGTTTGTGTGTTCTCAATGATCTTCTACATGGAGGTGATGAATCTGGTATGTTGGGAACTGGAATAGAGTCGGGAGAGGCAGGAAAAGAATGATCATGACTAGAAATATCAGGAATTGGACTAGGAAGGACAACATATGAGGATGGATTCATAAAAGAGAAGTTATCAATGTTATGTGGGACAGATTTGAAAGGAAAAATCTACTCATGGAATGTAACATCTCTGGAAACAAAAATGGAATGATCATCAAGATCATACAATTTGTAACCCTTAGAGGCAAGTGGATAACCAAGAAAAATACATCTATGAGCTCGAGGGGCAAATTTAGATCTTTTATGCGCAAGAGTGGAAGCATAACACAGTGAACCAAATACTTTTAAATGAGTAATTGATGGTGATTTATGAAAGAGCAACTCATAAGGAGTTTTATTGAAAATAATTGGAGAGGGAGTTCTATTGATGAGATACACGACAGTGAAGATGCAATCACTCCAAAAAATTAATGGAACATTTGATTGAAAGAGGAGAGCTCGAGCTACATTTAAAATGTGGCTTCCTTTCAACTACTGAATTCTGTTGGGGAGTAGCTACACATGACAATTGATGGATAATGCCTTTGCTAGAAAAGAAATGATGCATAGCAAACTCATTTCCATGATCAGATCTAATGATTTTGATAGTGGAGGCAAACTGATTTTCAACCATAGCAGTAAAATATTGTAAATGGCTTTGAGCATCAGATTTTGATTTGATCATATAAAGCCAAGTACTACGAGAATAGTCATCCACTATGGTTAAAAAATAACGAAAACCTTCTATGGATGGAGGAGAAAAAGGTCCCCAAATATCAACATGAACAAGATCAAATAAATTTGAAGAAGTGTGTTCACTATCGGGAAATGGTAATCTCTTGTGTTTGGCAAGAGGACAAACACTACAATGCTTGGGATTATTATTAGAAATGATAGAAGAAAACTGAGGCAGCAGTTTCATTCGAGAGAAAGATGGATGTCCCATCCTTTGATGCCAAATAGAAACAGATGCATTATTACAAGCATTGGAAACAAAACTAACAGTATGTGGTTTAATACTGAAAGAAGCATCATGAGAAGATACATTTTGAGACACAAAACCATGAACTGGTGGAAGTTGCAGCAGGTATAACCCTTCTTTAGCTTGTCCCCTCCCAATCGTCCTCCAATGTATGAGGTTCTGAATAAAGCACTCATTATGAAGGAAAATGAGACAGCAAAATGAACTAGTAGCTTGCTAACAGAAATGAGATTAAAGGTAAAGGAAGGCACATATAGAACAGCATGTAAGATGAGGTTTGGGGATAAGAAAATAGAACCTATATGACTTACATGAACAAAGGTTCCATTAGGAAGCTTCACAACAGTGTTGTGAACAGGTCGATACAATGTGAATAAAGATATTGAGTGGACCATATGATCAGTCGCACCAGTATCAATTATCCAATCATGTTCAAGAAAAGGTTTGGAAGTATTATTGATGGAGGAAAAAACCGAATGATTGAAGGAAAATTTACCTGAGAGATGATCAGAAAAGGATGAGGTAATCGTATTTGCTGCCTGATGAGTAGGAGCAAAGGACACAGGATTGAGAAGTGCCAAAAGTTGTTGACACTGTGTATGAGAAAGAGGCAGAGATAAGTTGGAATCATGGGAGACTGCTTGGTTAGCATAAGGAGTTGAGGATCTGGCTTTAACACGATATCCTGGTGGATATCCATGAAGTTCAAAGCATTTGTCAACAGTGTGACCTTGCAATCCACAATGAGAGCATAGAGGTCTGTCATTTCGAATAGAAGCCTTATTGCTAGCAGAGGATTTGCTAATACTGCTGGAAGACAAAGCAGCAGAAGGAATGGAAGGGATCATGAAAGATCCGATGTCTCTTTGTCTTTCTTCTTGAAGAATAAGAGAGAAAACTTTGTTAATTGGAGGAAGATGATCAATTAACAGAATCTGACCTCAAATGTGAGAGTATCGATCATTTAGTCCCATAAGGAAACGCATAACGTAATCTTGCTGTTGGAGATCAGATAGAGATCGTAGAGCACCACATGAACAGGATGGCAATGGTCTATAATTGAGTAACTCATCCCATAATCCTTTCATTTGTGTAAAATATGCACTAACCGTGAGGTTATCTTGTGTTAGAGAAGCAATAGCCTTCTGTAACTGGAAGATACAAGGTCCGTTAGCTTGAGAAAATCGATCTTTGAGATCGCACCACATTGCCATTGCAGAATCTTCATAAATCACACTAGCGGCAATTTCTTTGGATAAAGAATTAAGTAGCCATGACAAGACCATATTATTACATCGAATCCAAGAGGAAAACTGAGGAGAAGAAGCGGAAGGTTTCAGGATGGAGCCATCAACAAATCCGATTTTGTTCTTCGCAGTTAATGCCATGGACATTGATCGACGCCAGGTATGATAGTTCTCACCATTGAGAACTTGTGTTATGAGCAATGTTCTTGGACTGTCACCGTGATGAAGGAAGAAAGGATTTGAAGAATCTTCATGAGGAGGAGTAGGAGTTGAAGAAACAGATGAATCAAACATTATTGTATTTTGCGGAAATATTCTTCTGATACCATGTAAAGAATGGAGAAGGAAATGAAAACAGAGATGGGAAAATATAATTTGTATTCTATGTTTCTAAGTATTACAGAATGTGGCCTTATATACACTTTAATAAAGGCGGGAAAAGTAGTTATATGGTTAAAATTGTATTTTAACTCTAATACTCTACAAGAATTGATAAATGAAATAGTAGTAGATAGTAGCGCCCACACAGAACCCTCTGCATATACTAATATAAAGATAATACAGAAGAAAAAAAGAAACAAAAATAACTGTTACCTTCTTGCTGAATCTGAAATCACGTTTGGGAAGAAAATGCAGAGGAAGATTGAAAGAAGAGGGAGCTTTAACCAATAGAAACAATTTACTGGGGCCTATAGAAAGACAAAAAAAAAAAATACATAACTCATATTTTGTTAAGTAAAATGGAAAAAGAATAAAACAATTGCTTTAAGGCGCAGCATTAGTTTCACCAGATTAACAAACACTGTAAAGACATGTTCAACTAAACTAACGACCTGGATAGGAACCAGACCCAGCACCCTTCGAGACCAGCGTCCTAATAGCCTGGTAGAGAAATATGAAATATTATAATTCCCTTGAATAAAAAAGAAAAAGCAACTTTGGGTGGAAGCAGAGAGAGCCGTAAATGAACCTTTCTTGAAAGCCCATCTGCTGCCCTGCTTTTAGAGAAATCAACTTCACCTCTGGCAGCAGCCTTCCCGTGTGAAAAGCACAGCTCGTAAACATGGCGAGGCCGAATTGGACTAGCTCCGAGAACCAAAACGACTCCCTCGATGTTAGGGAACTCAGAAATCACCTGCTTGAGCGCAGTTTGGAGATTAGAAATCGTATTCATCAATTTCTCCAGTCTCCTGATTCCCTTTTTGGCATCCCTCATTCTGCCAATGTGCTTTCTTCGCGACAAGGACGAGGCCTTTGCATCATTTTGCGTAGTAAGAGCGGTCTCCTACAACTTACAACAACTCTTAGAGCTCATAAAAATGATAGTATTACGCAAAGCAGCCCGTGCCTCAGCTGAAATACTACATACCAACTCTGCATATTCGGTACGAAATGTATCAAATTCAAGACTCATATCCTGCAACACGCTGTATACGAGAAACTAAAATCAGATACATACCAACCATCCAAACCATTCCAAGAAAATTTCAAATGTCTAAATTGCGAGAATGGAGTTATGGGGGGAAAGAATCCTAATAAGCCATAGACTCATACGGGAGCCTAATTTGGTAAGAGGCGGGGGAATTGTGCAGAGATTCAGATCCCAAAGTGTCGCACAACCAAACAGAAGCGTGTTCATTTGAAAAACGCGAAGGGCGGGGGGGGGGGGGGGGGGGGGCGGCGGGGGGGCGGGCGGGCGGGTGTGTGGGATGGCGATGTACTTACGAGGGGATCTGCTGGTGCATGTAGAGAACGAAGCCTAAGACGTCGTTGACGATATGAAAGACCACGGAGCTGTCCAGAGAGTCAGCGGTGGTCTCGATCTCCATGCACTCCGTCTCCGAGTTCCCTTGGCCTTCCATTGCCACAGAGAGAGATCTCAAAAACTCTCCCGTCTCTATGATTTCGAAATGAGGTTACGGCGGGAGGGTAACTTCAGGCTTCAAATATATTTTAGATATTTGTTTTCATTTTTATTTGGGATAATTCCTAAAACGCATTTTGGACATTATTTATTTATTTATATATCTTATAACTTTTAATGAATAAAATTTGGAGTAATGCTACGTATCATTGTGGAATGCGCAAGCGTGCAATCGTTTTGAAAAATAGTGAGATTTATTATTAAGAAATTAATTTTTTTCATGTAAATCTCATATTTATTCATTTTTTTCAAAGAGATTGCATGACATTTGCGTACTCCACGATTGTAAATATCATTTTTTATATCTACAAATAATCAATTATTTGTCCAAAAATGAGCTCCAATGAATTATGTGTTATATCTTTATTTTACATTTTGCTACAGCTATATTTTGTTAGCACTATTAATCCATGTAAAGTTGTTGGAAGAATTCTACTATAAAGCTGGTGGGTAAAGTCGATTAGTAAAATAATTGTATGACATAATTTGATTTGAAAAATAAATTTTAAATTTTACAAACCAAATCTTATTATTTAATTATATGGATAGTAAGCTATACATACCAACTTGAAAATAAAATAACTCTTTTTGAAAAATTATATTCTCTTTACACTTTGTCTTCCTCTTAACACTTGCTAGATGAAATGGACTTTAATATTTTGCTAGATTCATATCTAGGAATGAAATGATTTCCATGCATCTAATATTTATAGTTTTTTTTCTCATAATATAGTCACATTTTTCTTTTTATCTTTTGATTTTGATTTTAATTTTTTGCTTATAATTTTTTTATTTTGTGTATAGGACGAAATTATATCATATTGGGTATAAGTAGATATTGCAAATATTAAAATATATAAATATATTGTGAATTCATTGATAGTTAGGAATAATATTTGGAATTAGTAAAATATTTTAAGAAACTATTTAAATAATATAGAGATAGATATGTTAATATATGATATACTGTAAAAGTCAATAATTAAAAGAGAAAAAAGTAAATTTCGATAATGTATTATGAAAAAAATATACAAAAACTATTAGAAGTGCTCTTATAATTTCTATTTAAATTCTCAACAACATTTAATAATTAAGACGGCAGGACCCACTTCACAAGTATATTTTTCATAACAGTATAATGAGGGCTTTGCTCTCATCTTACACTGCACACTACATATGTTTTAATTTTGTTTTATTCATACTAAACTAATTAAGTTTTTCTATTTATCATTTATACACCGTATATTTAGTTAAAAAAATTAAAATTAAAATTAAAAAATCATGTGTGATGTAAAGATGATAAGTAAAATTATTTAAAAATAAAAATAAATATGTAATATAAAGATAATGAGTATAATTTTTTTTAAGAAAATCAACTATAATAATTTAAGAGAAGTCGAGAAGCTATGGCCCGTATGTTTTTGTTTTTTTTTTTTCTTTTTTTTTTTTCAATATCATCCAGCAATAGGGGATAATCGCCTCCTTTCTCATTAGAGAAAATCTTCTATGCACCCGGTTTACTAGAAGCACACGACACACCCAAGACAAACCCGGTCCATCATTGGCTCATTGCCAGCTAACGGTTTAATTTTACTCCCTCCCTCCCTATTATGCTCTCTCTCTCTCAGTGAAAAATACTCCCTTTTCGAAACCAAGGATATTTTCTCCCTCCCTTCTCAAGTTCAAGGATCTCGGTAGCACCAATAGGATCTCGAGCTTCGTTGGGCAGAGGAAGCGGATCCAAGTGAGAGAGGCAAAGGAACACGGGGGATATGGGTGGTCGGAGTCAAGGATCATGGCGGTGTGGCTGTAGACTGTCTCTGAACGTGGTGATGATCCCGGGATGGTGCTGTGAAGCCGAGAAAACATGGTGAATAAGAGAAATAGAAAATCGACGAAAAGAAGAGGAAGGATCTCAGTGTGGGTTTATCGAAATGGCGCGAGATGGTGGAAGGTGGCCGATCGGTGTTCTCTGTGAAGGTCCGAATACTTTCCCTGTGTCAATTGATGGTGGGTGACGTCGGTTTTTCATTTCTTCTGTTACTGAACTCCATGTCGCTGCTGTTCCGACTTCTTGTTTTTGTTGCCGCGTAGTGGTGGTGTGAATGAGAGAAACTAAGAGGTGTTTCACGACGCTACAAAGGTGATTCCCTTGTAAAAATACACGAAAATACATGCTATAAATCAGAATCTAAGATAGCAATACTGAAAATGAAAATGGTGAAAATATACCTGCGGAAGCCATGTTTGCAGAATGCATATAAACAGATCTTCTCCTCTTTATTCCTCACAAATTATCAGCTATCAATGGGGCAAACCAATGGACATATAGAGAGGAGGAGGGACCTAGCCTCTTATAAATGAAAACTAATGGAGTTCATCCATTAAGGACTCAAATTAATATGGGTCTATAAAAATTCCATAATCAAGACCCTTGGTTTTCCAGGCCTACATACGTAATTATATCACAATATAAATAGGATATAATCCTATATTACTAAGGTGCAATAAATTCCAAATGATCACTCAACTTAGTGGGTTAAAACAAAATACAATTGTGAGCTATATATATATATGTCTAACCTGTTTTATAAAATGTGCAATCAAATGAATCTCATATTTAAAAATATTATAACATTCTCCCACTTGGGCAAACATTGATTGCTATAAAATAAAACTTGTTTTAAAAAATAAAAAAAATTACTCTCGGGTTAGACTACATAGGTGGCCACACAAATACATAGCTCAAATGATAGCACCTTAGAAAACACGATCCAGTCCAACAAGAATATCAACATCGAACATGAAAATCGTTACACCACTTAAACGATGTAAGACCACTCCACAGCTACAAATGCTAATATCCTTATCGACATGGATCCCCATCCTCCGACCAATGTGGTAGTATGTAGTATGAACTTAGCATCAATGTGATCAAAAGCTGTGCTAATTCATATCAGTCCTCATAATGCTTCAAAATGAAGCCATGTCTCTATCTAAAAGAGACTCATCTTATGTCTTTTGCCCATATATCTCGAGATCATAATGATATTATAATAAAAGACATAAGTCAAATGCATGCTCAAAATCTTAGTGTATGAATAGGGGAGATTTATTATTATTAGAAAGGGGCTGCACCCTAAAACAAATGGGTTACCTACGTACCCTGTAAAGGGATCAAGCCAAAACGTAGTTCTTTTTACATAAGTAACTCCCACTAACCAAAAACATCAAAAGTTTCCACAATACCCATATTAGTAACATGTGTTTTAAAAACTTTAGGAGCGAGTCCCTTAGTCAAAGGATCTGCAATCATCGCCTCCATATTAATATGCTCTATCTTTGTCTTTCATTCTTTAACTCAATCTCTGACCACTAAATACTTGATGTCAATGTGTTTGGATCCACTAGAAATTTTATTATTCTTTGAAAAGAATACCGCTGCACTATTATCACAATAAATAGTAATTGGCCTCGAGATGGAATCAACAACTTTCAGTTCAGAAATAAAGTTCCTTAACCAAACAGTTTTGATAGTAGCTCCATAACACGCCACAAATTCAGCTTGCATAGTAGAAGATGCCACCAGAGTTTGCTTAACACTCTTCTAAGAAATAGCACCCCCAGCTAGCATAAAAACATAACATGAGGTCGATTTCAAATCATCTTGACATCCAGCAAAATCAGAATCTGAGTAGCCTACTACCTCAAGGTGATTTGAACGCTGGAATGCAAGCATGTAACCTTCAGTTTTCTTCAAATATCTCATAACTTTCTTAGCTGCTTTCCAATGCTTTTGCCCTGGATTCGACTGAAACCTGCTAAGAACACTAATTGCATAGGCAATATCTGGTCTAGTGCAAACTTGAGCATACATCAAACTCCCCACAGCACTAGCATATGGTATGTTCTTTACAGATTCCCTTTCAAGTTCATTCTTGGGACATTGAGTTTTGTTGAACTTATCTCCTTTTATGATTGGTACATCACCAGGTGCACAGTTATGCATTTCAAATCTTTGCAGTACACGCCGTATATAAGCTTTCTGAGAAAGCTCCAACAAACCACGAGCTCTATCACGACATATTTCAATGCCAAGCACAAAAGAAACTTCTCCCAGATCTTTCATCTCAAAATTAGCAGATAACATTTTTTTTATTTCATGAAGTAGTCCCAAGTCACTGCTGGCAAGCAAAATGTCATCTACGTACAGAATAAGAAAAATAAAGTTTCTCCCACTGGTCTTGCGATATATACACTGGTCCACTGCATTTTCAACAAAACCAAGCGAAGTTACAACCTCATCAAACTTCAAATACCACTGTCGAGACGCTTGCTTTAGGCCATATAAGGTTTTATTTAACTTACAAACCAAGTTTTCTTTTCCCTTCTCAACAAAACCTTCAGGTTGTCTCATATAAACTTCTTCATAAAGATCTTCATTCAAAAATGTTGTCTTTACATCCATTTGATGAAACTCCAAATCATAGTATGACACGAGTGCCAGGATAATTCTAAAAGAATCTTTAGACGAAACTGGTGAAGATGTTTCATTATAGTCAATGCCTTCCCCCTGAGTGAACCATTTTACAACTAATCTTGCCTTCTTTCGTTCAACATTCCCTTTCGAGTCTAATTTACTTTTGAAAATCCATTTGTTGTCAATAGCTTTAGCATCTGGAGGAAGTTCAACAAGTTCCCAGACTCTATTCTTTTCCATAGAATTCATTTCATCTTCGATAGCACTTAACCACTTATCTAACTCAGAACATGTCAAGGCTTGCTTAAAAGTAACAGGATCAACTACATGCTCAATATTAAAATCACTTTCTAACAAATAGACAATGTAATCATTAGGCAATGCTGACCTTCTTTCTCTTTGAGATCTTCTGACTTGTGGCTCAGAAACTGACTCTACCATTGTTAGAATTTCTTCTTGTTGTTCAGGTTCTTCACTAACAATCTCAATTGGCGGAAAAACAACTATTTCCTGTATAACAGGAACTGGAACAACAACTGGATTAGGATCAGCAAATAACTCCTTCAATACAGAACTCCCACTGACACCAACATCATTTTCCAAAAATTTTACAGTAATGGACTCAACAATTCTGGTGCCACGATTAGGACAATAGAACTTATATCCTTTTGATCCATCTGGGTATCCAATAAAATAACCAGGAGTAGATTTTGGGTCTAGTTTCTTTTCAAGAGAATTATAAATTCTAGCCTTAGCTGGACATCCCCAAACTCTGAAATGAGCCAAACTTGGCTTACGGCCTGTCCACAATTCAAAAGGGGTTTTTGAAACAGCTTTACTGGGAACCCTGTTTAAAATGTACATAGCAGTTTTCAAAACTTCACCCCATAGATATTCTGGCAAATTTGTTTTGCTCATCATACTCCTAACCATGTCCTTTAGAGTCCGATTTCGTCTTTCAGAAACACCATTCTGCTCGGGTGTTCCTGGCATGGTGTATTGAGGCACTATTCCACACCCTTGTAAAAATTTTACAAAATCGCACATGTTTTGACCAGACTCATCATACTTCTCATAATACTCGCCGCCTCGGTCAGATCTTACAACTTTAATACTTTTCCCACATTGATTTTCTACTTCCATTTTGAATATCTTAAATTTCTCAAGAGCTAGAGATTTATCATTAATCAGGTAAACATATCCATAGTGTGAGAAATCATCAATGAAAGTTATGAAGTACTTATTCCAACATATGGTAGAAGATAAAGGTCCACTAATGTCGGTATGTATTAATTCCAAAATACCGTCACTCCTAGTAGAACCCTTTCTTGTGGATTTAGTCAACTTTCCTCTTATACAGTCCACACATGTGTTAAAATCTGTAAAATCAAGAGAGGGAAGTATTTCAACTTTTACCAATCTCTCTATTCTTTCCTTTGAAATATGTCCTAATCTCTTATGACACAACATAGAAGATGATTCACGGATTAAAGACTTTTTCTTCTCTACATTGGTAACACAAGAGACTTCACCAAAAGAAGTCAAAGTCATTCTATATAAACCATCACACAAAAGACCATTTCCAACCAAACGAGAATCATAGAACAATTCAACTTTTCCATTGCCAAACTTAAAAGAAAAACAGATTCATCAAGTTTTGATATAGAAATCAAATTCCGTCTCATTGACGGTACAAAAATTGTATTCTCCAAAACAAGAGAAAAACCAGACTCCAAAGACAACTTTACTACTCCTATAAACTCGACCTTCACTTGAACTCCATTCCTAACGCATAAGCTTACTTCATTCTCACTTGGCCTTCGTTTGCTTACGAACCCCTGCAAGGAATTCGCAATATGAATACTTGCACCTGAGTCTATCCACCAAGAATTTAAAGGCACATCTACTAAAGAAGACTCAAAACAAACTAAGGTCAATGGGGTACCTGTCGAGTTCTTCATCTTCTTCTCCAACCAAACTTTAAACTTAAAACAATCATTTTGCCAATGACCATTCTTCTTACAAAACTTGCACTGATCATTTTTCTTCACAGTTTCTTTAGGACCACCAGAAGTCTGACCTTCAAACCTTTTACTGTGCTGATTTCGGTGTGACTTATTTCCCTTGTGGAACTTAGACTTATGATTATGAAAGGACCCATTGTTCTGTTGTGGTTGAAAAGCTAATTGCACAGTTTCAACGGTCTCATGACGCATCCTACACTCCTCTTGGGCACATACTACTATCAAATCATTTAAATCCCATTTATCTCGCTGAGCATTGTAAGCTACCTTTAGCTGATTAAACTGGCTAGGAAGACTATTAAGAACATGATAAACCAAAAAAGGTTCAGCAATGAGAATTTTGAGGGCTTCTATCTTAGAGGATATATGTATCATTTTCATAATATGCTCCCTAACTCCACTAGAACCATCATATTTCATACTCATCAGTCTATCCATCAGGTTTTCAGTTTCAGCTTTATCGGATTCAACAAACTTTTGTCCTATGGCACCCAAAAATTGCTTAGCATTATCATTGTCTGGAATAGCTCTCATAATGGAATCTGATATAGAACGCTTGATAATCTTTAGTCAAAGTCTGTTTGCCCTATTCCACTCTTGATATTCAGCCACATATTCGGCAGTGCTTTTATCAGTAGGTTTTGAAGGTTGGTCTTCTAGGACAAAATCCAATCCCAAAAGATCAAGAGCAATTTCTACGTCTCGTTTCCATCTCACATAATTATTCCCAGTCAAAGTTTCAATAGCAAATAATTGACTTGAAATAGAGGAGGCACTCAAAACTGTGGAAACATGAAATAGTACATTTTATTTAATTATCATCCAAACAGATAGCATGCAGTCAATAGATGATATCAAATCTTTCTAATTAATATGAGCTATTAATTAGACAATCCATAATTAAGCTCGGAACCATATGAGCTTCATTACAGTAAGAGCCTTGGTGCATCATTGTAAAGTCACATTTGGGCTAACTAAACAACATGCTATAAGGTACTCTTAAAACATATCACAAAACTAATTAATAAAATCACATCAGTTTCAAAATACCATCACCTTTAGGCAGAAGGAAATTTCTAGACTAATGTAATCTCATTAACTAATTCACACCATTTTCTAAAATGTCACACACAATAACACCTTTGGGCAAGATATTATGTGCAATAAATTAGAAAACAAAGATATCCTTTTTTTTTTTTTTTTTTTTAAATATCAATGAGTGTGCCACTTTGGCGGCTACCACCCACAAATATTTCAAAAATTTTATTTAAATGAATAATAAAGATAATCTAAATGCCCATGAATTACAATCACAAAATGATAATAATAATCATCAACTTGATACAATCAAAATTAGAATTCAAATGTGATTGTGATACTAAAACAGGGTGAATAGATCAAACATATAAGACAACAAATATGTCTAAAATTAAATATGAATTTGGAAAGCATATATATACAAAATACTTATAACAAGTCACAAAATTAACATGCATCCAAAACATGTTGAGAGAGAGAGTACACATATGCACAGATCATATAAGATACTGACTATTCACCACAAAAAATATTATAAAATTCAGTACACTGTAGCCCACAGAAAAATGTGTAAATAATATTCAAAAATATAAAACAGTGTCTTATGATGTTACAAAAATTTTCAAAAAATATATATAGATTTAATAGGGTGAGTACATAAATACTGAAAAAAGAAAACCAGAAAAAATACTGTTCACTGTGCTACACGCGCCGCACGCGCCACTTGCTGCGCGTGGGCAACGTTCTGGCTAGAGGTGAATTCATCTTCAACCTCCAGCCGGGTCTGCAAGCAGGTCGCGAGTCTGAAAACCAGGTCTACGGGTTTTTAAACGGATTTTTCTCAATTTCTTGCAATTCTTGGATCAAAAACTAAAATTAATTTAGGGGAAACAATATATAGTGCCCGAAAAATACATATATGGTGTTTTAAAACAATGGGTATCTATATTTAAGGAAGATTAATCAAATTTTGAAATGGGTATTAACCCTAGTTTTGTAAAAACTCAAAACCGAAACAAAGCATCGATTAAACACATCTAAAACAAGTAAATAACATTCCAAAAAACCGATCTTGATATGAGTTTAATCAATCGATTATGTAATACGATTTTCTTGCCCAAAAATGGTTCCGAAAATTAAAACAAAAATATAAATGGTGAAACCATAACAGTAAAGTTGCGGAAGCAATGAAGAGAAAATAGAAACCCAACCAGATTGAAGATTTACAACAAATAAATTCTACACATTTCATTTTGAGCGATCGATTTGCATAAAGAAAAAAAAATCGAAAATAGAACAACAAAAACTGCATCATCGCATTCTTAACGAGAGATTCTAATCCTAGCATGGTGGCTCTGATACCAAATGTAAAAATACACGAAAATACATGCTAGAAATCAGAATCTAAGATAGCAATACTGAAAATGAAAATGGTGAAAATATACCTGCGGAAGCCATGTTTGCAGAATACATATAGACAGATCTTCTTCTCCTTGCTCCTCACAAATTATCAGCTATCAATGGGGCAAGCCAATGGACATATGGAGAGGAGGAGGGACCTAGCCTCTTATAAATGAAAACTAATGGAGTCCACCCATTAAGGACTCAAATTAATATGAGTCTATAAAAATTCCATAATCAAGACCCTTGATTTTTCAGGCCTACATACGTAATTATACCACAATATAAATAGGATATAATCCTATATTACTAAGGTGCAATAAACCCCAAATGATCACTCAACTTAGTGGGTTAAAAAAAAATACCATTGTGAGCTATATATATATATATATATATATATATATGTCTAATCCGTTTTATAAAATGTGCAATCAAATGAAGCCCATATTTAAAAATTCTAACATCCCTATGGTGGTGCGGATGAGGGTTGATACAGGTGCAAGAAAACTTCTTGCACTGTTTTGACTTCCTAAAACAGAGGCTCTCAAGTTGCATGTGGCGACGGTACAACAGTTCTAGCAGTGGCTCTCTCACTCTCTCTCTCTCTCTGTTGGCCATTTTCCTCAGCAGCCCCAGATGGTGGGGTGAGATTGGCTTAGGGGAGAACGTTGGGGAGGGGAGACGTAGTGGGGTGGGGCAAAAATTTCAAATGCAAAATGGGAGGCAGGGATTGAAATGTGTGTTTAGAAGAAAAAATAAACATCTAAGCAGGTGTGCAGTGTGCTGTGAACAGTGGGTTGATGCGTAACAAAACTCATGTTAGAGTGTGTAAATCTTAGACATTCCTTTTGAGAAAAAATTACATTCATTATTAAAAAAAGAGTTAGTCTAGATACAGTCCCTCAAATAGAGATTACTCAAGCAAATCCATACAATTATGTTTAAAAAAAATTAAATTTACAATAATATTCTTTTTAAAATGATGATTTTTCTCCTTTTACCCTCATTCATCAATATGACTGCACACGTAGTCCTCCACTTAGGACTCAAATAAAATTTTTGTTAAAAAAATAATTTTTCATATGAGTTCCAGATTTATTTAGTTTTTTCAAAGGGTGTGCGCGAGATTTGCAAATCCTAGGACTGCAAATATAATTTCTCTTCTCATAATTCTCAAAACTTTTCATAATTTGATTTCTAAATATCACTCAAACACAACACTTTCTAATTTCAAAATTTTAACTTTTTTATCTAATCATTGCTTAATTATTCAAACAAAAATAAATCTTACAAACTTTTAAAAAAATAATATTCAAACAAATTTTTAACTTTATCTATTCACTTTCACAAGGTTTAATGCAATACTTATTTTTAAAATATATTTATTCAAATTTTTTATCTCTTATTTCACAAAACTTAATAAAACATCATTTAAACTATTTAATAACTATTCACAAAATTCTGATACACTCTATGTATCCAAACATGTCCAAAATCTACGTATGTCCCTCCTACATCTTTAGTGTTTACAACTTTACATCCTCCATGTCAAGAATAGGTGATAATATGAGACACGGTTTGTTAATTCAATACGAACAGGACATGATAAAAGTGGATTTGAGTTTAGTTTTAACGAGTTCGTATCAAAATAAATTAACCATTAAGACAAGATTGTTTAACAGGTCACTGGCGAGTTAATCCGTTTTGACCTGTTAACAACCCGTTTTGACGTATTAAGGAAGTCAAAATTATGACTTTACCCTTCACGCCTCCACCCCCCACCCACCACTAGATCTCCCACCTCCCTCGGTCTCTCTCTCTCTCGTCTTTTTGTCTGTGGCCCACAGCAAGCCTCTCATGGTCATCTCCGTTGGTCGTCGCTTTACCCCTCCTTACCTCTCTAATGGATTCGCCAACCGTGAGTTTTCAGTTCCAACATGTCAATTCTCCCAATATTCTCTCTCATTCTCAACTTCTCAAAAAGAGAGAATTAGTATCAAAACCCACAAGAAAGGCATCAGGCTTCACCTTCTTTTTTAAAACTCTCTCGGTCTCTTTTTCTGTCTCTCGCGCACAACGACATGTTTTAACCAAATTTCTTTCATTTTCCCTCCCTCTCTCTCTCTCTCTCTCCCCCTACAAACAGGAAGCGCTCGTTTTCCGAAAACAGCCCCTCATTCATGGACCCCGCAGTCGTCGAAATCCTGCCCACGATTTTCCGGTCCTCAAAATTGCTCAGACAGAAAGAGCTCTAAACAAAGAAAACACCTTTACTTTTTCGACTCGATTCTATGAACTCGTTGCTCTCTTTTTTTTTTTGTTCCTTTGATTGCATGCTTTAATTCGTTCGCGTAAAATAAATCATTGAAAATCAACTTGTTTTTAAATTTTTGATCTATCAGTTTTCGTTTCGGTTATTGATCGCACCCTTCTGATTGCTGAAATGTCATTTGGTTTAGTGTTTCTATGGCGACGAGGCTTTGGTTGTGTTTAGATATTGAAGTGAGTTGAGTTAAGTTGAGTTGAGATGATAAAATATTGTTAGAATATTATTTTTTAATATTATTATTATTTTAAAATTTGAAAAAATTAAATTATTTATTATATTTTGTATTGAGATTTGAAAAAATTTTAATGATAAATTGAGATGAGTTGAAATGATTTTAGGATCCAAACGAAGCCTTGCTGAAAATAGTTTTAGATTGCTTGAAGTTAATCATGAGAGTGCGTATTTATTAGGACTGTTGGAGTCTTGCTTTCTTCTGCAGTCTTGGGGATTAAGTGCCTAATCTAGTTAATTTTCTGGTTTTTAGGTTGTTTTTATCGCTATGATTCGTCAGTCTGGTTTTTGTTTTGTGTGTCTTTTCGAATTTTCGTTAAAAAGATTTTGGAGGTAGTATAAAGTCGTTGTCTTCTATGCAATGTACCATATGATGGATCTTCGTATAAATAAAAGAAGAGTGAGAGCTTACGATGGAGTTTTGCGGCCTAAGTGATCATTACTTTTATTTATTAATATCATCTGTATTACCTTTGTATATTTAGGGCAAGTTTGGGGATGAGATAAAAATTTTATGTTTTATTTTAGTGTTTAAAATATTATGTTTTAGTATTATTATTATATTGAGATTTGAAAAAGTTGAATTGAGATTTGAAAAAGTTGAATTGTTTATTATATTTTGTATAGGGATTTAAAAAATGTGTAATGATGAGATGAGATGAGATGAAAATTTTGTGTCTCATCCCACCCCCCAAATCTGCCCTTAGTTGTCATCTGTCGAGTGTCGACAATAGATTGTATTGAAGTCATTGAGGTAGTAAATTTGCAATGAAATGAGCATTTAAATTTCTTTTAGTAGGTACATCATCCTTTAGTCTGAGGTTAGGTTAATTGGATAGTGAGTTGAGATGAGTTGAGTTGAGATGAAAGTAAAAATTTGAATAAAATATTATTTTTTAATATTATTATTGTTTTGAGATTTAAAAAAATAAATAAATTGTTTATTGTATTTTATGTGAAAATTTGTAAAAGTTGTAATAATGAGATAAGATAAGATGTGTTGAGAGTGTTTTTCAATCCAAACCTAATTTGAGTCTGTCATTGCTCTGCATTTTTGCCTCCTACGACTTTGCGGTTACATTTGAATCTACTTTTTAGTGTTGGTGAACGTATCCTATTGCATATGAATCTACTTTTTAGTGTTGGTGGATGCATCATCGATCAGTTTAGGAGTGCACTAAAATCAGATACTGTGGAAGCATTAGTTTGCATAAGATATTGGTTATATGGTGCAGAAGGTAACACTGTTTTTATTTTATTAAATAATTGATCGTAATGTTTTCAATACAATTATTTTATTTGACTTGCTCTTATTGATGCCATTTTTTAATAGAAACACAAGAAATGAAATTGCACGAGCCAACTGAAGATGTTATGGAGCGTGATACCAATAAGGGCAAGAAATACGCTTCACTTCCTCCTTCAAGTTCTAATATTGTTTAGATGTGTGTTTGTCATTGTTGAGATTGAAACATTAATATTATGAAAATATGTTTATGATTTTATTGTTTGGATTGTAATTTTGAACTTATGAAGATTTGAAGTTTTGTTCATATTTGGTATTGTTGGAAGAGCAATGCTACACAACCTCCCCAACCTTTACACACTATATTTTTTTAAATTTTAATATTTTTTTTTATTTTTTTTGAGTTTATTCTTTTTAAAATAATTTAATTTTTCTATTCATTATTCATATATTAAATATTTAATAAAAGAAAAAAATAATAAAAATTAAAAAATATATTGTATGTGGAGGTTGTGTGAATAGTAGGAGGTTGTGTAGATTTTTTCTTGAAATTTTAATTTTGGTGTTTTTATTGTTTTGATTGTAATTTTAAAATTATGTAGTTAGTTTTATATTTTTTAGAGATATTGTGATTTTAATTTTTATGTAAAATTGTGTTAATAAAGTGAAATTGATTATTTAGGTCAATTCAACTAATTTATTGAAAATGGTTGAAACAGGTTGACTTAGGTCATTTCAATATATTTTTAATTTATTCATAAAAGATTATATCGTATCAACTTGTTATTTTATCGAGTCATATTAAAATTTAAAAATCAAATTTATTATACTTAACGGATCATGTTCGTATTTGCCTAAATCTTATAATATACATAACTTGTTATCACGATTTGACACTTCAATGCCACGATTTGACACCTTAATGCCAGGATGTTCTAGTGGTCCAGGTCCCGTTACCAACCACCCCACACTTTTTGCCAGGCACATCGATCACACGCCCTCTGAAAATTCCCTGTTGAGTCTCTTTCTCCTTTCCTTTTTGATAGGAAATTGATACACCTCAAATGTACGTTTAATGAGAGTTGAAAGAAAATCTTCTTGATCATATGAGAAATTATTTGTATCAGTCAGAAGCCGCAACACACTCAACATAGTGTGTAAAAAAAAAATTGACGTGAAGTATGCTGCAACTTCCAGCTGATGCGTAGCATTTCTCTGATCATATTTGTTACCAAACGCCAACCAAAACAATCCACTACTAAATTGTCTTAAAAGTCACTCCATAATGAAGAAGAACATGGAACTAGTTTTCTTTTCAGTCTCTTAATCTGTAATAGCTTAATTTGAGTGGGTGTGGTGTTCCCTCCCCACTGTACCTTTTCATCATGTTAACATATTACCAACTGTGCCTAAAAAAGTAAATACTTTCACATATAATTGTTTCACTACATTACAGCTTTTAGAATCTGAAGTCTAAACAAGCAGTTCAGTACTTAGGGCCGTATATCTCTACAGTCTATTAAACTCCACCGGGATCCAAACATCAATCTAAAAGATATATATCATACATGAACCATGTCAAAAAAATGAAGCTTCAGAATCTGCTATACCATTAAACTGCCAAAGTGACTCTGTTATGCCTCTTCTTGACCGTCGGCTACTCCTGAAGAAATTAATGCTACGAGAATCCCGGCTTCTTTCTAGACATAATTCATTCGCACTTAATATTGGTAAACTCATTACTTTCTGGAGAATCTTTGGAACAACGAAAAGAATTTCCGCTCAACTAAGCAGGATTTCTTCTGAAGTTTCTGGCGAACACGGGAACCACCACAAGATGAAGCACATGGCCTCTTTGAAAGTCATAAGCCATACCGACTTAGAGCTTTGCTTAAAGTTGGCATTACATTATATGCTTGGTACGATCTTCTCAGCTCAATAATGGAACCCACCTGACAAAAAAATGTGGAACCTTTCTTACCACAAGCTCTAAGTTTCTTCCTATTTACACCCTATTAGTTTGTTCATGTCAAAGCCCATTAGACAAATTGCATACATCAAGCAACCACACAACGTTTAGTTAAAAAGGATTGTTAAAAGAGTGAATATTAACATCCAAGGCAGAATTAAGTAAATTATTGGCAATTTGCTGAATGGAAACAAACTATATGCACAAATCAGCCTAATATTCTCAAAGTTCCAACATAGGAATAAAGAACCAAGAATCAAGAAGAACAATTTGAACATTATAAACAAGACAACTATTAGATGTGCCAAGACTACAGAAGCCTTCAAGCCACATTTGTAGCTTCATGAATTTTAAGAAAATCAATGACTGATCACACTCAAAAGAAAGAAAGAAACTTGGCTGTGGGAACCAACAAAGATATACAACTGGATTTACACACAAGATGAAATTAAAACTTGTGTAGAGGTTCAACATCCTCATAAAATGCATTGAATTAGCATGAGATAATTTCCAGCAAACAAAAACAAAACAAAACAAAACAAACAAACAAAAAACATATCAAGAGACAGCACCACTGTATACTTACAATGATTAGAACGGATGTAAACCCAATTGCAAATCCAGCATTTATATGGCGTAAGTAATGATCTAGTATGGTTGATGTGGTCGCTAAAGCACTTAACAAAAGGCCTCCTGCACAATGTCCATTAAAGAACAGCCAAAAACCAGCAAACAATTTAGACAAAAATGTACTTATATTGCAAGAAAGGTCAAGTTTTATACAACTTTCAGAAAAAAATATACCCCAAAAACGTGTCGATGCCTGAATCTTTGAGAGGTATTCTATGGTAGCCTTTCCTGGTTTTATATTTGGAATCCGTGCAGCCATCTTATTTAAGTAATCAGAAATTTCCTTTGGCAAGTTAGCCTGGACAAAATAAGCAGTCAAGAGACTAATTAACAAAGTGGAACCAAAGATAGGAATTGATTGTTTTTTTACAAGTAAAATTTATTAATAAGTGCGAAATATGCAAACCAAGCACACAGGAAGTATAGAAGTGTAACACCCATCAAGAAGAGAAATATTGGAACTAATGGTTACAGCTACGAAAGCAATCATATCATTTTTTGGATGATTGTAACACTTCAAACTCGTGCATAGTAGTAGATCAAGATTATCGTTGTAGATTCATTCCACATATCCCACCCCCTACAATATATGGGATAAGCAGTGACTTCATACGTACGTTTCAGATGATGATAATGATGTTTGAAATGCATTTTATAACTCATTCGCTCTAATATTCACATAGAATGGGCCAAACATGCACCAATAAGCAACAATATATTTACCAGTAATGAGCTTACCTCTGCTTGTAGGTGTTTTAATGTGAATATCTCTAATAATCTAATAATTTTTTCAAAACATCAAAGTCTTAAGGTCCAGAATATTTAGAACCATAAAGGTGATAAATCAAGTGTGAATCCATCGAAGAGATTTTAGAGCAAAAGAACAATAGATCATCGGGTTTTATCAGAATGATGTAACTAAGTAGTGAATGCTCAAGAAGAGTAATGCCCAAGATGAGATGGAAATCACGACAATAATGTACTCAATAGATATTTTTTCTAGTAGCACATAAAAACTAGACAATAGAACATAAAGTTAGGAAGAAACTTACAATGTCAAATATATTTAATAGGAAGACAAAAAATGCATATATTGAGTAATAAACCCAAGGCTCTGCACCACGAGAAGTTTCAGGGTTCAATATCTGACTCACATGCTCCCAGAAACGTGATTCAAGCACACTGCCAAACAAATAACTGTATCAGAGGGATATACTTGCAAATCCTTTTTAAGAGAAATAAATTTGCCTAGGAACAGAAATGAACCATGCATAACAATGGGCCTAGCGGCTAATGGTACTCATGTATAACAAAAATGAACCAGAAAAGCAGGCTTCAACCGTTTGAAGGCATATATCTACAATGAATTCTCATCCTCGGGATACAAAACACATGTAAGTGTAGAATGAATATCTAAATTGCGAGTGAGATCACCTTGCAAGAATGCTGGGAAATCCCAAAAGATAAGAGGTGGTAAGGATAGGCTGCATTCCTGATGGATTAATGTTAAAAGGGATATAGGGCTCCACTTCTGTGATTGGGGAGTCATCTCTGTCCAAAACAAGGGAAGACAACAAAAAGTGTCAATGATCCAAATTTATTACTTGATATCATTCTTACTTGAAGTAATAAAAGTTATAGTATATGGTGAGAACAATGCCTACTAGATTGTTAGTCAATTCTTTGAGTCAACGTTCAAGCATCTAAAGCTACAACGTATGATATTAATAACAAACTCATATCTCCAGCACGGCAATAGAACAAGTGCGATCATCAGATAAATATTAGAGGAAAAAATAAACTAGGATAACATAAATTTGAGTAATTTTGATTTGTTTCAGAAGAAAGGAACCAAAAGGTTTGAACATAAATAACGATATTACCTTGCAGCAGAAGCAAGTTTGAAACCATAATACTGCAACTTAATTTTCCTGCAACCTTCAGTTACCACAACTGCCCACATAGTGACCACGGTAAAAATACCCAACAGTCCTAGCATATAGGGCAACCAATTGACAGCACCTCCTGCAACATATTGAAAATGTTGAAAGTTGACATCATAGTTTTCTCATGTATAATTTGGTTCTCTATGCAAGGGCCCATTTTTTAAGTATTTAAATTTTGAGCCGCTTACTAATATTTTATGCCAATGATTCTAAAGCTCTAGGTTTCATAATAAAAAGAATTGTTGCTATAATCTAGATTTCAGTGAGTTAGGCTCCAAAATATTGGGCTTCTCATTCTTTGAGTGTGGTTATGTATTAACATTTGCCTTTAGGAAGTTACAACAGAAATTTTCGGGGAGCTATTTTACACCTGGGGAAGGGGGTTTTTTAACTGCCACAAATTCAAAATAGGGGTAGATTCAAGTTCTTCTCTTCTCGCATACCTGAAAGCTGAGACAGCATTTTATATAATGTTTCTGTGTAGCCCGTTAATATTCCCACACATATAATTAGAGATGAACCTTGACCTGAAATATGCATTATAGGTAAGAGTACAATAGAAGACTACAGAATACAAGATAAGACAAACAAATGAACATAATAATTTCTCGATTACGTCTAACAACTGATAGCAGGCAACCATCTCAACCGTCTACTTTTCTATTTTTTCATTTGGCAGGGAAGAGAAAAAAGAACGGAAGACCACAGTGGAAGGGAATGTTTGGAGTTTGACAGTATCACTAAGCAAGTGATTCCGTAAAATCAAATATGAGAAAGGATGAAGCACACCACAGCCAAAACCCCCATCAAAGACAAGAATTATCACACATTGCTAAAGTAGCATCAACATTAAATCTTTTGACAAAGATACTTTCCTTGATAGTTCAATATTTGGAGGTAAGAAAGAGTTCAAATATAAATGCCCTCCCTCAAGCATAAAATTCTTATGCTATTCCGAGAAAATAATGCAAACTAAATCTCTTTGATGCTACACAATGAAGAAAAATTTTCTAGCCAAGAAGAAATTCAAAACATGCATTAGAATAATTACATGGCAATCCATATGAAAGATTTTGGTCATGCTTCTCAGAAGAATTTGTTTTTGTTCTGAACTTCGTACATATGCCTTCTAAATTAATCCAGAAGCATAGACGAACAAATTAAACCATCTCAAATTTTACCATAATCAACACAACGTCTTGTTATCAAGAAGTTGAACCTTTTAATTTTCTTCTTGACAGGAAAATTAGCACTTATCATGAAAATGGTAAGAATAAACAATAACATGAAGAATAGTAAGCAGGACAATAAAAATGCAAAAAACATGTCAAGAAAACTACCAAATCCAGATTCTGTTATGGTGTCACAGATCCATGTCATAGTCATCGTACCACAGACCAATAAAAGACTCGTCACCATCACATGCTTGACCCTGCAAAATCAGTAAACTGGTAAACGAAATAAAAATCGCTTTCAAATAAAAAATAAATAAATCATCTTGGCCAAAGTTGTTACCTTTAAGATGATCACCTTACTATAGCTAAAGAAAAAAAAAACTATAGCTAAAGATAATAAACAAACTCTAGGCCAAGGATTACATATCTTGAATATGGCATAAATATGCACTATCAAGTAGAAAGATTTTTTTTTTAATGGCGGGGGAACCACCCCACACCAGAGCCTTAGGACTCACCTATGAAACCTAAACTCCCGGGAGACTAGCACAACAACCCACAACCATGGCCTCCCACTTAAATCGCAGTATGATCCCAAGGGGTATCAAACCTGTGACATGGGGCTCATGCACACAAGTTCGCCTTTACCACTTGGGCTACCCACGGGTGGGAAGTAGAAAGAACATTATGTAGTAAACAAATCAAAAGGAAAAAAGGGTAGGGCAGGTTTGGCAAGTGGGATGAGACACAAAATTCTCATATCATCTCATCATTACAACTTTTTCAAATTCCTACACAATATTAATAAACAATTAAATATTTTCAAATCTCAATTCAACTTTTTCAAATCCAAAAACAATAATAATATTAACATATAATATTTTAAACTTTCATCTAAAACCAAAAATTCTCATCTCACTATCCAAACCTACCCTGCCATGCTAAGTGCAGTTGAAGATAAGACAAAACACTTCGCCTTTTGATATTTGGATAAGTACATGTGGTCAGATAATCTTGAGTATTTTACTTTCAAGTTGTAAGGCTGTTCTCATTTCAATTTATAGTGGGACAATTTAAATCCAGTATCGTTGTTTAAATGATCTCTTTCCTGTAAATTACCTCTGACTAGCTGCATAAATAGAATATTGAAGTGAGTAACAGGAAATTATCACAGCCTCCAGTATCGCAAAGCCTAGCGATATCCACCATCTGAATAAAGACAGGAATTCATTGGTTTGCAATCTTCAGATTACATTTATGAAAACAGAATTTGCTACAGAATATACTACAAAATTGTGTAGCAAGGACTGGCTCACTGCTTGAGATGAATAACTAGACACACATATAACTCTTAATCTTCTGATGGCCATCTAAGCCTTCTTTCCGCAGCTTTACTAAGGAGGGAACGACATGACAGAGTACCTGTGTATTTATCTCATAAAATTCAGCATAGATATATGCATATGTTTAAAAGAGACCAATATAAGTAAAATTTAGCACATTTGAGAAAAGAGCCTATAAAGGTAAACTAAGCACATACAAGAAAAAAGGCATCTAGCTAATATTTATAGGGAAATACTCTAGCCACAAAGTGATTACACAAAAGCAATCCTACAAACTGATGGGACTTGATGTGGTTCGTCAAATTGTAAAGTTACTTTTATTGTAAAGTAAATCTAACAAATTAGATGAAGCCACGTCAGTTTGTTGAATTATTTTGTGTAATTCCCTTGTGGATGTAGCAGTACTCATATTTACATCTCATGCTTAAGAAGTGCAGTAAACCTGCATGATAATTGATGCCACTATGTGAGGACTGATCCCAAGCTGGAAGAGGGATAGCTTAAGCTCTGCTGTGAAATCACCAAGATCCTCTGTCATAAACAACATTAATAATCATTCACATATATGAATCGAGAAAACATATTTGAAGTTTATAATGAGTGATGAAAATGATATATACATGGTTTTAAAAACAAGTTTTTTGCAGTAGATATACATGATAAATGTTATGTTTAATATTTTGAAATTCATAGAGAATTCTAACTTACTAGCAGATCCTGAGCCAAAGATAAGGTAATCTCGAGTTATCAGCCTTCTATCAAATCCTGGTAAAGGAATGAAATATCCTACCCGACTAACTATAATTAGTACAGCTGTCACAAATAACCTCCGACGTATCTCGCTCTTGAAAAATGACTCAGCAGCATTATTGAGAACAGAACTTAGGCGTACAAAATCTAGAAACCTATTTTTAAACATTTTGGTTCTGGACTGTAAAGACTTAAAGTTATTGGCATCAAGCAAATGGAGAGCATCTGCTCCATCATCAGGCTTTACTGGAAAGACTTTAGGATCTTGACCCTTTGTCGATGTTGATTCAGCATTCACATAGTCACTTCGGAGCTGATCTGAGAAATCGACAGGAAATTTCTGGTTTGCATTGGAGAAGAAAGGTTTGTTTGGAGACAGAAAATGCTTTCTGTTGGGTCCCAAACTATTTGCTTTAAGAGAAACTTGGGTCTTAGCAAACAGTGGATGGAAAAAATGTAGACCCCTCTCTGCATGCCGACCTGCATGTCAGAAATAAGAGTTGCAAGATAAACTCATGTACAGAAATCATGCAAGAAGGCACATTATTAATCATAGTGAAGACCATGGATCATAAACTATTCACAAAGCATTTAAATCCAAAGTAAGCGCCGCACTCGGGGAGAGAGAGAGAGAGAGAGCTCCAGAAAAAGAAAAAATGATTAAAACCTAAAGATATTAAGTTCGCAGATGATTGCTGACAACATGCTTCCGAAAGTAACAACTTCAATCGATGACTCTAAATGGTCTAGAAGTGACTTTCTGGTTCAAGAAAAGTTTCCCTTTGAAGATGTAGAGGAAGGCCAATTGAATGAGACGGAAAATTCCATCTGGGAGCAAGACTTCGTATAATCCTTATAGGTATAATGTGAAATGTACCAAAACAAATAGCTCTCCGATGTTGGGAGTTACTAGATGCTCATCTAAGCTTCACAAAGGCGAACCATATGCAGAAAAGAAATAAACTCCAGCCCAGCTCGCAATGAAAATTGTAAACGGAATTCAATGTAGTAACCACACTTTCATATCACATTAAGAACCTTTTAGGTCATATACAGCAGCAATATATACTATCACAGTAGGTAATACGCAGCAAAAAGGTCCAAGAAAGAACACCAAACAAAAGAAAAGAAGAAATCAATCAAGAAGTTACAACTAAATATGACATTTCATTTATTCCTGATTAAAATAATCGAGCCAAATAACACAACTAAAGATAAAATTTTCTGAGAGTTGTTTTCTTTTCTTCTCACTTTTTCCCAAGTTGTATCGGCAAACAAACGGTGGAAAACTGACCTCGGATTCTTGTGGGTTTCATGGGAAAGAGGAGGGGATGGAAGTGATGCGAGCCGACAAGCGTTGCCTCCATGGAGAGACCTCGAAGAAACGCTGAGACAGCCGCTGAGCTAGGCTGTTCTGTCCCGTTGCTTTGGCGCTTCGAAGCCCCAAAGTCCGCTATATAATGTGACTAACCCTTTGGATTAGAAGAGTACGCACTACGCAGTACCCTTTATAGCTATTGCATTTTCGTTTTTACTTTCCATCGTTATCTCTTACGAGAACGATGACCCATAAAATTCTCATTTAATTTTATTATTATAATTTTTTAGATTTTTATATAAAATATAATAAATAATTTAATTTTTTTAAATTTTAATTCAATTTTTTTAAATTTTAAAATAATAATAATATTAAAAAATAATATTTTAAACTTTCATATAAAACTAAAAATTATAATTTCACTGTTCAAACCAACCCAAATAAGATGAAAATTTTATAAATAATAATAAGATTATTTGTGAATAATAGTAAAATAATTTAAATATTTTATGAAGCTTTAGAAAATAAGAAAGAAAAACTTAAATAAAATATATTATAAAATTAAAATAATTTTAAAATATAATTTTTTAATATAATTTTTATTTAGAAATTTGAAAAAATTGAATTATTTTTTATTTTTTGTTTGAAAGTTTGGAAAAATTATAATGATTAGTTTGAAAGTATTTGTGTTTGAGTGATATTTAGGAATGAAATGAGATGAGATGGAAATTTTAGATTGGAAACTTTTTCCAAACAAACCCTTCATGTTGGTTTTACATAGGCTCTCTATTAATCTTATCTTATCTCATTTCATCTTAATATCTAAACATCATTAAAAAATAAACACTTTTCAATTAAAAAATTTTAACTTTTTAATTTTTTTATTAAATCATTACAACTTTCACAAATTTTTAAATAAAATATAAAAAAAATTCAACTTTTTCAAATATCTAAATAAAAATTATATTAAAAAATTATATTCTAACAATATGTTAATTTTATAGTATTTTTATTCAATTTTTTCTCTCTCATTTATCAAAATCTCGTAAAATATCTTAATCGAATTATTTCATTATTATTTACAAAATATCTCACCGTTATTCACAAATTTATTATCTCATCGGAGTAGTCAAATGACCCTTACTTTATAAAAAAAATTGAATTTAAAATTTAATAAATAATATTATCTTAATCTCTTCCTTCTTTTTTTGTAGGCATCTTAATCTCTTCCTTATTTGTTAAGAGTATTATTATAAGGGTGTTGAACATACCGTTAGCACAAATATATAGTTTATTTTCTTTTTTATCATTTTTTTGTGAATATTTTTTTTTAACATTCTTAAATATTAAGAAAAAAAAAATTAAAACATTCAGACAGTTACTTTGAGCATAAATATTGAGGGGGTTAAGTAACATTTTCCTTATTATAACTATAATGTAGTATGTAAACTTTTTCTTATTAAATAAATCAAACTGCTTGACATTTTCGTATAAATTGATTTTGTTTCTAATAACATGAGATTTTTTTAAAACTTTTTCTTATTAAATAAATTAGACTGCTTCACAATTCGTATAAATTGATTTTGTTTCTAATAACATGATATATTTTTTTTTTTATAAATGAGTTGACGTAATTTTTATAAAATTTTAAACTTCTATAAAATTCGAGTATGTTTACAGAGGTTTATACAAACTTGTATAACATAATCCTTATTATTTTTCATAATAATAGTTTAAATATTTAAAAAAGATAAAGAGAAAATCATATTAATAATACTTTTTTTTTAAATTTAAATCCTTATAAATATTATCATTAATATTTATATATAAAGAGGGACGAAAGTTCATGATTAGTTTGTCAAAATTTGTATATAAAATTATAAATACAATACAAATAACTTTTTTATTTTATTAAATAGCTGATAAGCAATTACTATATCTCACAATGCACCAGAATTACTATATTCCAAAACATAATCATACTTTACTTCACATGATCAAAACTCGCACATATTGAGCTTGGCGTACAATTCTTGATATTTGAGTATGGTCAGAGCCATACTTAGGCGACTTTGATGCTCTTCTTCATTATTCGAGTAAATCAAGATGTCATTAATGAATACGACAACAAACTATCCAGATAATGTCTGAATATTTTGTTCATCATGTCCATAAATACCGCTAGAGCATTGGTTAACTCAAAGGGCATCACCAAAGACTCACAGTGGTCGTACCTTGTGCTGAAGGCAATCTTTGGTACATCATGTTCCTTGACCTTAAGTTGATGGTATCCCAATCACAAATCTATTCTCGAAAATACTGATGCTCCTTTCAGTTGATCTAATAGGCAGTTGATTCGTGGTAGCAAATACTTGTTTTGTTGTCGCTTTGTTCAACTCCCTATAGTTAATGCATATCCTCATCGAGCCATCTTTTTTCTTCACGAACATTACAAGTGCACCCCACGATAAAGAACTTTGATGAATAATTTCATTCTCTAGTAGTTCTTCCAACTTTGTCTTTAGCTTCTTTAACTCCATTGGAGTCATACGATACAGTGCCTTGTGTGTAGGAGCCGTCGCAGGTTCCAACTTTATTCCAAATTCAATCTCTCTATCGGGCGGCACTCTTGGTAACTCGTCAGCGAAAACTTTAGGAAAGTCTTCCAACTACTGGTGTCCCACGAACTCCTTCATGCCTAACTAACTTGTCTACCATCATTGCTAGGAATGCTGAGGCACCATCCTTGATGAACCTTCTAGCTTATAAAGCTGAAATTACTTTAGGGGTGACCTTAACCGATGTTCCTGCATAACTAATCCTATCTTCATTCGGAGGTTCAAACACAACTTCTCTCTTTCGACAGTCTATCTTATAATAGTGCTTGAAAAACCAATGCATCTCCAAAATCATATCAAACTCCACATATTGAACACCATCAAATCGACCTTAAATGATCTACAATCTATCTATACAGGACAATCCTTAACTACACGGGCACAAGCTACTATATTCTTGTCAGGAATCGTCACTACTACTTTACGGGGTAATAACTTGGTTTGCAAGCTACTGATCTATACGAACGTCGTAGACATGAAAGACTGCAAAACGTCGGAATTGAATAGTGCACAAGCTATAATCCTCAACAAGTTGACATCTCCTAACATTGATAACAATAATGCTATTATTAACAACAATTTTACTAATGCTATTTAGCTTAACAACACAGAGGTTTTAGAGAAATACCAGTAATGACTCCAGCTTCCTTTATCTTTGGAACATCAACATCTCCTAGGGTGATAGCTTATACTTGTGTTGGAATGTTGAGTCTTGGCTTTGGTTTGTTGTCAGCATTGTAAGTAGCTCCACTGCTTTGAGCTACATTTGGACATTCCTTGATCATGCAACCGGGTTATCTGCACTTGAAACAGACTCCATAATAGAAACAACATTATCCAGGATGAAACTTGCCACACTTTGCACACTAAGGGCTGGAGGGCGGCATCTGTCTTCTAATTACAACGTCCTTGCCCTTGACTAGCACTGTAAGTGGCATTTTCTTATCCGTATTTCCACTAGCTGCAAATGACATGCCTCTCTTCCATTTATAACTAATCTGAGTAGCTAAGCCTCTCTATTTTGCCTCATAAATGGTGGCGTTGCTATCAACTCCTGGTAATTATCGATTCTAAAAGACGCCACTTGGCTACAAATTCTCAACTGCAACCCTCTTTGAAATTTATGTGCTTTGCATCCTCTCAATTGAGATTAGGTGAGTTGCAAACCTCCCCAATTCCATGAACTTGACAGCATGCTGCTCCACAATCATATCGCCTTGTACTAAAGATGCAAACTCACTGATTCTGAGAAGAATATGTTGTTAAACTTTTCCTGAAATCCTCCCCATGTTAAGGCAACTAGGGTTCCCAATTCTCTCGCTAGAAGCTGCATTCTCGTATCCCACCATATTCCGATAAGAACTTGAAGCGTCGACAACACAAGGTCACATGCCCTAATTCATGAAAGTTAAAGATGCAGTGCACCTGGTGTGCAATATTCACAGCAGATAATGTCTTTCTTTGAGCAATATACAATACACCAAGATTACAATATCCCAAAAAATAATCACACTTCATAAAATTCACATATCCAAAAGTCATAAGATTAGTCTAAATCAAAATGAGTATTGGAGACAACGCTTCATAAGTACAGACATAAATAAGACCACTGCACTAAACACCAAACCGCTCACTCTACTCAGCTATAAACGCCAAAATTAAATCCAAAAGTTGGAGCACCAACTCCATTAGCTCCTCAAGCGTCCTCCACAATCTAGTCAACCTCGTCTAGCTAATTGGATCATCGCTCCTCTAACGCATCGTCTGCCATTCCAAAGGGAATGGTAGTTAGGACTACCAAGTGAGACTTTTACAAATCTCAACAAGTGAGTTACTAAACTACCAACAATATACATAGGCATGCATGACAGCAGAATGACATGTATGCATGAACTTAAACATGCGTGACGTGGTTTGTAAATAACATGATGATATATGAACATGACCTTGTTACATATACAAGTTTGATTAACGAGAAATGGCGTATGCTACACAACTCCCCAATAGTTGTGTGCTCCTGTTCATACTGCATCACATCACAGGCATTTATACCAGCTGTGAGTACGTCATGATAACTAAACTGATAAAACTGTTAAATGTATAGTTGGTACCATCAGCATTGGGTGCTTGACTTCGCTATGGTAAGTAGGTACTTAGATCACATTCGAAGTCTATTGATTGTACTTTGTCAACCCAAGATATTCCAAATCTAACTTAAAGACTCCAACGTAGACAATGAAGTTTCAATAGGATAATTTTACATCCTAGCACTTGGGGTGATAAAGTAAATATTCATGCATGACTTAGACGTAACTCATAGCATACTTATGTAACAAATAAACATGGAACAAACGGCATGAGATGTAACAGATAGACATGTGAAAAATGACATGACATTCATGGCATGTAACAATGATATGAGATTCATGAAACACATAAGTGTGTAACAGATGACATGACATTCGTGTAACAGATAATCATATAATAGATAATTGGTGACATGGCATGGCATAACAGTTACAATAAGCATAAATGACATGAATATAAATAGCAGTAGTCTTACTATCGTACATACATAAATACACCAAGAGTAAGTTAGAAACTTACATTTGTATATCGTAATGTAAAGTGAGCTTAAAAAGTGACTAAAATAAGATATTTTCTAGGGTTAGAAAATCCTACTAACTTCTTATAAATATAAAAAATACTATCTTAAGGCTAAATTTGCAAAGTTACTCCTTTACTTGTGAGAAATTATAAATTTGCTCCTAAAATAAGGATTTTGCAAACCAATTCCAAAAAATTTAGGCTGACTCGAAAAAATTTAAGACTAATCACAACTATGAGAAAGATATTTAGGTTGACTCATGCATTAGGCCAAAAACATGATTTTGTTACTATTTAACCTTCTAACATACTAATATGCTTAAACAAATTTTAGCAACTTTAAAAAATCACATCCTTAATTCTAAAATCATGCTAAAATACCAATTTATACATTTTATGAAAACTTAAACTCACTATACCCTAGAAAATGCTAAAATATCAAGATAAGGTCAAATAGAACTAACTCTTGATGTTATTGGTCCAAGACTTTCAATCAACTACAAGGGCTCCAAAAGTCTATAAATACTCTCCTAACATGTTCATCATTCAAACCATATATGCAATAAATTTCCAAAGTAACTAGATCTTTGATTTTTTATGCAATAAATCTTCAAATAACAAAATCATATACCTTGCATTCAAGTTCTAACTTGATCTAAGTATTAAGCTTGCATGTCATGACAAAACTTTAATCAAAACAAGTCATCAAACCCTAGAGCCTCTAGATTGAGTTCAAGCCAAACTCTTGCATGTTCAACATCATTCTAACAAAGATCTAAACCATAACGCTCTAAAAATAAGCTTTTAATCCATAGATCAAAGCTTCAAGAACAACATATATGAAAACCAAAGCCATAGGATCAAGTTTCTAGAACCAAAATCACAAAAACCCATGTGTAAAAAAAAAAAAAAAAAACTATTTCTAGCAAATCGGTTTCTAACACTTTGTAATCATGCAAAACTATTTTATAAAACTACTAACAAGCTTTGAATCAACTCATAACTTGCATAGAAACATATTAGCACATCATCCTATCAAGATCTACCTAATATTTAATAAAAAACATCACCAAACCCAACATTCATCAATCTAAACTCCATGAAAAATGTTTCAACACAAATCCAAGTAAACTAGACTCAATAATAAAAAGGAATACAAGAGGATTGAGCTTTAGAATTTGAATTACAAAGGGCTAGAATTCTAGAACAAAAAAGGGTAGAAAACTCTCTCTCAATTCTCTCTTGGAAGACAAGTGAAGAATGCAAAGTATGGGAAACAAATGGATGGACGTGGGGTATAGGTGAAGGGCTAACATGGGGATGCTTGGATGACCAAGTGATATGAAGGTAAGTTGAGAAAAATGGAGGAGAATGAGATGCAAAGTGCAGCTAATTTCCTACTGCAGTCTAGCCGAGTGGGTGAGGGCTAATGTGGGGTGGTTTGACTTGCCATCAAGCCACTATTTGGGCTGATCTTGAGAAGTCATGATAGCCAAAGCATGGCAGTGAAAGTGGGAGAAATCTTGCTCAAGAAACTTGGCCAAAAGAGATGGTTCCAATGGGACTAAGTGGGGTTAATTGAGTGGTGTCTAGTTTAAGATTTAGTTAACGTTTCAGCCATTGCTTGGTACAAATCAATTTTTTTTTATCAAATGAAATTACCATGATTTAAGGGAGTGGTTAAGGCTGTAAAAGTTTGTAATTGAGTGGCAAATTGCATGAGAAAGTGATTTAATCAAGTGATATAACACTTAATCAAAACCAAGTGGTTTAAGGTTTGAAAACCGATTTGGGGTTTTGATTTCCTCCAAGGGTTTAGGGTTTTGGTTGGCTTCCAAATTCTTGGGGTTTCATCAAGGTTGAAATCCTATTTTTGGTTGACAAAATAGTGTTTGGTTGGATGGAATAGTGTTTGGTATAAGAGACATGATGACAAGTTTGAATCACACTCAACCTCTAACCTAATCGACCGTTCAATTCGTAAATCCTTTCAAGATTTTACGACGTTTCTAAGGTCTGAAGAAGTTTATCTATTGAATGTAATACCCCGTATTTTGGTGTATTTTAATTGAAGAATTTATTATTATTAATTCAAAAATATATTCTCTTGTTTTAAAATTGTTAGATTTTTAGTTGGTTTATTTTTATGATTTTTAATTTTGTGAAAATTATTTTGAAGTGCTTTCTTAATATTATTTATTGTTATGCATTTTAAATTTCTCTTTATTCTAAATTAGCTTATTGTTGGATTTAATTATTTATTTTCATTTTAATCGCTACGTTTGAATTATTTTATTGTACTTGTTATTTTGAAATCGTTTCCGTTGGATCATTTTTGTGATACAAGATGTGAGGACGGGACCTCATTTTTTTCCCTCTATTTTCTCTTTCCTCTTTTTTTTTTCTTCTTTTCTTTTTCTTCTTTCTTCCTTTGCTTTCCCACGGGACGCACTCCCCCTCCCTCTCTCCCGTGTGCTTTCTCTCTCTCAACCAAGCCACCGTCGCCCGCCGCCATGCACCTCACCGCCCCTCCCATCAGCTTCCCCACTGGCCGGCGACCACCTCCCTTCGTTTCCAGCTCCTCCATCGTCGCCGATAGCCTCCACACCCAACACCAAGCTGCGACACCTCTTGTGTTCGCGCGCAGCCGCACCACTGGCCACTATTTCTTCACCACTTTATCTTCGACCT
The DNA here is from genome assembly GCF_001411555.2 of Juglans regia. Lineage (NCBI taxonomy): Eukaryota > Viridiplantae > Streptophyta > Magnoliopsida > Fagales > Juglandaceae > Juglans > Juglans regia. The sequence goes on from NC_049908.1 coordinate 13,432,964, forward strand.
CCTAGCAACCCAATGGACCCAACTCCAGCTCCGATCCGTCACCGGTGAAGCACTTCCAACCCCATTTCCGATTTGGGTATTTTTGGTCTTCAACCACCCATTGCGCCGCCCACGGCCAACCACCACCACCACTAGCTTCGCCGACATCCCTAAGCCCTACCTTATCAATCTCAGATTTTCGTTTGCACCAGTTCAAAAGTGGGTCTTTGAGACCTACGACCACGGTGCATTTGGCACTGTTCTGTAGCTGTGTTGCCACTTCTTGTAGTTTTGTGATCCTCCAGAAATTACTATATAGCGCTGTAAATATTTCTCCAAAGAACTTTCGTGATTTAAATGTATTTTTGCACTAACTCATTACACTGTGAACTGGTTGGTTTTTCCGGACTGAGTCTGAGGAATAAGGGGGTCGAATGGATTGGTGGATGAAATTGTTTGTGTGTTTGGGCTGTGTTGAGTGTTGTTGGATGTTGGTTATTGAGGTATTTCATGTACATGGCATATTTGCACGCATGATCATGTTTGTAAAGAAAACTGAGTTTTCGTGTATTGCATTCATGTTCATATGTTTATTGAAAAGTGAGTTCTCATGTAAAAAGATTTTTGGGTGCATGTGTATCACGACCCCAAGTCGAGATGGGGCATTATCTCAGTGGAGCTACTTTGATCACTCGAGAGCGGAATATACTGAGTGACGTCCCCTAGATTGTCGCTGGGCGACAATGGGATCGGACGAGATAGTCTCGTGCCGACTCTGTGGCCCTTCTGCTGGCGGGGGCTATAGGATGCTTGGCCACGAACGCACTGGGCGCGGAACTGGGCATCGCTTGTTGCATAGTGGGTGCTTGGCCATGAACGAGCTAGGCGCCGAACTGGGCATCGCTATGAAGTCAGGACGTGCGGATGGTCCCTAGGGGAGATCATGGTGCATATGGTAATAATGGATAAATGGACTATTTTCTGGGAAAATAGTGTGTGTTGGATTTTTTGTGTAAATCATTTTCTAGGAAAATGTTTTACGGATATTTTGGGCTAAATGAGATTTTGGCGTGTGTTGGAAAATATTCATTTTCGAGGAAAATGATATTTTGAGAATAAAACATATTTCATCATATGTATGCGTGTTGGTTGCATTAATGCATTTTTATTCCTGAGGGTTGTTTGGGCTATACTTACCTACGGTACCATTTTGTGGTTATGCAGATTTTGATGCAGATGAAGAAGAGGGTGAGCCTGAGGATTTGGCTCCGCCCGAGGAGTGATTTGGTATCACTCATTTTATTGAGACTTGTATTATTTATTTTGGGATGATTGTATAAATTTTAAACTACTTTTACTGATATTTAAATTGTGTTTAAACTCTAGTACTTAGTAGACTTAATTATCTACTGCATTTTTATTGTACACTGTTGCATGTACACACACATGACACTATCGTTAGGATGCGTGACCGTGCTGTTATCATCCTGGCATCTCGATTCCTGTGTTTCCTTACATGGGGGTCGGGGGCGCCACATCGGATTTCTTTAGAAATTTTTACAATTATGGCCCAAAATTTTCTCTTCTTTTGATTCCACTCGAAGAAAGTTTTAATTTTTTTTCATTCCAAAATGATTATCCACCTAGATTGGAACATTCTCCTATTCTTCTTTTATTTTTCCTAACAAAAAAATTGAATTGGATTATGAAATGGTAATATGTTGTTAGTCCACATCCTTTTGGCAACAATATCAACTTCTTAAAATGCCAAGTCTCAGTAAAATTGTGAAAAATTATAATTATGATTATGTTGTAAAAATGTTCTCGCAAGTTACCAAAGTTCCTGAAATTTTAGTTCAGGACAACATATTTCAAGTCCAACTAGCATTAGCATCAATGAAAAGCAAAAAGGAATTAAAGAAATTAGGCAGAAGAAAAGTCACAAGTTTCTGATAGTGATGACAAGGAAAGCCCACCATCAAGTCATTTCTAGTAGAGCCAGTTATTATAAGCTCAGCAGGTTTCTCCAACCCAACAAGCTTTCGATCCTCTTCAACTAACCCATTTACTTGAAGATGCTCACTGCAGATTGGGCCATAAAAGAAAAATGTAAGTTCTTCAATAATGCTATTCTCACTCCAGTCTTGTTATATATTTTTATTTAGTGATTAAGTAAGTATTTTTTAATAATATTATAATTTTTTTATTTTTTTTAAAATATTTTATAATGTTAAAAATATATATATATAAAATAAAATAAAAAACATTATATTTTACACCATGTATGACTCTCAGCGAGACTGAGAGCGGTAACTGTAGAGCAAAAATGTAGTATCGGGGAAAAGAAGAATCCAATTAGTACAATTATTCAAGTCATTATAATAAGAAGAATCTGACATCAGGATAAAAAGAATCATTATTTCTATTCTGCTGACGCATCAAGACAAACCAACTTTTGGCAACCATTATCATATTACTGTATACTCACCTCCTTCCTTCGAAAAACATTTCTTTCCTATCTTCCTAGTAATATTTTCTTCTTCATGTCTCTAGAGAATTAATCTAATTATTTTTAGGGTATTTTTAATTCATTAATTTGTTATTTAACTCTACAATTAGATTTATAATGATCTTTTTTTTCTCAAATTTTGAACAATTTTCTTTTTATTATATTTTTTTGTAAAGTTTTCTGATTTATTACTAATTTGTTTCTTTTTTTTTTAATCTTTTTATAAGGTCTATACTTTCATCTTTTGTGGTAATAACTTTTATAATTCAATTTTTCCCTTTTATTCCTTCTAGAAGAAGTTAATAATAGAGTATATCCAAATTATTCACAAAATATACTTAATTCATTTTTAGCAAATTTCTTTTCCTGGTCAATTTGCTTTTTTTTTTTTTCTAATTTGTAAATCATTGCACTTAATTAAATAATCTTAAATCTATAATTTATTAAATAATATTATCTAGATCTCATCACAATATGATAATTTTTATAGAATTTTAAACTTCTATGAAAAGTTGAGTTTATTTATAGAAGTTTATATATACAAACTTGTATAACATAATACTCATTACTTTTCATAATATTATTTTTAACTTTATGATAAAAAAATTTAGATATTCAAAAAGATAAGAGAAAATCATATTAACAATAATTTTTCAAAATTTAAATCCTTAGGAATATTATCATTAGTATAATTTATATGTAAAGAGCGACGAAAGTTCATGATCATGACTAGCTAGTTTGTCAAAATTTGTATATAAAGTTATAAGTACAATCCAAATAATTTATTTTATTATATTAATTAGCGCATAAATAAGTTGGAACTTGGGCAAAAAATAACTAAACTGAGCGTGAACAGAAAATATAATTAGCTTATATATAATCTCAGTTTGATCATGATGTACGTTCAAATAAAACTAAACGAATAAAACTCGATTGACTGCATGCATGCTTACAACTCATTTGAACATAACTGCTTATAATTATTTGCTCGAATTTGAATCATGTTATGTAAGAATCTTTTTATAATTAAAATATTTTTAATTTATATGAAATTAAAGTTTTTAGCACAATAAAGTTACTTGAGATTTTCACTCTGGAATTTAGTTTACATTCAATGAAATATTCCCGGGATGTTTCTTAATTGATTAAACTAAGCCTCGTTTGTTTTCATAATTCTTTTCACAATAAATTTTTGATCAGTTCGAACCCTAACTTTACATGATTCTATCTCATGTAACTAAATATTCTACATGCATATGCAGCATACTTATCAAGGGTGACTCTCACGAGATGGATAATGTCAAGATATAAATATAAATAATAAAATCTACATTTTCCTATAGTAAACTTTTGGACAAGTAATTTCACACTTTATCATTATAATTTATACTTTATTATTGAAGCTTTTAGAATAAAACATCTCATTGGGCCAATTATTCAAACATATTCAAGGACAAATAAAATGAAATTGAAAGGGACGAGATCCGATATATGCTGTGTTATTGGATTTCATTAGATGATAAAGTACAAGCAACAGCATATTTTAAGAGAAAAGAAAAGAAAACAGCTAGCAGAGCTTGATCTGCCTAGACCTGGCTTTAGCTTTTATGGATTTCTGGTACAACAGCTAGCCCCCTCTTTTAAGAGTTAGTAAGTCCATTCCTTTGGAAGAAATATCTCTGGGGAAGAACTTCGATTCTGGGCGATTACATAATTACAGTACTGTGCTGGTAACTCCTTACCATTCTTTTTCTTGTTTGAAATGCAATCTCTACCTTTGTGATTGCATTTGTTATCTGAAAATTAGTAAAGACCGGTGTTAATTAATAGTGCTAGCTACATCAAACAGATTAATGAGAAAGCTACCTAAAGAAACATGCATGAAATATATTTATAGAATCAACATCCTCTACGATTTTTTACCAAAATATTTTTTACGATTCAGAAAATTATAAGAAATAATCTTGATTCGAAGATTATATAGTACGTTAGAAGTATAAACCTTTTCGGGGCGCCGACATATGCAAGCCTAATGCATGGACGTTGAGGTTGAGAGCTTGAACGACACGATTAGGGAGGAGAACCGGCGAGCAGGCTGCAGAACATGATGAAGAGATTATCAGTCATGGGCAAACTGATCGTTCTTAATTAGATTAATACTGATCTAAACTGTGCTCTCACACACGGATGGATACATTAATTATAATATTGTTGCTTACTAATTGCTATTAGGACGCAGCAATACCACAGTAGCTAGCGTACGTACATGCATGGAACGTACATGACATGATACATAAACACCAGTAATTTCCCCAGCAGGATTCAATAAAAAATATTGATGTACGTACGTACCTGGCTTCTGGCTTGATTGGGGGACGTTGGTGCCTGTTCTTTGTGGAAGAAAAACTCCAGTACCACATGATCTTCTGCCAGCTGACTCCAGGAAAAAAGCTTGCATTCCAGGTCCTCCTGATGCCCCATTCGTCCCAAGTTTTGGTCTATGATCATGTGGTGGTCTCCCGCTAGATTTTAAATGCTGCTCATGATGATCAGGACACAATATCTGAAGTATACGGACACGTGATAAATTTCATGTCGTAAAAATTATTAATGTTTGCGTACGTAAGCATGCAATTATAATTGTATGACATTTAATTTGTGATTGAATGCGATCATGATGAAGTTGTCCATTATATTATATATCCCAATAGTATATAATAATACAAATTATAAGCAGATCGATGATCAAACATGACTTGGTATCAATTCGGAAAATCAAATTATTAGGTTTATCTTGTATGAAAAAATTCATACAAATTCAACTATCGAAGGATTTTTATAATTTGTTCTCTTAAGGCTTGATGAAATTAATTACTTTAATTATTCACATTTATCCAAAATAGTTAATATTCACTCGACCTTGTATCTACTACTACTACCTAACCCATGTATATAAATAATGTCTATATATATATATATATAATAGATACTAACGCATCACCTTCTTTTATATATCCTCCAACTTTCCAACGCAAATATACTAATAATAGAGGAGCAAGATCAAGAAGAAGAATATGATCAATCAATCCCATTTCCATATTCCTTGATATTAATTTGGGTTCCCTCAGCCTCCAGCTTGAGAGAGAGAGAGAGAGAGAGGGAAAGAAAGAGCACCTGTGGAAACGGCTCTGGAGGGGATGATCTTCGACGATGATGCTGTCCATGTGGTTGGTGGTGGTAGTATTGGATCAATAGTCGTTGCCTCCTATGCTCCTAAAATTAAAGAAACCAAACAGCAATATTTTCAATAGATCGCAACAAAGCAATATTATTATTCCAGATGGGATATATTCATGCATGGAGAATCGTCATGGGACGCAAAGAGAATGCAACTTCAGCAAATATTGGAGAAATGTCTAGCAGCTTGTACGTAGTAATTAATTATAATTACCTTTCTGTCGCCTGCCTTATCTGGAACATCACGATCATGTGAAGGTAAGCACAACTTTGCTTCGCCAAAACCAGCTTCTCCATACTCGGCAGCCATGAGAGAGAGAGAGAGAGAGAGAGAGGATTTGCTAGCTTGAGTTGTGTTGTTGTTTTGGAAGGAGAAAGGATAGATAGAAGAGGGAGGGTTTTAAGCTCCAACTTCTAACCTGCAACATAACTATAAAAATATTTACGTGGGGAAACAATTAAAGGGGGAAGAAGACAGACAGGAAAGTAGATGTGGAAATGGTGCTTGATTTGACACTGCAATTACGCCCAGTAACCCACGTACGTAACGTCGGCGATTCTAGACGTGTTTTTGGTGCGTTTATATATATACATATATATATATATATTAACTATTATAAACGGCTAACGTACACTTCCAATATATATATATCTAGTCAAAGCCAGCAGTTTGAATTTTGAACCACTATATATATATATTATTACAAAAATTTTAGGAATATTTTTCCTTAATTACATATGAAAAAGGTGAATTTACACCAATATTACAGTTTTTTGGTAGCATAATTAATTGTTGATTCAAATTCAAAGTAATTTTCGATTTGAAAGATGATCAATAATTAAGTGGTCATTAATCCAGTTAATAATTTGAACGTATATATACCTAAATGTAGCAAAATTAAAAAGAAAATTATATACTTGACTTTTCTGATGATGATGATGATCATCACTGTCATGCTAACTCAATTAATTATAACTTTACAGACTCAAATTTTTTCAAGTTAATAGTAACGTACGGTCATCCAGATAAAATCTTTGCTTGACTTCGATATATATATATATATATATATATATATATATATATATACTTTCCTAAATAAACATTAAAGACTGAACAGCATGGGGGAGGCCATAGAAAAGCTAGCATTGCCACAAGTCAAAATGGCAAATACTTCGTGATATACAAAAAGAAATTATAAAAAAGCTTACTTACAGTCTTACACATTGATGTGACTTAATGCAATGCATTAAATTGTAAAATTATATATACGACATAACACATCAATGCATTTTGGATTGTAAGATAGGTTTTTTTATAAGAACAGTAATGCCACTATCATTTTTATCATCATCATATTTTGATTATTCTTAATATGATATTAAATGATTGAAAATTATTAATTATATTCTATTTACGAGTCAATCATTTAATATTATCACATCAAGAAATATATATTGAGAGGATGATAATGAAAATGATTATAAATAGAATCATGTATCTTTTTATTATTTGTAATTCTCGCCTATATACTTTTAAAGCACAATCATTATATAATATATTTGTAAATGATTTGCGACAAAACAAAGGGACATTTGTAGCATCATGGGACCGTTGATGTGGGTGGTGGGGTTGGTTAAACCCCTCTTCCTGTTTGGTCGTCGCGGTTATCCTGGCTCCACGTAATTACGATTTCTTTGTCTTTTATTTATTTTCTTTTTGGTCGTTTAGACCTTTTGAATAGCCATTTTGGTCATATATATATATATATATATATATATATATATATATATATATATCAGTGGATTGATGCAAATGATGACACAAGTGCACTTTTTGGGAAGCCTGCAAGATATCGATGGGTTATATACTGATCATCATGCAGCAACTAATGCTACTTCTTACCCACCTCACCAACCATCCCAATATCTTTAGAAGCTGATTAGGTTTAGAAAAGGTCTCTTTATCTGCTACATGCAATATTGGCAATATATGTACAAATTTAAGGCTTTCAGTACGACTTCATCATCCTTTGTGATTAGGTCTGATTAGGCATTCTTTGGATGTCTAAAGATTACGATTACCTTAAATCATTTTGTTTCTTAATGCGCGTTAAAAAATTAAGATTAAGATTGTTTCTTAATTATTTTATTTTTTTAAGAAAAAATCTTCTTACAAGCGAGTTCGTGCACCATACCACACACCGATACTGACATGTAAAGCATTCATTTAATGAAAGAAATAATTTTCATGAGACGAGATATTTTCTTTTTTCAAAATTTTTCTTTTTGTTTTTATTTTTAATAAAAAAAGTTATGTCAGCGTTGTTACGCGGTTTGTTCTACCTAGCAAGACTCAAAATTATGTCTGTTATCACTTGTATTCAACACTTCAGTCATTCTTAACTTGATGATGGTTTGTTCAATCAAGAGATTTTTGTCTTTTAACCTTGGTTCTCAACGTGAAAAACCAAGGCTTATGCCATGTGGCCGGGCCAAAGGCCACCGACAATCCAAGAGATTTCGAATATCAGACCAATAACCTGGGGAATTGTTTTAGTCACCATTGTATTGCTTGTATGGCGCCATTGTTTGGGGAATTTTTTAGATTCGGATCATTTGAGGTGAATACATGTCCAATGCAGATTGTTTTTTAGTTTGTTTTTTTAACAAATCCATGTTAATTATATTTTGTTCGGTACTGATCTAATCCACATTATGATTAATTTGAGTAATTTGAAAGGCCTTTGATCATCAAATATGTATGCATGACAGTAGCTAGTTGGACCAAAAGCTGGCAAATGAGTGTTATTTGGTAAGAAATTTTCACCAAATCTTGTTATGATTGGCTTGAAACTCTGGGAAAGTTTAACCAGAGTTGGTCAACCCTGATGAAAAAAATATCCTTAAAAAAAACTCAAGATGATGCAAAACATTTCAGAAATAAAGAATGTTTTGAAAAGAAGCAAGCTCAATTCAAACCTATTTAGGCCAACAAAATCTATATCTTTGACGGTTGGGGGGGTGTCGGGTCAAAGATCTTGCATCTCTGGATTAAATGGACAAATGTCAAACGTTTATAAAAGATCATAAACTCATTGTGAAAATACCTTGCATAATCAGGGCATTGACCTCACTATGAAACTCAAAGAAGGCCACAGCATTACTTGAGACACGCTTTGCAGGCGGAAAAGACTAGACAAAATATCAACCCAATGACAAAATCTGCATCACCAACACAATGACGATCCTATTAAATCAGGGTGTACAGACCAAATATAACAAACCACATAGTGCCTTCCAGCAATCTGTCTGCAGAAGAGGGGAGGGGGGGGGGGGGGGGGGAACCAGCCGAATTCCCGACACCAGAAAAGACTTGCTCCTCCCCATTGGATCAGCACCACCTGCTCTAACGTTATCCATTGAAAAGCAAAAAACTGGGTATACAAATCAAACTCTTAAGAGAATTTACTTGCAGCATAAAAAACAAGATGGATGTACATGATTAGCTTTTAATGGCACCACCAAACAAAACATAAACTCTTTCATTTGACACTCAAGAAAACTTAGTAGAAACGTCACTGATACACATCTTACTAGTTAGTTTTATGAGCTTACGAGTCTCCTCATTCAACTCAACCTTGTCCTTCTCCATCCTCTCTGCTACAATAAGTGGCATTTTACCAACTTTTGCATAAGTTCGTAGCAGGTAATTATATATCTCAGTACTCAAATGACCAGCTTTTCGTAGAATGATCAATAATTGCTCTGCCCCTTCAACATTGCCTTGCTCCTCAAGTTTCTTAAACACTTCTCTAACCAACTTTTCGTCTGGATCCCACTTTTTCACGCTAGCAACAGCTTTTTTGAAATAATCTAAAACTTTTTCCATCTGCCTCTTTTCTAAATAACCCCATGTAAGAAGCTCCCAAGTAGTGTAACTTGCAGTGATACCCTTTTCTACCATTCGATTATAAAAGTTTTCAGCCATTTCCATCTGGTTTCGGTTGATATAAGCTGCAAGAAGTATGTTTGAGACCCTAGAATCACCAGTCCCAGAAACTGACTCCCACTCGCTATAGAGATTCTCAGCTTCTTTAAACTCCCCAAGCTTCACAAGTGAAGACAACATGCAAGTATATTCAGCATCATTCATTTTGCGAAAACATGATTTCATCTTTTCCCAGATTCGAGAAACTCCATCCTTATCCCCCATGTTTGTATGCAAACTTAGGAGAGAAGAATATGCAACTCGATTTTTCCGAGATGCCTTTTTCTCCATCTCCTTCAAAGTATGTGATGCTTTTTCAAGAAGAGACTTTTTTATGTACAAGTTGGCTAGGGCACTATATGTAACCCAATCCGGATCTAACTTTGCTTTCTTTAGCTCAAGGAAAACTTTTTCTGCGGTTTCAACGTCATTTTGGGAAGCACAGACAGATAACCATAGATTGTAGGTAACAACATCTGGTGAAGTGTTCCTCTTTAGTTCCTGAATCATTTCTTCAACCTTCTCTAGCTGCCCACTTGAGATATACAGAGAGAGCATGTGGTTATAAGGAATCGGATTCTGCAAGAAACCACATTCCGACATTTTCTCCATGAGAGCCTCAGCTTTGGCTGACAACTTGTTTTGGACATATACATGGAGAAGAGCTGTATAGGTGGGCTGGCCTGTCATTTGATCAGGAAGATCCTCAAAGAACTTTACTGCACTATTTAAACCGCGAACTTTTGCAATCAAGTCCAAGTGGACAGCATAGTCACCTGGTAGCAGCTTAATGTCTTGCTGCAGTCTCATCCATTCACAGATCTGCACAAACAATAAAACCAAGATGGTAAACCAAATGACCAGTTGTGAAGGATGCAATTTCAGAGAAGTCACCATAGAGAAACACACGTATATCCAACATTTGTCTGCAGACGGTTATAAATATTGCAGCTATCTGACATCTCCTGGGCTATCCTAAAAAACGGAGATGACTCAATCTTCGCATGAAACAAAGTATTAGAAATGAAAGGGGGGTAGATACCCAAATCAGGGGCCTGCACTTCTGCATTTTATCAAAACCTAGACTATGAAACTCCACTTCCAGTTTTTCAACTCCCACAAGACACTTCTTTATTGATAACTAACTCCAGCAAGAAACTTCTATAGAGCCCAATGGCATTATTTTGGTTTTCCTTTTGGCAATTAACTCATGCGACTATGACTTCACCACCAACCCATTTAATGGAGGTCTGGAGATGCCATTTTTCCCAAAGGAATAAAGTAAACCAACTACAAAAATAAATGACTCACATGAATAGAAATCTCGTAAGATTAATATTAATGAATAATGAGTCAATTTTACTATATAATCAAGTAACAGCAAGGTAAGACAGGGCCATCGCAATCTTTCAATGCCCTTGGAACTGCCTCATTTAGTTTTATGTTGTTTCATCACATGCTGTAGTTATCATGCCTGAATGAAGTGATGTATAGATGCAAATATATAAGCCTTCATATCATTGATAGGAACAGAAACTTTCGAAACAGGCGCTAAAACCTTTTGATAAGTAGAACCAGTGCTACAACCTATTTCAGTTACAGAACAGTTCACATAGTTTCACTTCCTTAACACAGAATCTTCAATTTCTTGGCAAGTAGACATGCACACCCTAAATTCTCTTTACCTATGATTGTTTTCTCGGTACCAAAAGAAAGGTTTTCCACATTGCAAAAGTCCCAATAACATTTGTGTAGGCATGTTAGTAGTATGTTATCTAAATACAGCAAACATATGTAAATAAACTCTTCCATGAGTAGTACTTGTCACTAAGATCTAAAAGCTCCAATCATAACCGGGCAAATAGTTGCAAGAGTGCGCACAAAGGAGGACTTTGTCTTCCAGCTCTGGAAATCCTTGATACTATTATGGTTTTAAATTTGAGTCCAAACTTTCTTTACCCGGAACTAGAATTTCAACACCAACCTGCTCTGGCAATCTCCATGTTTGAAACAGTTAATGACATATTATAATTACCCACTTTTCTACATATGACAGTAGGAAGGTTACAGGTACTCTTCCCTTCTAAGAGAGTGGCATTAACTTATGAGTATGTTGAAGTAATCTTGAGTGCAATACTTCTGAATCTCATTAGCTTTCTTCAACCCTTTATCTTCAAGGGCTGAGAAATAAAGATTTCATCATCCCGGTGCACATGCTAATTGATTTGTTATTTTCAGAACAATAAAAGGAACTGGAAAAAAAAAAAAAAAAAACCTTACAAATTAAGGATAATAGAACGTACACCATAAAATTGAAGTCCTGGCTCGCTTCATCCATTTTCGTCCCATTACACCCCTACTTTCTCCTCTAAAAATTGAAACCGACCAGAATATAGCTCGGCATTTGAGAGCCGAATTCTCCAATACTAAGAAGCAGAAAAAAAAACTCGAGCCCATAACCAACTATAAATGGCCAATTATGTTAACCATCGGGCCACTGGCGCTAAACCAAAGAAAGTCGCAACATTCAACTTGAAATGCAAATATTTTTTCATGAACCAATAAAGAACTCCCAAAAATTCATCATTTAAAAAACCCAGACTCTGTTTCTAACAACAACTTTAATCGCTTCCATAGGACAAAGCTGAACACGAATAAGCGAATGTCAACAAGCCACAATATAAACTTGGGCAAAATAAAGAGAGTGCAGAGAATGGAGACGGTTTATTCAGAAACAAAAAAAGAAAGAAAGAGAGAGAGAGAGACCTCCAGGGCGTGTTTGTATCGCTTGACCTTGCGGAGCTCGCGGACGATACGGTTGAGCCCATACTTGCGCACCGTATGGCCTTCTTCTTTCCATTTCCGTATGGCAATGACGGCGCTACGTTTTCTGTACACCAGGCTAAGAAGCCTACGGCCCAGCGTGTCTCTGCCGCCACCGGCGCTTTTTGTTGTGGCGGTGCGGCCCGTTGCTACGGTATTCACCGCCGCCACTTCCGTCGAGAAGTTGCGGGCGTAACAAAGGGATGAGCGGACATAGCGTAGCATCATGCTCATGAAAGTAACACTCTTTGTCGATGACAACTATGGAGACTTCCGCTCGCCCTTACTTCGACAAACAAAAACTGCTTTGACGGCTCAGTGCATTCTTCGAGCGGAGCAAGAGCCACCTGATGGTTAGGGCTTGGGCTGTGGGCCTAATGCAACTATATTTTATTTTATTTTAATCTTTTCCGAATTTGTTCCTTTCCATGATTTTTTTTTTTAATTCTTTTAGTAAACGAATCAAGTAAATTACTAATTTTTCATTGATGAGACATAATTTCTAAAAATTATTGTCTTCAAGGTTCGAAGTTTAGAGAGCATACCCACAAGATCAAAGACTTACCACTTCACTCATTAAAAAAAAATAAAAATCCATTATTACTTTAGCCAACTCTTAAGATTATTAGACACATAAAAATTACTACTTAGGTTTGGTTTGGATACTAAATCATTTCAATTCATTTCATCTAATTATTACAATTTTTTTAAAATTTAAAATAAAATATAATAAACAATTCAATTTTTCAAATCATAAAATAAAAATAATATTAAAAAAATAATATTTTTATAATATTTTATTCAACTTTATACAAGTAAAGAGATCTATTCA